>NC_067400.1:502993545-503351045 GCF_016432865.1 Antechinus flavipes | reverse complement strand
AGTTTTTTTTTTTTTCCAATGAGATAGGTCACATTTTTTTTCTATTTTTTTTTTTGGGGGGGTGTATATATTTCTCATAAAATCATTAGCTTTCATTTGCTTAATTTTTTTTAAGGAATTATTTTCCTCAGTGAGCTTTTGTACCTCCTTTCCTAGTAGGCCAATTTTGCTTTTTAAGGTATTCTTCTCTTTGTATTCTTTTGTATTTCCTTTTGCACTACTCTCAATTCTTTTTCTAAATTTTCTTCTATCTCTCTTACTTGATTTACAAAATCCTTTTTGAGTTCTTCTATGTCTTGATCCCAATTTTTATTTTGCTTGGAGGCTTTGGTTAGAGAAATTTTGACTTTATCATTTCCTGAGTGTATTTTGATCTTCTTATCACCATAGTAATTCAATGATCAGAAACTTTTTCTGTTGTTTGGCGCTTACATTCTAATAGAGAATAAACATACGTTATACATTATAACATACATAATTTTCTTTAGTGTTTCCCTTTTTCAAAATAATAGACAAGCCTTCCACTATGATCTGTAAGACTAGCAGACCTTACCATCTACCCTATCATTGCTTTCTGAACTCCCCTAGGCCTTAACCCTTCACTCTGCCTCTAGTGACTTCTTTTTGTAATTGTTGTCTTTCAAGTCGAAATAAGCTATTTGAGATCATCTTCGATGAATAGCACTTAGTATAGTGCATATCAGTCACATGCTTGCCTATGAATAATTTAATTTGTATAATCATATACATAAATATTTATAATAAAACTAAAATTTACATTATTTAGTTTTTTAATAAAAGAAAAAAATTAAATATGTATCTGTCTTTGACAAGACAGCAACAAAATCATCCTATTTGTTATCCATAGTGAAATTTTTTTTATTCTCAGTATATTTTCGTCAATTTTGTTGAGGTTATTCTTGTTTACCTAGTTGTAGTCAGAGTGTATATTCTTGTTTTAATTTTTGTGAATTTTTTTTTTAATTCTGTTTTCACTCTGCCTCCTTTCAAAAAAGTCTTCATAAATGTATTTGTATTGAGATATCTAAATGGTATAGTACATAGAGTACAGGATTTAGGTTCAGAAATCTGGCCTCAGATACTTATTAGATAGGTAAACATGTACAAATCACTCACTTGTGACTTGGTTTCCTCATCTGTAAAATAAGGATAATATCATCTATTAGGGTTGTTGTGAAAATCAGATGAATCAACATATTAACATATTAGAGAAGTTGATTTTAATTGAGAGATCCCACAAATCCATAAAACCTTTGTCAGTGAGTCATTGCCATCCCACCAAAAAAAAAAAAAAAAAAAAAAAAGGCAGAGCTAAGGATTAGAAGGTCATGAATTTCCTGGAAATCATAGAGAGGAAGCATTTAACACTTTAACTCTTTACAGGTAGCATGAAAAAACTTCATGGGTAAATAGTTTTCCACAAATGATTATCATTGCCACCTCCTGTTTAGAAAGGCCTAGAAAATCTTGAAAAAATAAATATGAAGAATACTAAGAAAATAGTTAAAAGCATAATTTTTTTTCAGTCTTCTTAAAAATAAGGATTAGGAATATCTAACAATCAGTGGAAATTATCCTGTAGAATAGTGAATTCATGTTTGTTAGAATCACTGCCCTGAAATAAATATAAATGCAGCTAGAGTAGGTTGACTGAAAAGAGAAGGCACATCAAGAAAGGACTGGAAGATTGAAATTAGGGCCCTACAGTGTATCCATGTATGATATGTTGCATGGCAATATGTTGTATAAAGTGCACAATTAAAACAATGCAGGACATTTTTTTTTTCCTTGTACACTGCTTGGCTATAAAGTTTACATAAAGAAGATCATCGTATTTCAGAGAAATGTAAAAATTAAGAATTGTTTTCTTTTGTTCTTCTTATTAACTCTCAAATAGTTAATTGTATGTTGGGAATAAATGTATTCTAAAAGTGGCATAGTAAATAGAGTGCAGGTTCTGGAATCAGGAAGATCTGATTTCAAATTTGGCTTCACATATTTACTACTTTTGTGACTGTAGGTTACTTAGCCTCTGATTGCCTCAGTTTCTTCAGTTCTGAAAAGTTGTTAGAATCACTGCCCTGAAATAAATATAAATGCAGCTAGAGTAGGTTGACTGAAAAGAGAAGGCATAAAAAGTACCTACCTTACTAGACTGTTGAAAAGATTAAATGAAATATTTGTAAAGCATTTGGTACAATTCCTAGCACATAGTAGGTACTATATAAATGCAAATTATTATTATTATTACCTGTTTTTTTAACTTGAATTTGTCCTTGAAATTCTGCGCTCTCTCTCTCTCTCTCTCTCTCTCTCTCTCTCTCCTCTCTCTCTCTCTCTCTCTCTCTCTCTCTCTCTTTTAATGATAGTGATTTTGGACTCTGGCAATTATGTCAGCAGAATTCAAGCTCTGAATTTCTACTTTTCTGAAAATGGTCTTTGCAATATGCTGTATCTGATTTCTGACAGCCAACCTAGCTAATACAGGAAGACAAATTATAAGTAGGATTACTACTGGATGATTAATTATTTGGGCAAGGTGCCGTATGAAATAAAGAAAAATTTAAAAATTGTCATCAATCCTGAGTGAAGACAATCCCATCTGCTTTTGCAGTGATAATTTCTTACAGTGAGGAAAATGTGCACCAAAGACCAAGATTCATAGTTTTTTAATTGTATACAAAATTTAGCTTAGCAATTAGTACTCTGGACAATTATGTAGCATAGTGGATAGAGGGCCCCATCTAGAGTCAGAAAGATTCATCTTCCCGAGTTCAAATTTGACCTTAGATACTTAGCAACTATGTGACTGAGAGCAAATCATTCTGATCCATTTGCTTCAGTTTCATTCTATAAAATGAACTATAGAAGGAAATAGCAAGACACAAAAAACCCTAAATGGAGTCACAAATAGTTACACATAATTATAAATTACTGAACAACAATAGGTACTCTAAATCTGGGATTTTTTTCCAGTGTGGGCATACTGAGGAATGAAATCATATCAACTGTGATCTTTTTTGCCATAAATGAGACTGTAAGAAAGAAGTGACCCTTCTCATACACAAAGGTTTAGCTCATACACAAAGTTTTGGAAAGCCTAAGAATAAAATGAATGCATTTGATTATATATACATATAGATATATAGATACATATATATATATATATATATATATTCAAAAACAACAAAAGTTATTTCACAAGGCATTTGATTATTGTACAGTATTGTTGACAGATATTTATAAAAAGACCTCTATGACATTAATTCCAACATATCCATCAACATAGAGGATGAAGTAGTAGAAAAAGTCTACAAAGAAATGGATAAGATCTTCCAAATTTTCAATATGCACTTTGACACTCAGTAAGTTCAACAGGCCTGATGATGAGGAATAAATTAGAAATGTAGACTAAAAAGGAAATAATTAAAGAAGCTAAAGACATATTATACAAAGTCTCATTCCTTTTAAAAGGTGAGGAAGTATATCAGGAATAAATAGTTCCTGGGAACTATAATGAAGTATAAGCACATCAGGAATCAACAGTGGGAATGGGGGAAATTGTCCTTGTCCCTTTGAGAACCTGGGAGCTAGTTTTCAGGCTGATTACTAAGGTTTATTATCTCATGTTAATGAAAAGCTTTCTAACTTGCTTCAGATGGAAGAATAATGCAAAAGACTTGAGTTGTTGATCTTTCACTTTCTCTTTGCTACTTGAAGATTGCTTCCTACTATGAGCTGGCCACTTCTCCCTTCCCCAGACTTCATTTTATCACCCTACCCTACCTCCCCCCCACCCACCCCCACCCACCCCACCCCCCCCACCCCCCGCCAGCTACCAGATGATAAGTCATTTGTGTGTAAATGCATGGCGCCTTTGTTTATTTTGTGTTTATTCTTTCCTGATGTTAGGTGTATAAGTATTATGAGAGGAATATCCAGGTGACCCAGAGTTTCATCAAAACCATCAGAGGTCTTCCTCATTAATCCTTCAATGATTATTTTTCTCCCCTAATAAATTCTACTCCTGATTCTTATTATGTCTGTGTGTATCTCTTCTTTCTTATCCCAGCTAATTCTCCTGTTTTAATTTTGTTCTTTAATTTACCTTGCTATTACTTAACTTCCCCCCACTCATGGATATCTCCCTTGTCTTCTTGCCCTGCCCTTTGCTTCCTCCTCCCCCCACAATTATTTCTTTATTGATTTTGGAGGGTTCCATTCCTTACATGGTATATATGTAGTGTTGCCATTTAACACATTTCTGATGTGAGTATGTTTTCAGAACTATGAGCCCTTTTCTGAACCCTTGTCTATTCTTCCTCTGCACCTCATTTATATGATATAATTACTACTTGTATCTTTTTTCTAGATGGTTTTGCTTTTTAGGATCAGATCATACACAATTCTGTCCCAATCTTTCTTTTGAGTTATCCAATTGCTGATGTCAATCTTAAATGTATGGTATACATTTCCATGTAATAAACATAGTTTATCCATATTAAGTTCCTTGAAGTGATCTTTAATATTGGCTCATACATTAAATTTCCTATTAAGTTGGGGTTTGGTTGAAAGTCCTGAAAATCTGCAAGCTTGTTGAATATTTTATTTATCCCATTTCAATATTAAGGATAATTTTGTTGAATATGATATTTTTGGCTGTAGGCCTAGTTCTTTTGATTGCTAGTATATATGATGTCAGGACCTGAAGTATTTTAAAGACTTGTACAGTCTTAAATGTAGCTCTACTGTATTTGAATTATTTTTTTCTTATTTCTTGAAAAATTTTTCTCTTTGATCTGGGAGTTTCAAAATTTGGCAATAATATTTTCCACAAAGGATCTTTTTGAAATGAATGGTGGATTTTTTCTTTTTCTATTTTCCCCTCATGTTCTATCATTTTTTTTCTTGGATTATTTTTTGCATTATTGTGTCAAAGTTGTTTTTTTGATCACAACTTTCAGATAGTCCAATTATTCTTACATTTTCTCTTCTTGATCTGTTGTTCTCCAGATCTGTTATTTTCTTACAAGAGGTCTGTTCTATTTTTTCTGGTTTCCCTTTACCCAATTTTAATTTTCAAAGAGTTATTTTCATCTTTAAGATTCTTTATCTCCTTTTCTAATGGTTAACATTTTTCCATAATCTTGTTTTTCTTGCATGGTTTTTATTTTATTTTATTTTATTTATTTGGTTTTCCCTCGTGAGAGACATCTCATTTGATTTTTAAATTCTTTTTTGAGTTTTTTATAAATTCTCTCTGGGAATTGGTGAGACTTACATGAACTGATGCTAAGTAAAATGAGCAGAACCAGGAGATCATTATATACCTCAACAACGATAGTATATGAGGATGTATTCTGATGAAAGTAGATTTCTTTGACAAAGAGATCTAACTCAGTTTCAGTTGATCAAGAATGGACAGAAGCAGCTACACCCAAAGAAAGAACATTGGGAAATGAATGTAAACTGCTTGCATTTTTGTCTTTCTTCCCAAGTTATCTTTACCTTCTGAATCCAATTTTCCCTGTGCAACAAGAGAACTGTTCGGTTCTGCACACATATATTGTATCTAGGATACACTGTGACATATTTAACATGTAAAGGACTGCTTGCCATCTGGGGGAAAGGATGAAGGGAGGGAGGGGAGAAGTCAGAACAGAAGTGAGTACAAGGGATAATGTTGTAAAAAAAATTACTCAGGCATGAGCTCTATCAATAAAAAGTTATATTAAAAATAATAAATAAGTTCTCTCTGGGCAAAGAGCCATTTAATGTTACTCTGGGGTAGAAGAAGGGTTTTTGTTTTTTTGTTGTTTTTTTTTTAACTTCAGTGCCCTCCTCTGAAGAGTAACCTTAGTCTTCCCTGTTACCCTAGTAAGTTTCTGTGATTGGGTTTTTTCTTCTGTGCCAGTTCAGTTTTTTGTTTTTTTTTTTATTAATGAGAAATATTAGTGTAAGCACCTCTAATCATGGGGTGGGGGGATGATGCCTCTAGTTTCACTTCAGCTCTGCCCTCTGCCCTGGAATCCCAAACCAAAAGCTTCCCCCTACTGAAAGTCTTTCCAGATTGAGATCCACCCCTTCCTTGACTTCCCACATTGTTTGGGAGGTAAAAGTTCTGTGATTCTTGCAAAGGCTCCAATCACATCCAGTTAGCGCCCCTCCCCCCTCCCCATTTGGTTCCCCAAGGCACAAATTTGTTTTGGTTGTGGGGGAAATCTGGAGAGTTTGAAATTTACCAATCTTACTCCACCATCTTCCCAAAATCCTCACACTACCTGTTGAAATTCTTATCCTGCAAGGCTGAGTATAGATTGAATATAGATATCATCTTCAACCTGAAGCCTTCCCTGGTCTCTCTCCTGCTATAAGGTCCACTGGAAATGATCATTTGTGTCCATCTAATGTCCCAATATTTTATGTATCTCTTATGTGTGTATGTATGTATATATATATATATATATAAATATATATATATACGTATATATGTATATATATATATTCTAATTTATATTATATGTTTGTACATAATCTTTGTGACTAGTTTTTAAATCGTTAAAGATGGGAATTAATGAATTGTACATATCAGTCATTTAATATATGCCTATTTAATAAATCGTGAGTAGCATTTCAGGGGCAGAACAAGAACAAAGTAGCAACTAGTGCGGGAGCACTTGACTTCAAGTTTAATTTCCTTCTCACTACTGACAAACTGATTAAAGTATCTTCATAAAAAAAATAGTCCAAAGCTATTAATTGATGACATCTTGACTGAATGCTTCTTAAAATAAAGCCAACTTTAAATAAAAGGAATTTTACTTTTCTCAACATAAACTTTTATTAAAAGTATTCTTCTGAGGATATCTGGATAAAAAGTTGTAACAAAAACTACTTGCAGTCACAGATGAGACAATAAAGTATGAAAGTATTTAATTCACTATACTAAAGTACTAATATGAAATATTAGCCAAATATTTTATGTTTATAATTTGATAGAATACCCTCATAAAGTGCTTACAGAAATTCTATTCTTTTGTATTATATGTCTACATTTTTTTGTCTCCCTGATAGTAAATATTGGTTGATTTATTGGAGTTTAAGTACCTTTTATGTTCCAGGCAATATGTAAGGTGCTACATTACATATACAACTAAATAATTAAAGATTAAATGCTCTTAGGGAGCTTAAATTTTCTCTAAGGAAGCAACATGACCATAAATAAGTATTGCACAAGTCACTTAATTCAATCTCAGTTTGCTTATCTTTAAATTGGAGTTGGACTAGATAGCATCTAAGGGCTTAAAACTTCTGATTTTAGTATCCTAAGTATATACAAAATAAATAAATACAAGGTACACTTTGATAAGGAAAATACTAGGAGCCAGTGTTTCAGGAATGTCCTCATGTAGATGCTTGTACTTGAGCAGTGTTTTAAAAGAAGCAAAGAATTTTAAGAGGTAGAGATAGAAAAATAAAAAGATAAGAGGTTCCAGTGAAATAAAAAATAAAAAATAGAAATGAAAAAAAAAAAAAAAAGAGAAGATAACAGGTAGAGGTGGAGTGATAGGAAGATCACAGTAACCAAACTGATTTCACTAGGAAGGAAATTCCCTTTACAATACAGAATGGCACCTGCTTTTAAATTTATAATCTTAAAGACTTTCCTTGAGCACAGAAAGATTAAATGTCACACAGACACTATGCCTCAGAGGCAGGACTCAAAATCATCCTTATTGGAGGCCAGCTAGCTGTTGTCTACTACATCTTGCACCTCCCAAAAGTAGGTTATGATGTGACAGAGGAATTTTGATTTTTTTGATCATTGAAGTAAAACTTGTGGTTAAAATTATGACTCTTTTTGTGTAGATAAAGTAAAGTATAAGTGTAGATCAGGGGAATTGAAGAAAATAAGGAATTAGCATATCAAGGTGTTTGAAAAGCATTAGCATTTTTTTTTAAGTCGCCTAGCATAAAGAGTAGGATTAGAGTAAAGATGAAGACTGAGATAGGTATTAAAGTCCTTGAGAAAGAAGGGAGAATAACTTGTGAACTGGCAAGAAAACTGCTAATAGTATCTTGATTAGGTGATAAATTTAAATTTGAATACAGTAAACCTCAAAAGACAGTATAAAAAAGTGGAAAGATACAAATCAGCTGATAATACTTTCAGGTGACTTTACACCTGGTTGATTGATCAGACTTAAAAGGTGGTTGTTAATATTTTAATGTAATCATGTCAGAAGGTATCCAAAAGGAATACCCCAGTGATTGATTATTCTTGGACCCATATTACTATTTTAATCCATGACCTGGATAAAGGCGTAGATAACATGCTTATAAAACTTGCAGATGAATCAAAACTGAGAAGCATAACCAACACAATAAATGATAAAATCTGAAGAGATTTTGACAAGTTAGAGCAGAGGTATCGAATATATAACTTATGGGCTGCTTAGGGCTCACAACATTCCTAAATGTGGTTTGAACCAAATTAATATATTTTAAATTCCTGATTTTAATGTGCTGATGATATATTAATAAAAATGTAAAAGCAAAGGGTTTTAAAGTTAATATGCAGCCCACAGGCATTCTTATGTATGATTATTGGCCCCCTTTTCTATGAGTTTGACACCACTGAGTCACTCAGCCATTGGACTGAATCTAATAAGTTAGATTCAAAAAGGGATAAATGTAGAGTCTTGGGTGCGGAAAAAAAGTTAAATCCTACAAATATGAGGATAACATGAAGAGACAATAATTGTTCCAAAAAGGATCCAATGATTTTAGTGGATTGCAAGCTCAATATGAGATGATATTTTGATGTGGCACAAAAGCTCATGCAGTCTTGAGGCACAGTAGAGGACATAGCTTTTAGATGATAATCTTACTGTACATTTTTTTTGTCAGATTTTATCTGGAGTATTGTGTTAAGTTTTGGGCACAAAGAGAAAGATATTGATAATCTAGATAGGGTCCACCAGTAAGGTGAAGGGTTCTGAGTTCATGGTTATCTGAGGATCAACTGAAGGAACTAAATAAGTCTAGACTGAAGGAAAAAAGACTCAAGAGTATGTGATAGTTTTGTTCAAGTATTTGAAGGCCATTATTTGGAGAAAGAATTAGACATGCTCTATTTGGCCCTAAGAAGATAAGAGCAGGAATTTAAGGTCTAAGAACAGGTCTAAGTTTCCAAGAAAAAAACTTAGACTTAATATCAGAAGAAGAAAAGCTAAAAGTGTTACGGGAGAAACTGGCTAGTGGCTGCTGAAGATCTAATTCTGACCAGAAGAATAGATCCCTTCATGTGAGAGGGTGATAATGATGCAAGGAGATTGAGAGGCAGTTGCATTCTTTGACCTCTCTCCCCTTCTCTCTTCCAATTTATTTCATTCCTAATCCACAAGCAACATCTGTCAGTAAAGGCTGAGTTACAATTCCTTCAGGGGGGTTGTGATTCACAGCTATGGGGGTTTTCAGAGAACTGACCTGCTTCTTCACACTTAGGTGTGGTCCTTAACAATTTCCCGTTTTTTTGTTTTATGGGAACACAATTATTTCCTCCCCAACAGCATGATCAGTTAGTTTGTCCGATATTGTAAAATTGCTGTTACCTGAGACTGCATGCTGAGGAATGCAAACAGCACATCAAAATCTTTTATGTCCTATTCCTCTAGATGGTTGCAGGGGGAGACACTATTGCAGGTATTGAATTTTGTGAGATGTCATGGAGGCAAACTTTCTGACAAATGGAGAAGAGGATTGTAGTGAGAATAGGCACTTTTCATAAGTCTCTCATTAGTCTCCTGGCTTGGCCCTTTGATGTGTTGGCCCATTTTAATTACCCGATTGAAAAAGTCTTACCAGGTCTCTTCCTCCTTTCCTTCCCCTTCCTCCCCTCCTGGGAAGATACTATTCACGAACAGTTCTCAAGCACTGTCTACTTCTTTGTATCTTGTGCTTCTTGTATTCCTGTTTAGGTGCCATTTCTTACAGACACAATCTGCTAGTGGCTGTTGGGAATCTAATTCTGACCAGATCTCTTCATGTGAGAGGATGATAATGATACAAGGAGACTGATAGGCAGGTGCATTTTCTGACCTCATCCTCTTGCCTCCAATTTATTTCATTCCTAATTCACAAGCAACACCTGAGTCAGTAAAGGCTAATTTGCAATTCCTTAAAGTGTGTTACAATTCACAGTTGTGGAGGCTTTCAGAGAAATGAACTGCCCCTTCACATTTAGGCATGGTCTTTAACATAAGAGCATTCCAAAAATGGAATGAGTTGCCTTAAGAAATATTGTGTTTCCCTTTACTGAAGCAGGACTTGAATGATCATCTGTCAAATAGAGTAGGGGCTCTTTTGTTGCATGGTTTGGGCAAGAAGGTCATTGAGGTCCATTCTAACCCTCTGTGATTCTGTGAGGAGTTGCTAAGTGATGATTACTAAAGAAGACTCAGAGATACACCAGGGAATGAAGAGTGTTCTGGTACTCTCTCCAGGACCAGCATTCCTTTTGTAAGACAATGTGCAGCAAGTACTAGAAAAGACTGACTCATGTCATGTCATGACTGACAATGTCATCTTGACAAAGTCATGTTTTTGTGAAAGTAAGACTATGGCAAAGTAAGAGAGTGAGTGGCTTAAGGCAAATGGTTATTCATTATCCCAGGAGAGAAAGATGTGAGTTTGAGTTTCTTAGATGTAGAAGTTGAGTCCAAATGAATCTTCATTACAGGGATTAAGAGACAAAATTCAACAGAATATAAAAACTGTTCTCACAATCTGTGGTTTCTGCAGGTGACAGGTGTCTTGGCTTTACCTTGAGTTGATTTAGCTCTGCAAAATGGAAGATCCTTGAAAGTATTTCTTTTTTGTCTTTGTATCCTTGCTACCTCTAAGATCTGATACAAAGTAAATGTTTAATATACATTTGTTGATTGATTGAAGACTGGAGTTCAAGAGAAAGGTTGGAGCTAAATATGTATATCTTAGAGTCATCTGTGTAGAGATAATAATTAAATGCATGGGAGCTAATGAGTCTCACCAAAAATGAAGTATTTAGAGAGAGAAGAACCAAGATGGAGTAGTAAGGATACAGCCAGCATTAGTAGGTAGAAATGGATGAATTTTCCACAAAAAAAATCTGGGGAAAAAAAGCAGTGACAGGTAGTAAAACTAATAATTTGGTAGTAGAATTAATAATTTCTTCTAATTCTAGCTGATCGATTTTGTTCATGCTAAACTGTTTTGATTTAATGTAACCAAAATTAGACATTTTATTTCTAGTCAGGATTGTGAAAAATATTTCCATTTTTCTTTTCCTTCTTCCCTCCCTCCCTTCCTTCCTTCTTTCCTTCATTTCTCCCTTCCTTCCTCCCTCCCTCCTTCCCTTTCTTCCTTCCTTCTCTTTTCTTCTTCCTCTTTCTCTTCTTCTTTCTTCTCCTTCTCTTTTTTCTCTTTCTCCTTCCTCTTCCTTCTTTCTCTTTGATCTCCTTCTTCTCCCTCTCCTTCCTACTATTACTACTGGTGGTGTGTTAGCAGTTAATTATCATCTCTACACAAATGACTACAAGACTGACATATCCAGCTCTGACCCTCAACCTTTGAATCTGTAAACTGTTGTTATTTTTTCCAACTCAGATAATTTTTAATAATTTAATTGGAATGGCATTGAATAAATAGATTGAGTAAAATTATCATTTTTATTATACTGGTTTATTAACAATAAATATTGCTTAAGTTATTCAGATCTGACAGTCTAAAAAGTGTTTTATGTTTATGTTCATATCTATTTTGGCAAGTATACTCACAGGTATTTTAAACTGTCTAATTATTTTAAATGGTCTAAAACAATATTGAATAATATTGCTGACATATAGCATAGTTCCCCTATTTTTCTCTTTTGATTAAATCTATTTTAGCTTTAACTTTTTTCTGTGATCATATTTGCTACCCCCTGCTTTGTTTACATAATAAATTCTATTCTTGCTCTTAATTTTTTCTTTCAGTGTATCACTCATATGTATAGTGCTTCTTGAAAGCCAGCATATTGATGAATTCAAATTTTTAATATGCTGTTCATTCCCATTTTATAGGTAAATTCATCCCAATCACATTCTAAGCTATAATTATTTGTATATTTTTCTCCTTTCTGTTTGTTCTCACTATCCTTCTCACCTTCTTTACCATATTGCTCCTCACTCCTCTGTTTTACTTCTACCTGCTATCTTACCTTCCTATTCCTTAAATTACCCATCTATCCAAGAGTTTCTCTCTTATCCTCTCCCCTCACTGTCTCCCTTGCCCCCTTATTCCTGTATGAATTTATAAATTTTTTAAACATATATGTGTGTATTTCTTCTTGAAACCATTCCCAATCAGAGTAAGATTCTAGCCTTACCCACCTTCTTTCCCTCTACTGGATTCTTCTATATCAATTTTGATATTTATGCCTCATTTATATGAGACAGTTATTCCTTTTTATCTCCCCCTTATGTTTTCTTTTAAAGAACAACCCCATTATACACATTTCAGCCCAAGCCTTTCTTTCAAACAAACCAAATAATGATGACAGTAATCAGTGTACTGATAACATTTTCATATATAAGAAGTAAACAATGTGACCTTATTGAATCCCTTATAATTAAAATTTAATGTTTATCTTACATTTCTAATTTCCCCTTAAGTTCTGCTCTTTTTATCCTCCTAAATATTTGGAGGTCTTTCAGTTTGTTAAATGTCCTTTTTTGTTTTTCAGGATTGTACATAACGTTGCTGAGACTCAGTTATCCCAGTCACAACCCCAGCTCTTTTGTTCTATAAAATAAAGCAAGATCTACAGTCTTTCAATGTAATAGCTTCTGGTCTTGTGTAATCCTTATTGTAGCTTCATGATATTTACTTTTTTTCTTGTTATTTGCAGTAGTTTCTTAACCTGGGAGCTTTAAAACTTAGTTTTTCCTATTAGTTTTCTTGCTGGAATCTCTTTTATGTGGTGACCTGTGGATTTTTTTTTCTCTATCATGGCTTTGCCTTCTTATTCTAAAAGTTCAAAGCAATTTTCCTTGATAATTTCTTGTATCAAAATTCCTTTTTCATCATAATTTTCAGATACTGCAACTATTCTTAAATTATTTCTTTGCTATCGGTTCTCCAAATAAGTTGTCTTTCTGATGAGATTGTTTACATTTGAAGAGGGGACCCTGAAACTTTAAAAATCCTTAAAGGAGAAAATCTCCTTCAACTCAGCTTCAGTGAGAGACCCTGCCTGGAGGGACAAACAGTTTCATCCTTGTTATCTGGGTAGGGTCAGCTCAGTCCTGAAACTCATTGAATTCAATTCAAATTCCAGCTCAAGCTGAAACCCAGCCATAAGCCAACTTGGGACTCCACCCAGGAGCCCCCTTCAGCTTGTAGTGAAAGCTCTCCTTATAAAAGAGCCAAACTAAAACCCTCTCTTTGCAGAGGTTCCAAACATGCCAGCTCCATGCTTGGCATGCCAAGGAGCCTCTGTCCACTGGAATACTCTTTCTGTTGTGCCACAGTTTCCTTTTAATGTCCTAACCCAGTTTCCCAATTGTCCTATTTAGTTACTTTGCCTTTCCCTCTTAATGTTTGATGAGATAAAGGTCTACCTCAGTTGCTCTGCCCCAAAACTCCAGGCTATAATCATTCCCTCTGAAATGTTTGATGAGATAAATATTTTATATCTTTAGGCTATAATCATTCCCTCTTAATGTTTGACAGGATAAAGGTCTATCTGTTGTAGACATCATTAGAATATCAGTAACCTCTCCAGTACCTCCCTCCATTAATCCTAGGTCCTCCCACCCACCCCCATTAGGTTATGCCCATCCAGGTACCTCCCCCATTATGTCATTGTTCTTGTTATCCTATAAAAAATCTTGCTGTCTAATACTCAGGGTTGGATTCTTTGAGACCATAGTCTCATGCAACCCTGGGACCAAACATGGATCATTTGGTCCCAGAAAATCTCTCCATTTAATAAACTATTAAATTATTCTCTAATTTCTGTCTTGCTCAGTTTCTCCAACATTACATTTCTACTGCCACCCTCTCTTTATCCTCACCTATTTCCTAACCAGACTTTATGCCTTTCTCTCAGGATTTCTAACCTTACTTCCAATAAACTTCCATAAAAAACCTCGTTTATCAATCCAGGTTTTGGGGTCTGTAAATTCCTTTATAGAGAACCTCTGTGCTGCCAGAAGGAAGTCCCCCAAACTCCCTACTTTTGTGCCGAATCCCAAGGGGGTGCAGGGAAGCCAAACTTCTCCATTTGGTTCCCTGAACCCCGAATCTGCCACTAAACCTTATCATTTAACTCCCTGAACACCAGAAACCCTAATCTCATTTTGGTTCCCTAAATCTAAACCTCATCACGTTCTCTTCAATTTTTTTCCATTTTTTTATTCTGTTTTATTATTTCTTGATATCTAGGGATGTCATTAGCTTCTCCTTGCCCATTTCTAGTTTTCAAGGAATTATTTTATTCCTTAAGTTTTTGATTCTTTCAAGTTGATTGATTTTCTTTTCATAATTTTCTTGATTTTCTTGGATTGCTCTTTTTCTCCCTATTTTTTCCTCTATCTCTCATTTGATTTTTAAAGTTTAAAGTTTAAAAGTTTATTTTTTTTTTGGTTTCTTTTTTTTTTTTTTAATAACTTTTTATTGACAGAGCCCATGCCTGGGTAATTTTTTTACAACATTATCCTTGCACTCACTTCTGTTTCGACTTTTCCCCTCCCTCCCTTCACCTCCTCCCCCAGATGGCAAACAGTCCGGTACAAGTTAAATATGTCACGATGTATCCTAGATACAATATATGTGTGTAGAACCGAACAGTTCTCTTGTTGCACAGAAAGAATTGGATTCAGAAGATAAAAATAACCTGGGAAAAAAAACAAAAATTCAAGCAGTTTACATTCATTTCCCAGTGTTCTTTCTTTGGGTGTAGCTGCTTCTGTCCATCCTTGATCAACTGAAACTGAGTTAGGTCTCTTTGTCAAAAAAATCCACTTCCATCAGAATACATCCTCATACAGTATCATTGTTGAGGTATATAATGATCTCCTGATTCTGCTCATTTCACTTAGCATCACTTCATGTAGTCTTTCCAAGCCTCTCTGTATTCATCCTGCTGGTCATTTCTTACAGAACAATAATATTCCATAACATTCATATACCACAATTTACCCAACCATTCTCCAATTGATGGGCATCCATTCATTTTCCAGTTTCTAGTCACTACAAACAGGGCTGCCACAAACATTTTGGCACATACAGGTCCCTTTCCCTTCTTTAATATCTCTTTGAGGTATAAGCCCAGTAGAAACACTGCTGGATCAAAGGGTATGCACAGTTTGATAACTTTTTGAGCATAGTTCCAAAGAGCTCTCCAGAATGGCTGGATATGTTCACAATTCCACCAACAATGTATCAGTGTCCCTGTTTTCCCACATCCCCTCCAACATTCCGCATTATCTTTCCCTGTCATTCTAGCCAATCTGACAGATGTGTAGTGGTATCTCAGAGTTGTCTTAATTTGCATTTCTCTGATTAATAATGACTTGGAGCATATTTTCATATGGCTAGAAATAGTTTCAATTTCTTTGAGAATTGTCTGTTCATTTCCTTTGACCATTTATCAATTGGAGAATGCCTTGATTTCTTTTAAATTAGAGTCAATTCTCTATATATTTTGGAAATGAGGCCTTTATCAGAACCTTTGACTGTAAAAATATTTTCCCAGTTTATTGTGAAAGTTTAAAAGTTTAACAACTTCTTTTTGAGTTCTTCTAAAAAAAACTTTGTGGGCGTGGGACCATTTGACATTTCTCAGTATCAGGTAGCTCCATTTAAATCCCAATAGCTTTTTCAAGCTTAGTTTACCAGAGCTAATTTTCAAGAAGTCATAAATGAATAATTATATGAGATAAAAAGAGTTTTTAAAAACAAAGCAAAATAATGATTAAAAAATAGAAAAGAAAAAAATAATAATTTTTTTAAAAACCTAGCTTCCAACCCTGGAGATATCTTGTGAAATATAAACAATTATAATTTATATTCCTTTGAGCAGAGTACTTACATGTAAGAATATGACTACCAAGAAATGAAAGGGAAGAGAAGAGAGAGAAACAAATAACATTTTTGCCTAAGCATAGCTGTTGAGGTTGGGAAATGGATCCTAAAAGTTTGGGGTCACAAACTGGTGTCACCGAGGTGTGTCAAAAGAATTTACAGGCTTGAACTCATTAAATACCATTACAAGTAGATTAAATTCCAAGAGAAAGAAGAAATTGTAAGTAAGTAAGTAAATAAGGAGTAAGGAGACACATTTATCTAGTTCTTCATGTTAAAGATATGCTAATTTTATGGCCCAGAGGTGGGAACAAGGAGTGGTTTCTGCAATTTGATTTTCACTGACCAACAAATAATCACTATTGTTTTAGGAGTTTGGTCCAAGGTACTATCCTGAGGCCGGAAGCTATTTTGACAGTCAGCAAAGAACTGAGTGGTCTATTCAGAATCAAACAGATTATTATTCTTAGATTGGATGTGGGAATTCCCTGAGGCACACTCTAAAGTAGTACTATATTTCTCTCCTAATTTACTTATAGTTTCACCCTTTATGCCTAAATCATGTACCCATTTTGACCTTATTTTGATATGGGATGTAAGATGTAGATTTATGCTGAGTTTCTAACATTATTTTCCAGTTTTCCCTGTCAAATAGTTCTTATCCAAGAAGCTGTGGTTTGGGGGTTTATCAAACACTAGATTGCTATAGTCATTGATTATTGTATCAAGTGTATGTAATCTATTCCACTGATCCACCACTCTATTTCTTAGCTAATACCATATGGTTTTGATGACTGCTGTTTTATATATATATATGTGTGTGTGTGTGTGTGTGTGTATGTGTGTGTATATATATTCACTTTATATTCTTGACCTTTTGTTCTTCCAGATGAATTTTGGAATTCTTAATTTCTGCAGAATTGTCATTTTTATTATGTTAGCTTGGCCTACTTACCCATGAGCAATTGATATTTTTCCAACTGTTTAGATATAACTTTATTTGTGTGAAAAGTGTTTTATAATTTTGTTCATATAGTTTCTGGGTTTGTCTTGGCAGGTAGACATTTAAATATTTTGTCTATTTAGTCTAAATCATTATTTATTAGAAAAATGCAAATTAAAACAACTCTGAGGTACCATCTTACATCTCTCAGATTGGCTAAAATGACAGAAAAAGGCAATGATAAATTTTGGAGGGGATGTGGGAAAATGCATTATTGAACTGATCCAATCATTCTGAACATCAATGTCCCTATTTCAAAGGGAATTTCTCTCTCTCTTGCTTTTGGGCTTTATTACTAACATATAGAAATGTTGATGATTTGGTTGGCTTTATTTTAACAGCTATAGCTATTAATTGTTTCAAGTAGGTTTTTGGATGATTCTCTAAGTATACCATCATAGTTTTCATCTCCTCATTGCCTATTCTAATTCCTTTTATTTCTCTTTCTTTTCTTATTGCTAAAGTCAACATTTCTAGAATAATATTAAATAGTAGTGGTGATAATGGGCATTTTTGTTTCACCTTTGATTTTATTGGAAATGCATCTACTTCTCCCCATTACCAATAATGCTTACTGATGGTTTTTGATAGATGCTTCTTATCATTTTAAAGAAAACTTCCTTTATTCCTTTGTTCTCTAGTGTTTTTAATAGGAATGGGTGCTGTTTTTTGTCAAAAGCTTTTTCTGCATCTGTTGAGATTATCATATGATTTCTGTTAGTTTTGTTATTGATATGGTCAATTATGTTAATAATTTTCCTTATATTGAACCAGCCCTGCATTCCTGGTATAAATCCCACTTGGTCATAGTGTATTATCTTGTTGATCAGTTCTTTTTACTAATATTTTATTTAAAATTTTTGTGTCAATATTCATTAAGGAGATTGGTCTATAATTTTCTTTCTCTGTTTTGGTTCTTCCTGGTTTAGGAATCAGCACCATCTTTGTGTCATAGGACTCCTTTTTTGCCTGTTTTTCCAAATAGTTTACATAGTATTGGAATTAATTGTTCTTTGAATGTTTGGTAGAATTCATTTGTAAATTCATAAGGCCTTGGACATATTTTCTTAGGAGTTCATTAATGGCTTGTTCAATTTCTTTTTCTAAAATGCAGTTATTTAAGTAATTTATTTCCTTTTCTGTTAGATGGATTATTTCAATTAGACTGTCAAATTTGTTGGTATGGAGTTGAGCAAAATAACTTCTTAATTTTTGGTTTAATTCCTTCTTCATTAATCGTAAGTTCATCCTTTTCATTTTTGATACTAGTAATTTTTTTTTCTAATCAGACTAACCAAAGGTTTATCTTTTTTTTTTTCATAAAACCAACTCTTAGATTTATTAATTAGTTCAATAGTTTTCTTTCAATTTTATTAATCCTTTGGTTTTCAATATTTCTAATTGGGTATTTAACTGGGGTTTTTTAATTTGTTCTTTTTCTAGCTTTTTAAATTACTTGCCCAAATCATTGATCCTCTTTCTCAATTTTATTCATGTAACTATTTGGAGAGGTAAAATTTCCCCTAAGAACTGCTTTGACAGTTTTGATTTAGGCATATTGTCTCATTTTGCTGTTTATTTTTTCCTATAACTGGATTACTTTCTTCTCTGAAAATCTGGTTGCTGTATCACTTGGTGCATGTACATTTAGAATCAAAACTACTTTATTTTCTGTGGTACTTTTAAATAAAATGTAGTTTCCTTCCTTATCTCTTTTAGTTAGATCTACTTTTTTGCTTTACTTTTCCTATTTATCTGAGCTCAGAATTGCTACTCCCCCCCCCCCCCCTTTTTTTTTTTTTTTTTGCTTTGGCTAAAGCATGATAAATTCTGCTCCAGCCTTTTACCTTACTCTGTAAGTATCTCTCTGTTTCAAATGTGTTTTCTTGTAATCAACATATTGTAGGGTTTTGGTTTTTAATCCTTCTGCTATTTGTTTCCATTTTATGGGAGGATTCATCCCATTCACATTAAAAGTTATGATTCTCCCCTCTTTCCACCATGTCCTTCTTTAGAAGTGTTTTGTTTCTGACCCACCCCTCCCCATTTGTCTTCTCTTCCATCACTTCTCCTCTCTTCTCTTAACCCCTTTATTCTAATTTTTCTGCCCTTGCCTTCTACCCAGCCCTCCCTTTTCTTTCCCTTTTATCCCTCTATTTCCTTAGAAGGTGAGATAAATTTCTATACCCAACTGAGTGAATATGTTATTTCCTCATTGAGTCAAAACTGATGGGGTTAAGCTTCAGACAATGCTCATCCTCCTCCTTTCTTTCCCTCTTTTGTGCCTCTAATTATTTCATTTTGCCTTCTCTTTCCTTTTCTCCCAGTACACGCTTTCCCCACACTTTAATGTCTTTTTCTTTATATTATAACACACCCTCTTATCTATGTAGGCCCCCCTCTAACTGACCTAATAAAAGATACAGTTCTCAAGAGTTTAAAAGTTTCATTTCCCCATCTAAGCATGTAAACAGTTCAACCTTTAAATAATATTTTTGTTTTCTTTCCTATTTACCTTTCTGTGCTATGTTTGAAGATCAGTTTTTCCATTCAGTTCTGGGTCTTTTCAATATTAATGATAGAAAGTTCCTTGCTTCATTGAAGCTCCATCTCCTCACCTGAAAAATGATGCTCAGTCTTTCTGGGTAGTTGATTTTTTGTTGTAATGCCAGGCCTTTTGCTTTCTGGAATATGGTATACCAGCCCCTCTGATCCTAGATGCTGCCAGACCCTCAATAATCCTGACTATGGCTCCTTGATATTTGAGTTGTTTTTTTTCTGGCAGCTTGCAGTAATTTTTCCTTGTGATTATAGTTCTGGAGGTTTGCAACAATGTTTCCTGTTCTCCTAGTGGGATCTCTTTCTGGAGGTGATTGATGGGTTCTTTCAATGATTATTTTGTCTTCTAGTTTTAATATATCAGGGTAATTTTCCTTGATATCTCTTGAAGAATGCTATCCAGGCTCTTTTTTTTTTTTTTTTTTTTTTTTTTTTGGCCTTCAGGTAAACCAAAAATCTTTTAATTGCCACTTCTGGATCTAGTTTCCAGATCAGCTGTTTTTTCCAATGAGGTACTTTACATTTCTTCCATTTTTTTCATTCTTTTTAGTTTGTTTGATTTTTGAGTCATTAGCTTCCATTTTCCCTGTGCTAGTTTTTATTGTATGATTTCTTCAGTTAGCTTTTGTATCTCATTTTCCATTTGATTAATCTTGCTTTTCAGAGTGTTTTCTTCAGGGTATTTTTGTTGTTGTTGTTGCATTTGACCAATTGTATTTTGTAAGGAATTGTTTTCTTCAGTCGATTTTTGTCTTTCCTCTTCCAAGCTATTGATTTTCTCTTGCATACCTCTCATTTCTTTTCCCAGTTCTTCTTCTCTTTCTCTTATTTGCCCTTTAAAATCCTTTGTGAGTATTTCTAAGCAGCCTTTTTGGGCTTGAGACCAATTCATATCACTTTTTGAGATTTCATATGTGGGCATTTTGTTCTCATAGAACTTGGTGTTTTGGTCTTCCCCATCTCACCACAGTTGCTTTCTATGGTTAAGGTTATTTTCTATTTCTTGCTCATTTTCTTTTTTCCTATTTTGGGACTTTTAAGGTTAAGCAGTGCTCTTGGGATACACTGTCCCAAGTTTCTTGTGCCTCTCTGAGCCTTGGCTTTGAGTATAGGACCCTCTTGTTCTTGGAGTTGGCCCTACCTGCTCTTTCCAGATTACAGTCTGGTTTCCTGAGTTGGCAATTTGCCTTCTGATCTGGGACTAGAGGCTGTGCCACTGATCCGCTTGCTACTGAGTCAGGATTGAGGATTTCGGTTACAGTAGTAACCGAACAACAAAGTTGTGATTTAGACTCTGGCTTCCCCAGATCCTATCTGAGGTGGGCTGAACAACACTTTTATCCCATTGAAGTCCTTATAATCTTTCTTGAGCTGGAGAGTGATTTCATTCTGTCAGACTCTATTCAAAGGCTTAATATCAAGTGATTTTTGAGGGAAACTGGAAAAGCTCAAGTAGCTTCCTAGCCTCACTCCACCATCTTGACTTCACTCCCAACAGTCCCTGTGAGATTTTAAATAATGAATTCCTTTCCAGTTATTTTGTGTTCTGGATTTATTGACTTAACATTTTTTTTTTTTTTTTTTTTGTATTTGCTCCTAATTCAGAATTATTCACCTATTCCATGGACCAATTTTTCTGTTTTTTTTTTTTTCCAGCTCTAAAATAATATCCTTAATATATAAATTAAAACCTGATATGAGTCCTCTTTGAGCCTTCATTTTGTCCTTCCATATGTAATTCTACAACGATCCTATTGGCACTTTGATTGTTGTTACATTTAAACTATAGATTAATTTGTGTTATTTTGGTCTAACCATAGAAACTAAATATCTCCTCAGTATTCAGGTCTTTATTTCTGTATATTCTTATAAAATATACAGAAATAAAGACCTGAATACTGAGGAGATATTCCAGTGCTTTATTGTGACATTAAGTTAACCTTCTAGTCCCAGGAAACTCTCAGAGATTATCTAAAATGTATTCTATGTCCATGAAAGGAGGATCTACACCAGTGCAATTAAAGATCCAAGGAATTCTGTAAAGCTTATTTGCAGAGATATCTTTTAGAAGTCTTGTGAATATGCTGGTAGTTTATTGCCCAAGTATTTTGCACAAATACACATACACACACACATAAACAATATTTCCCTATTTGTCAATTCTTTCTTTTTTTGTTAGTGATGTATAGAAAATTGGTGACTTCTGGATTGCTGAATTTTTTTACTAAAGCTAAAAATTAATTTTATTAGTTTCCTGGGTTTTCTAAATGGCTTATCATATCACCTATACTTCAAAACATTTTAAAACATTGCAAAAATATTTGTAGCAATATTTTATTTCTATACTAAAAAGATAAAAATCAAATGCTCAACAATTAAAGAATAGCTAAACAAATGTTTAAATATGAACATCATGGAATTTTATTATACAATAAGAAACAAATACAAAGACATTTGGAGGCACATGAAAACTGCAAGAATTGATGCAAAGCAAAGAAATACTAGTGAGGAATAATATACTGTAAAAATATAAATGAAAACACAGAAAAGGCAATTGAATTCAGATTAATTGAAAAGATCCACCTTCTTCTCTTAGAGCAAATGAAGTCTATTTCATTCCTTTCTGTAGAAAGGTAGAGAACTACACATGGATCTCCCCAGTCATTGTTGATCAGTTATATAACTTTTTCTTACTATAA
Source organism: Antechinus flavipes (assembly GCF_016432865.1). Taxonomy (NCBI): domain Eukaryota; kingdom Metazoa; phylum Chordata; class Mammalia; order Dasyuromorphia; family Dasyuridae; genus Antechinus; species Antechinus flavipes. The sequence goes on along the minus strand of NC_067400.1, from coordinate 503,328,656 downwards.
ATATAATAGAGAAGCTAGTCATTAGAGCATGTTTAGAGTCCTCCTTTGTTAGTTTTTCTATTACACATGAGAAAAAAATTCAGTGGAAAGTGAATATACTGGGAAAATGTGATTAAAAAATAAAAAGACATCAATAAAACATTTCTTTAAAAAACAATCCAATTGAAGTAGTAATATTTAAACTGCAGAAATGAAGTAGATAATCTTCATGATCTGCTAGGATTGTAAAAAAATTCAGAACTGGTAGCAAATTCTGATATTTAATCTCTCTTCATTTTGCTGGTCTGATTCTTGGAAACTCATACTCCAAAGCAACAGTCACCAAAACCATTTGGTATTGGCTAAGAAATAGATTAGTTGATCAGTGGAATAGGTTAGGTTCACAAGACAGAATAGTCAATTTTAGCAATCTAGTGTTTGACAAACCCAAAGATCCTAACTTTTGGGTTAATAATTCATTATTTGATAAAAACTGCTGGGATAACTGGAAATTAGTATGACAGAAATTAGGCATGGACCCACACTTAACACCATATACCAAGATAAGATTAAAATGGGTCCATGATTTAGGCATAAAGAACAAGATTATAAATAAATTAGAGGAACATAGGATAGTTTATCTCTCAGACTTATGGAGGAGAAAGAAATCTGTGACCAAAGATGAACTAGAGACCATTACTGATCACAAAATAGAAAATTTTGATTATATCAAATTAAAAAGCCTTTGTACAAACAAAACTAATGCAAACAAGACTAGAAGGGAAGCAACAAACTGGGAAAACATCTTCACAGTTAAAGGTTCTGATAAAGGCCTCATTTCCAAAATATATAGAGAATTGACTCAAATATATAAGAAATCAAGGCATTCTCCAATTGATAAATGGTCAAAGGATATGAACAATTTTCAGATGATGAAATTGAAACTATTACCACTCATAGGAAAGAGTGTTCCAAATTGACCTACTGATCAGAGAAATGCAAATTAAGACAACTCTGAGATACCACTACACACCTGTCAGATTGGCTAAGATGACAGGAAAAAATAATGATGAATGTTGGAGGGGATGAGGGAAAACTGGGACTGATGCATTGTTGGTGACGTTGTGAACAAATCCAACCATTCTGGAGAGCAATCTGGAATTATGCCCAAAAAGTTATCAAACTGTGCATACCCTTTGATCCAGCAGTGTTACTTCTGGGCTTATATCCCAAAGAAATACTAAAGAAGGAAAAGGGACCTATGTGCCAAAATGTTTGTGGCAGCCCTGTTTGTAGTGGCTAGAAACTGGAAATTGAACGGATGCCCATCAATTGGAGAATGGCTGGGTCAATTGTGGTATATGAATGTTATGGAATATTATTGTTCTGTAAGAAATGACCAGCAGGATGAATACAGAGAGGCTTGGAGAGATTTACATGAACTGATGCTAAGTGAAATGAGCAGAACCAGGAGATCATTATACGCTTCAACAATGATACTGTATGAGGATGTATTCTGATGGAAGTGGATTTCTTTGACAACGAGACCTAACTCATTTTCAATTGATAAATGATGGACAGAAGCAGCTACACCCAAAGAAAGAACACTGGGAAATGAATGTAAACTATTTGCATTTTTGTTTTTCTTCCTGGGTTATTTTTACCTTCTGAATCCAATTTTCTCTGTGCAACAAGAGAACTGTTTGGTTCTGCAAACATATATTGTATCTAGGATATAATGCAACATATTTAACATATATAGGACTGCTTGCCATGTACGGGAGGAAGTGGAGTGAGGGAGGGGAAAAATCGGAACAGAAGCGAGTGCAAGGGATAATGTTGTAAAAAAATTACCCTGGCATGGGTTCTGTCAATAAAAAATTATTATAAAAGAAAAAGAAAAAGAAACTCATACTCCATTGTTATGCCTATATACTGTGTCTAAACTGCTCTAGAGCCAGAATTTTATCTCTATTGAGATATCTTGAAAGAAAGCATGGTATATTATAGAGAATACCAGGCTTGGAGTTGAAAAGATCTGAATTAAAATCCCAACTCAGGTTCTTAATTAGCTGTGTGACCCAGGACAAGACATTTTACCTCTCTCAAGCTTTCTTAATCTATAAAATTTAGCTGATAAGTAATTGTAGCTGCTTCATAGGATTATTGAGTCAAATGAGAAGGTGCTTTGAAAATCTTAAAGTTCTATATAATTCTAAGCTATTATTACTTTAATAGCCTTCAAAAAATCCAGGATCACCTCTGTACTAAAATGAGGCATTAGAATAGGATTTCAGTGGAGGACCTCTTGTGATCATATTGTTGAAATTAATCAGATTTTTAATTTTTAAAAATGTTTAAAATTTAAAATTCAGTCTTTAGTCTAAATACTAAATTCTGATTTTAACATATAGTTTACATAAAACTGTATATAATGTGCTTAATGTACCTGTAAAAGTTTATTGTTAACATGTAGTGCTTCTAATTTATACTTTTACATATTTTTTTTTTTTTTGCTTTAAGTATCTCAAATGTCAAACATGAGTTCAAGCTCAGAAGACAATTCAGAATTAACTTTTGAAGATTATGATAAAGCGGCCAAGCTCATTCAGAAGGTCTGGAAAAATTATCTTGTAAGTTGTGCTATTCATGTTTTTGAAAATCATTAAAAAAAAAACATCATCTTAGATATTCAAAATAGCAACAATAAATAAAATTGAATTTAGAAAAATAATAATAATAGTATCACTAATAAGCATTTTACTTTCACAGTCTGAATTTCTTACTTGGAAAATCAGTTTGTGTGAACTACAAGCATTAATGTACTATATGTCACTATTGAACATAGTACCTTACTATATATAAATACAGCTAGTGATGAAATCATGAAGAATGGACTCATGTGGCTCACCATGGTGATTGAAGGTTTACAGCTAAGAATGTATTTCCTTTTTCTGCTGGTCATCTTAGTGTTCAATTGATTCTGTGAATTAAGACTTCTCTGTTCTCAGGATAAAAAAAGTCCCTTTGTTTTCCACAAAAGCAGAATGATTTCCAACCATTGCCCCACATGTTTATGCCAAGAGTAAAGTAATTGTAGGCTGGGACACCTCAAATGTTGGTGTTTAGGACAGTAGATAAATAGTTATTCTGATAAAGCTAAAGAATAAAAGAGAATAAATTCAGACATAATTACTAATTAGGAAGAAAACTGATGTATCTCCACTTTGTTTTCAGCTTTTTATTATAGCAAAAAAATAGCACTACAAATATCTTGGCATGCATTAATTTTTTTTTTTTGATGTAGGTAATATATTGTTAGGATTCTTACAAGGTGCTAAGTAAATGGAATTGAGGAGACAGTGGTTAAATCTAGTTTAGCATTGATTTAGTCCTACAACAAATAATGGTTCCCTAGTGATATAATGATTAACGTATGCTCAGTGTACAGCATATAAGCAAGAAGCTCTCAGGGCCAGACACAGAAGCCCATTAGAAGCTCATTCAGAGAAAGCTAGAGGCAGAAGGTGGCAGAGGCAAAGGACTAGCGGCAGGAGAACCAAGGAGAGAGATAGACCTCTAAGAAAGCTAACTGAGCCCCAGGAAGGCGACAAGACTTTGAAAGAGACAATAAAGGATTTGGACTTTAACTCTTGGCTGCATTTGGGGTGATTATATTGAACTGAAACTAAGGCTGCCTCCAGAAGCCCCCCAAGAAGCCTGCTCCCAAAGAAAATTATATGTTAGAAAAGAATATTATATTTTGAAGCCAGAACATGGGACCAAGAACCTTCATCTGTGTCCCAGAAATTAGGGTGAATACAACAAGGAAACTTTGTTAAAGAACTAAAGTGGAATTTCCACTAAAATGGGACAGATGTTTAGAAAACAGCCTTCTTTTCCAATTCAAGGAAAATGTGTAGAGAGCATTGTCAGACTTATGAAAAGCCAATGTTTGATTATAATTTTGGAACAGATCACTGAACTTTTAGAAACTGTACAGTACACATTTCCTTGGTTCTCTATGGAAAAAGAATTGAATCTAGAAGAATGGAAATTAGTAGAGAGTAACTATGTCAATCCTACAATGAAAATGAACCTGACTCAATTTCCAAAGACACACTTAATGCATATAATTTAATACAACTGGCTTTAGGAAATTATATAAGTTATAGAAAAAGGAAAAAGATGAAAGAGCAGGAGGGGGAGGGGCCAAATAAACTAGATGAAAAGGATGAAGCATCAGATAAGAATGGAGTTAAGTACAATTCCGAGAATGGCACTTTACAGCAGGAGCATTCCCCATCCCCTGACCTACTTCCCTCAATTAACCCTTCATGGGTGGAGGGAGAAGGAGGAGGGGTAGAGGCAGTAATACAAACAGCACCACCTATGAAGCAGCCTATGACAAGATTACAAAAAGCACTGGTTAAGGCAAAAAATGAAGAACAAGATGTATCTGATTTAATAAATGCATAGCCTGTGATGGAAGACTTGACTCTTCAGGTCAACAAAGGAAAAGATATATTCCTTTTGAGCTAGAAAAAAACAAGGATTTGAAAAAAGGTTGCACTCTTTATGGGACGACATAATCTTATATTAAGATGTTACTAGAGATTTTGGCTTATGAAATCTTAACCCTTTGTAATTGGAAATCCATAGCAAGGACATGTTTAAAACTAGGACAAAACTTGTGGCTTTTGGAATATCATGAATTATGTAGGATTCAAGCCCAACGCAATAGGCAAACTAGAGTTAATGCACAAATCACCTATGACCAACTAGCAGATGAAGGTCAATATGCAGAGAATTCAACACAGATTAATTACCCCATAACAGCTTCCCTCCCAGGGAAAGATTGGGGGGAAGCCTTCACAAAAATAGAGCAAGGTCCCAATGAACCCTTTGTGGATTTTGTGGGACGTTTGCAAACAGCTGTCACAAGAACCATTGGAGAAAATGCAACTACAGAAATAATGATCAGATATCTGGCTAAGGAAATTATCAATGAGGTTTGCAAAAGAATTATATGGGAACCACACAAAGATGCTCCTTTAGAGGAGATCATAAGACACTGCCACAGTGGGCACAAATGTTTATTATACCTAGATTATGATGAACATGGGAAGACAGGCTCCCTCTTGGCAAGGGACTTCTAGAGAGAGTCATTGATGTTTTCATTGTGGAAAAATTGGACATCTGAGAGCTCAGTGTAGGCATAGAGATAGAGTGAGAAGCCAGGGTGAGAGAAGTCCTAAAACCCTATGTCCAAAATGCCACAAGGGCTTCCACTGGGCTTCAGAATGTAGATTGACCTAAGGAAATGAGAGTCAGGGCCCAGCTCCAAGATAGCAATCAAAAAACAGGTGGGGCATGATGGTAGCTGAGTTTACACCCAGAGAGTCTTTAGAAGTTCAGGACTCTGATGTGAACTATCAACCGAAAAGCAATCACATGGCAGAAAGGATTACATGATCAATCAGCAGAAAAGCAATCAAATTGCAGAAAGAGATTACATGATCAATCAGCAGAAAAGCAATCAAATAGCAGAAAAGGATTATAATTGTGGAGATTACAGGCTTTTTAAACAAACAGGGCAGTGTCCAGTGCTAGCAGCTTCAATATAATTGCCAGGTGATAAAGAGAAATCCCAAAAGTGGTAAATAGAAGGGACTAGATAGGTTAACTGCTTGGGAGAAAGGGTTTGTTTGTAGCATTACAGATGAAGAAGGAAACAGATGGGTCGCAACGAGCACCTAGAGAGAGACAGAAAAAAAGAGAAAAACCTCAAAACAACGGAGAAGACTTAAGAACAAAATCTGCAGGAATCATTGGATTCCCTAACACAAGATAAGACTGTTGTAGGACTTGAAAACCAGCAGGAATCATTGGATTTCCTAACACAAGATGAGACTATTGCAGGACTTCAAAACTTGCAGGAATTATTGGATTCCTGGCACATGAACTAATGGACAATAGATTGGTCTTGGACTATTTCTAGGACTTATGGACATGTATAATTCTTCATGTTGATTCATGTTATTTGTTACATCACTACTAGCCTGTGTTGTTATGTGTTTATCCAATTTATGTAATTATGTGTAATACCTCCCATATTGATGGATTTATGTATACCTGTTTTAAGAGTGAGCCCCTTCAGAAATCCACTAATCTGATGTGATTTCCCATTTCCTTTGGTGTTTTCATCTCCCTTCCTGAGAAGTCAGGAAGGGTATGACCACCTCATTTTTATGGTGTTTTCACTTCTTTTTTGAGTAGTCAGGGAAGGTATGATCACCTTCTTTTTGGGATTTCTCACCTCCTTGAGAAGTCAGGGAGGTCATGACCACCTATGTTCTAAAAACAAAAGAAAGCGGGAGATGTCAGCATTCTTACAAGGTATTAAGTAAGTGGAATTGAGGAAACAGTGGCTAAATCTAGTTTAGCATTGGTTTAATCCTACAACAAATAATGATTTCCTAGTGCTTTAATGATTGATGTATACTCAGCGTACAGTATATAAGCAAGAAGCTCTTGGGGCCAGACACAGAAGCCTACTTAGAAGCTCATTTGGAGGAAGCTAGAGGCAGAAGCTGGCAGAGGCAAAGGTCTAGTGACAGGAGCCCTCAGAACCAAGGAGAAAGATATAGGCCTCTAAAAAAGCTAACTGAACCCCAAGAAGGACACAAGACTTTGAAGAAGACAATAAAGGATTTGGATTTTAATTCCTGGCTGCTTTTGGGGTGATTATATTGAACTGAAACTAAGGCTGCCTCCAGAAGCCCCCCAAGAAGCCTGTTGTCAGAGAAGGTTATATTTCAGAGAAGAATATTACAATATATGAATAATATTATTATCTATTATTATAAGAATAATTTAGAACTAATAATCAGCAAGAATTCTTTAAGCACCTGTACTTATATCAGAGCCTGTGCTAAGATAAAAGTGAAATAACCCCTGTCCTCAAGAAGATTACTTTGACAACTTATACATATATATGTAATATAATCAAAATGAACACTACTACTCAAGTAGTTTGGGGAGCAAATGCACTAGCAGCTAAGAGAATAAGGAAAGTCTTCATGTAGAAGGTAATACTTTGAATTGAGACTTTCAGGAAATAGCAGATTCTAAGAGGTAGAGATAAAGGGTACATCTCAGACATGGGAGACAACCAGATTGAAGTTGGAGTGCCATGTTTGAGAAACCAAAGTAGGGCTATACAGAATACACAGAGGGGAACAATATATTAGAAGACTGAAAATGTAGGAGAGGACCAGGTTGTAAGAGCTTTAAATGTTAATCAAAAGAGCTTATATTTGATCCTATAGATGAGCATGAGTCCCTAAACTTTTTAAGAGTTTGTAACAAGATTGAATTTTTAGGAAAATCACTTTGACAAATATGTGGAGGCTAAATTGGAATGGTGAGAGATTTGAGGCCAGGAGACCAATTTGGAGACTGTTGCAGTCATCCGGATGAGAAATTGAAATGGTATGAATTAGAAAGGTAGCTATGTGAGGAGCCATGTACAAGAGGTGTTGGAGAAAAAGAAATGGTAAAATTTGGCAGTTGAGTGGAGACTTCAGAGAATGACAATGAGATTGAGTACTTGCGTACTTGGAGAGATTGGTGTGTTCAAGAGTAGGGAATTCTGGAAGAGTGGAAGGTTGGAAGGAAGATGGAATTATATTTAGACATGTCAAATTTTTAGATATTTATGAGACATCTAATTCAAAATGTCTAATAGGTAATTCATCATACATTACTACAATTCAGGAGACTAGCTAGAAATAGAGATTCAGGAGTCATTGGAATAAGGATGATAATTTTGCATTTTGTATATATACTTAATTTCTATAACCAGTTAAAGGCATTATTGAGATTATAATCCATTGAAGAACCAAGTTTCACTTCTGATGCTTAAGATTGGTGTATCAAATATTATTAAATAGTTATATTAACAGCAATTTCACTGTTTGGTGGTTTAAAAAAAAGTTGAAAGGGGACTAGTTAATAATCCTAACTTTTGGGGACTTTTAGCTACAACAGCAACATATCAGAAGGAACCCAAATTTCCCTTCAGTAAAGCTCTAAAAATTCAGAAGTTATATAATCCCAGTTCCCAACCAAACTTGGGGGCACAGGGAGGAAAGAAGAATCCTATACTTCATCCTGTATATATAGATGAGACATGACTCATAATTTGTGAAAGAAATATGCAGACATTGCTTTGTACTGGGATAGGGGTGGTTTGAGAGCTTTAGGGGAGAGGCATGTATTTTGCCAGAGGCTTCAGTGAAGACAGGAAGATTTTGGAAATTATGGATACATAAAGAAAGCTCCTCAATACATCCTTGATTTCCAGGGCCTTCCTAGAGAGAGAATTTCTTCTTGATTTAGATCTGGTCCTCTTTCTTGATTTGCGCTAAGATCTCTAACTTCCAACAAAATTCATTCATTTTTGTTATTTTTCTGATATATTGTAACCTGTGGGACTCCAATTTATGTTTGATGTTTTGCTTGAATACACAGCTTGTTATTCATTATTTGTGAGAATCCCTTATGTAATAAGAATTAAATATAAACAGAGTTTGAATATATAGTCCTCTCTCTTCTCTGCTGAAAAAAGGTCACATTTCTTGAAGCTACTTCCTGGCCTGATATCTTTGGTTGCATCTAGAGGGTATTTGTTTACTTTTTTTTTAAAGGTTATCTGGATTACAATTTGTCTTTCTTCAGCCAATAGCTAGCTCTTCTGTAATTCTATCAAAAATGTCACATTTATGAAGGGATGACAGGTGGTAGACAATAAAAGCCAACAGTTAAAAATTAGAAAAAAAAATTCAAACAGAAAAGAAGAAATTATAAAGATTAAAAATATATACAATTTAAAACAAAAAATCATTTTATTAATTCATAAAACTAGAAGCTAATTTTAAAATAAAATTGATAAAATAGGCAAAATGTTAGCCAATGTGATAAAAAAAGATAAAATAGCCAAACTGCTAACTAGTAAAAAGAATTAACATTTACAAAAAATATAAAATCTATAGATTAGTAGAACAAGAAATAGAGAATCTAAAAAATCAAAATCTTAGAAAAAGAAATTGAACAAATTTTATTTAAAAAAAAACCTCAACTATACTCTCCTCCCAAATAGAACAAGAACAGTTGGATTTACAAAGGGACTTTATTAAATATTTAAAGAAAATTCCAATATTATATAAACTGTTTGCAAAAAAACAGGAAAAGAAGGAATCTTGCAAAATTCCTTCTAGGATACATATATGGTCCTGAAATCTAAACTAGGAAGATATAAAGCAGTGAAAGAAAATTAGAAGTGGAATCAAGATGATGGATTAGAATCCAGCTGAACTCTCAATATTTCCCTCCAACCCCTTGTAAAATATATGTAATACCTTGAATCAAATTTTGGAATTATAGAGTTAATAAAAAGTTAGAGGTGAGACATTTTTCTAGCTTAAGAGGAGGTAGGAGATTGGCAGGACATATCTGGAATACTAGGTTAGGAACTGACCTAGAACACACATTAGCAGCACCAGCATTAGCAGCAGCAGTTTGAAGAACTAGAGTATAGAAATGTTTTGTGTCACAGTTCCAGGAAGGAAAGGTACTTGTGATCATTCACAAAGGAGAGCAGGACTTGGTCCCAGTTCCAAGTGATGGGAACACTAGCACTTGCAGCTACAAGACAGCAAGGGATTTTATCATAATTCTAGGACCAGGAAGAACATTAGTACTTTTGGCTGCAGGTGAACAGGGGCCCTTCCTAGATAAAGACCAGAGTGCAGATCAGGAAAGCAGTTGACCATACCTCTCTCAGAATCATACCACCTTCAAAACACCAAAAATGTGCAAACCCCTAGAACTAGTGTTGAAAATAGCAACATGAAAAGAGTTTGAAACTTGGAATAGTGCTCCATCTCACACCCCTGTAAGCAGAACCCAACATTAAAATAAACTGCAAAGTCAAGAAAAATAAGCAAACAATACTAAAACAAGTCACAAACAAAATCAAGACATAAACTTAGCAGAAGACAGCAATGTGAAAACAACTACAAACAAAGCTTCAAATGAAAAATTCTAATTGGACACAAGCCCAACAAGAATTGCTGGAAATATTAAAGAGATAAAAGTGGTAGAGAAAAAATTTAGAAAAGAAATGAGAATGATACAAGAAAATTATGAAAAGAGAAATAACAGCCGATACCAAAAAATTGACAAAAATAACATCTTAAAAAGCAGAATCAGCCTGATAGTTTAAAAAAAGCACAAAAATTTACTGAAGAAAAGAACTCTAAAAAACAGAATTGGTAAAGAGATACAAACAAGTTCACTGAAGAGATTAGAACTGGGCAAGTGGAAGCTAATGACTTCTTGAGACATTAAGAAAAAATAAAACCAAATCAAAAGAATAAAAAGAAAAAGCAGAAAAGGTAAAACATTAGAAAAAATTGATGTAGAAAATAGATTGAAAAGAGTTAATTTAAGAAAGAGCTTAGTTTTCATATTTCAAGAAATTATATAGGAAAATTGCCCTTAGGTACAGAGGGTAAAATAGTAGTTGAAAGAATTTACTAATCATCTCTTAAAAGACATCCCCAAAATGAAAACTCCCAGCATATTATAGCCAAATATCAGAGTTTCCAGGTCAAGGAGAAAATATTAAGAGCAGCCAAAAAGAAACAATTCATATATCTTGGAACCACACAAGGTTTAACAGCTTCCACATTAAATGATAAGATTTGAAGGCAGGCAAAGGAGCTAGAATTACAAACAAGAATTACCTATCCAGAAAAACTGAGTATAATACTTTAGAGGGAAAATAGATATTTAATGAAATAAAGGACTTTCTAGCATTCCTGATACAAAGATCAGAACTGAATAGAAAATTTGACATTCAGTATAAGACTCAAAAGAAGCATAAAAAGATAAATATGACAGAGTAATAATGGAATCAATAAAGTTAACTGTTTACATTCCTATTTAGGAAGATGATACATATAATTCATAAGAATGTTGTCATTCTTATGATAGGAGCCTCCATAAACAAAGAATATGGGTTTTAATCAATTATATTGGAATATCTCCCTCCAAAATGAAGAGGTGATAAGGGATTCACTGCAAGAAGAGGCAAGAGGTAGAATGGGGAAAACTTTCTCATATAAAAAAGGCACACTAAAGAGTTTTCACAGTGGGTTGGGGAGGGGAAGGGGAGAATGGAAGGAGGTGACAGACAATGCTTAAAGAGGAAAGAATATACATATACATGTGTGTGTGTGCTACATATTATACACACATATATTGTATGTATATGTGTATATTAGGAATTAGAATCCAACAATATGTTGCTCATAAAGAACACACTTGAAACAGAAAGGCACACAGTTAAAAAGGGCTAACGCAGAATCTAATATACTTCACCTGAAATAAAACAGGCAAGAATAACAATCATGATCTCAGACAAAGCAAAAGTAAAAATGAATCTAAAATATATAAATTCAAGGAAAGTACATTTTGCTGAAAGATGTTATAAACAATGAAGTAATATCTCCAAATTTTTATGGCTTGTTGACACCCATCTGATTCCTTCTCCATCTGTAGAGATACAAGCAAACCCTTTCCCCCAAGCAGTTAACCTATCTGGTCCCTTCCATTCACCACTTTCTGGGGCTCTCTACATAATCTGACGATTTATCTAAAGATAGTGGAGTTGCTTGTATCGGACACTGCCCTTCTGGTGGCTTATAAAACCTGTCTGCCAGAGCCAATGCATTTTTGTCAAAAATCAAGAAGTTAATAGTATAAAGGGTTAGATTTAGAAGTTCTCTAGGGTTACCTGTGGTTCCCCCTTTTTTTTGTTTTTGGAGGTCTCTTTCTCCTCTCTAGTATTGCCTGTCCTTGAGGATTAAAAGGTATGCCAGTGGTATAAAATCTTATACTGTGCACAAAAGTGTGCAAAATGTTTGGAAGTATATGCAGGACCATTGTCTGTTTTTATTGCTTGTGGCACACCCATAATGGCAAATGCTTGTGTGAGGAATTCAGTGACCACTTGGGCTATCTCTTTTGCTGCTGATATTGCAAAAGTGAATACTGAAAAGGTGTCTACCACAATGTGGATAAAAGACAGACGGCCAAAAGATTTATAATGGGTCACATCCATTTGCCAGATTTCATTGGGTCTTAAACCACGAGGATTCTTCCCTGGAGGCAATGTAGGAATATGGAAAAGAAGGCAAGCCGTACAGGCTTTTACTATGCTCCTAGCTTCCTCTCTTGTTATTTCATATTGTAAACATAGAGCTCGAGCAGCCTGATGATATTTAGAATGAGATTCCTGGGCTTCTTGGAATAAAGGAGTATTGACCAACATAATTAGAAGGCAATCTATCTGCCTTTGAATTACCATCAAAACTGGGACCTGGAAGTCCACTATGAGAGTGCATTATGAGAGTGCAAAATATAAATCTTACCTGGATGCTTCCTCACTTGCTCTTGAAGTTTCTTAAAAAGCTGATATGTATTAGAGGCTGCAAATTTTACTTAGGTTATGGCAATTCTTTGTAACACACCTACTGAATAGGCCAAATCAGATATTATATTTATGTCTCCTGGATAATAAATAAGAGCTAGAATGATCGTATACAATTCATTCTGCTGAGTGGACTGAAAAGGAGTTCTGACTACTCTCTTTATAGTTAAGTCATGAGAGTTATACAGCACAAATATTATGGTTGGATGCATCTGTAAAGATAGTTGGTCCTTTAAGAGGAATGTTAGAAACTTTTTCTTCAAGAATCCATCGCCAATTATGTAAATAGTCTGGTTATCTTTAATGGAGACCCATGTGTAAAATTTGGAGCCATGGCTAATAAAATTTGCCATTCTGAGATGGTCTCATAGCACACATTAATTTGTGTATTGGTATAAAAGGTGTATATCTTGTCAGGTCTTATCCCAGATAATTGTACTGCTCGCTTAATGGCCTTTAATAAAATTCTAGCCACAAGCACTGGGTAAGGAGTAAGGCTTTGTTCTGGTTGTGCCAGGAGGTTCACCCACTCTATCACACTGTCTCCTTGATGAAGGACTGCTGTGGGTGCCTCTTGTGTGCCCAAAACTGATATTTCCAAGGATTTTTGAGTGACTCTTTCAATCACATTGGATAAAGTCAGTTCAACTTTTCTCAAAGCCTCTTGAGCTTCTTTTGTAAGCTGGCGTGGTGAATTTAAAGCACTGTCTCCCCTTAAAATATCATAACGGTTGCAACTGATAGGTAGTCAAAACTAACACTGGTCACACCCATTGGATATCTCCTATCAATTTCTGAAAATCATTTAAGGTGTTTAGCTTCTCTGTTTTTAAGGACAGTTTTTGTACTGTGAGCACCTTATACTTTGTATCCTAAATATTGAAAAGGAGCATGTCTTTGAATTTTTTCTTCAGCTATGTACAATTTGTAATTCCTTAGTGTTTCTATTGTCTTTTGTAGACATGCTTCTAACATTTGTTCCTCAGGTGCACATCCCAATATATCATCCATATAATGTAATAGCATAACTTTTGGAAATGCTTTTCTTATTGGACCAAGAGCAGCAGCAACATACATTTGACATATAATGGGGCTGTTTTTCATTCCCTGTGGCAAAACTGTCCATTCATATCTTTTATAAGGCTCAGCTAACGCTGAGTTAACACTGGGTACTGAAAAGGCAAATCTTTTCATGTCCTCCTTATCCAGAGGGATAAAATAGAAACAATCCTTAATATCTATGACCCAAAGAGGTCATTCTCTAGGCAATTGAGTAGCAGATGGAAGTCCAGGCTGAAAAGTTCCCATAGTTTCCATCTGTTCATTCATCTTTCTTAAATCAGTCAACATCCTCCATTTTCCAGATTTCTTTCTTACAACAAAAACTGGGGAATTCCAAGGACTTAGAGAAGGTTATAAGTGCCCTTGTTCAAGATGCTCCTGTACTATATCTAATAAGACCTAAATTTTATCGCTACCTAAGGGCCACTATTCTATCCACACTGGTGTATCAGTTTTCCATTGGATAGGAACAGGTGAAAGTGTTGGCAGGCCTTCAACAGCAGCCCTGCCTAAAAAACCGAAGTACTCATTTTTAACCCTAATTGTTGTAAAATGTCTCTTCCCCACAGATTGATGGGGATTTTTTCAACTATAAAAGGAGTAAAAACTCCTGTTTTGCCTTCAAAAGTCCATCTCAAAGGGGTAGCACTAACTTCAGCTGCTATTGATCCCCTTAGGCCAGACACGTAGGTGTCTGCCTTAATCTTTGGCCAGTGACTGGGCCAACTGGCACCTCTAATGACTGTACGATCTGCACCTGTGTCTACCAATCCTTCTAATGGTAGGCCATTTATATAGATCGTGAGCATAGGTCAGTCAGTTGTCAGAGCTGCTGTCCAGTATATTCCTGGATTTTGTTGCTTGGTGTCAGAATCTGGGCGACTATCACCAGATTGCTTATTTAGGAATCTGTATCAGTAAACCTGATGCTACTATTTCTCCTGGGTGATGTCACACATTGTCTACCTGTATTAGTGACTGGGATATTATCTACACATTCCCCAGTTTCCCACATGAGTGTATGGATGGGCACTGTTTTGCACGTACTCTCAGGAGGTGAAAAGATCAAGCCTATTGTGCCTGGAGGCAAGGGATCCATAGGCTGGAGAGGAACAGATTTCACCTCTCCAGGGGGTATCTCAGTTGTCCCAGCTGCATATAACTCTATTCTCCCCAATTGTAATCCCTTTCTCCCATCATATGGCTTCCTAGCTGATTGGTCAAGTCTGAGTACTGAACTTCTAGACACTCTCTGGATGTAGCATCGGTTGCCATCATGCCCCAAGTATTTTTTGTCTTGGGCCCTGGGGCTGGGCTCCTCATCGCGTTTCCCTAAATCAGTCTACATTCTGAGGCCCAATGGAAGCCTCTGTTGCATTTTGGACATGGGATATTGGGTCTTATTCTCCCACCCTGTTTTCTCATTCTGTCTCTATGCCAACATTGAGTTTTCAGATGCCCTACTTTACCCCACTGAAAGCATTGACGAGTCTCTCTGGAAGTCCCTTGCCAAAAGGGACCCTGTCTTCCCATGTTGGGATCTTGGGAAATCTGCATCATAGCCTGGCTATAAAAGGCATTTGTGTCCACTGTGATGCAGCATCTTATGATCGCATCTAAAGGAGCATCCTTGCACAGTCCTAGTATAATTCTTCTGCAAACCTCATTAGCATTTTCCTTAGCAAGTTGCCTTATCAAAATGTCTGTTACTGCATTTTCTCCATTAGTTCTTGTGATAGCTGTCTGCAAATGTCCCACAAAATCAGCAAAGGGTTCATTTGGTCCTTGTGAAATTTTTGTGAAGGCCTCACCCTTATTGTTTTTATTGTGGAGAGAAGCCCACACTTTGATAGCAGCAGCAGCAATTTGCTCATATGCTGCTATGGAGTAATTAATCTGTACTGAGATGTCTGCATAAGGACCTACATTTGTTAGTTGGTCACAGGTGATTGAAGTATTAACTCTACTTTGACTAGTTTGTTGGGCTTGTATCCTACAGAGCTCACTACATTCAGAAAGCCACAAGTAGTTTTGTCTAGGTTCTAGGCATACTCTTGCTATAGATTTCTAATCATTAGGGGTCAAGATTTCAAAAGCCAAATTCTGTAATAACATCTTAACATAATCTGATGTAGCTCCATAAAGAGTGTAAGCCTTTTTCAGGTCTTTGAGGATTTCTATATCAAAAGGAGTGTATCTTCTACTTTCTTGACCTGAAGAATTAAATGTTGAATCATAGGATATATTTGTAGTGTCAATTCAGCTATATCCTTCCCTTCCTCTGTGGCTTTAAGTACTGCCTTTTTCAATCTACTCATAGGAGGGAATGATTGCTGGGGGAGAGGTGCTGGTGGCATCACTACCCCTCCCACTCTTCCTCCTCCCTCCATCCTGGAAGGTGGAGTTGATGGGGATATGTCAATGACCTGCTCTGT
The DNA here is from genome assembly GCF_016432865.1 of Antechinus flavipes. Taxonomy (NCBI): domain Eukaryota; kingdom Metazoa; phylum Chordata; class Mammalia; order Dasyuromorphia; family Dasyuridae; genus Antechinus; species Antechinus flavipes. Next base: position 503,312,621 of record NC_067400.1, on the reverse strand, counting down.
AGGTAGGGTTGAAGCTGCCTGGTGAGAGGGAAAATCACCACACCCTTGAACCTCATTTAAGTCTCCATGCCCTCTGGCAATATGGTCATTAAACTGTTCTTTGTCTTCCTCGTTTTCCTCACACTTCCTCATCTGGCTATTCCTAGAACTTTTCTTTTCTCTATAACTTTCAAGATTCTTTAAGGCCCATTGTATTGTGTTGTATATATATATAGAATGTTTCCTTGGAAATTGAATGATGATCTTTATTATTGTGGTATTAACATAGTTGTTATCCTATCAGCTTCCAATTATCTGGCATAATTTCTTCTTCCTCTAAGAACCAAGGGGAAGTGCATTCTAATGTACTTAAGAGTCTAGTGAAAGATTTAGCTATATCAATACATTGATCCACAACAATTCCAAAGCACTCTTGATGAAAAAATGTGATTCACCTCCAAAGAGAAAGATTATAAACTCCTGAATGCAAACTGAAGCATAAATTTTCTTTTTCTTTATTTTTATTGCTTTTGGGGGGCAATGTGGCTAATGATTTCACATGAATAATTGATAGTATATTGCTTTCTTTCTCAGTGGGTAGGAGAACACTAGGAAGGAAGAAAAGGATTTGGTGCTCAAAATTAAAAAAAAAAGAATGTTCTCTCTCTCTCTCTCTCTCTCTCTCTCTCTCTCTCTCTATATATATATATATATATATATATATATATATATATAGCTGAGACAATTGGAGTTAAGTGACTTGCTAAAAAGTGTTAAGTGTCTGAGGTCAGATTTGAACTCAGGTTCTCCTGACTTCAGGACTGGACCTCTATCCACTGTGCCACCTAGTTGCCCCAGCAATAAATATTTTTAAATGTTAAAAAGAAAGGAAATTATATTAATATTCCTAATGAATATGAAACACTAAAATATTGAATAAAACATTAATGAAAATAATACACTATATTTAAAAGATTATACACTATTATCAAGATTGATTTATAGCAGAATGTAAGTTTGGTTCAATAGTAGGAAAACAATAAGCACAATAGACCATATTTTTAAAAATACCACATGATTATATCATATGCAACCCCCCCCAAGCTTTTGACAGAATACAATACCCATTTTTTGTTAGAAATACTTTAAAAAATTGGAATAAATTGACTCTTATTTAATAATGCAGATAATATATATCTAAATCCTAAAATTAGCATTATTATTAATTAGAAAATGATAGGGACTTTCATAATTATATGAAGGGTAAAGAAAGGATGCCATTGTCACCACTTTTATTTGATAAAGTTCTAGACATGCTAATTATAACTATAAGACAAAAAAAAAAGAAATTGGGAGAACCAAGTATAACTTTTTGATGACATGATTTACTTAGAGAGAACTCTACAGAGTCAGCTAAAAATTAGTCAAAACAATAATTTCATTTTAATAGCAAAATATAAGGCACAAAATCATCAGCTTTTCTGCATATTGCCAACAAAAGTCAGCAAGAGAGATAGAAAAAGAATTTCATTTAGAATAACTGGAGAATATATAAAATATTTCAGACTCCAAGGTACATTAAATATGTAAATACAATTAGAATACCAAAGACATTTAAAAAACCTAAAATCATTAGATACCTTTTAGGCAGCTAAGTGGCACAGTGCAGAGAACACCAAACACGGAAATAGGAAGATCAGATTTCTGCTCTGGTATGTGATCTTTACCAGCTGTGTGACCTTAGGTAAGTCACTTAACCAATAATCTCTGCCTCAGTTTCTTCATCTGGATTATAAAATGCATTTTCTAGAGTTGTAAGGATCAAATGAGATAACATTTATTTTTATATAAGGTGATAATCATCATATTAAATAATCTCAATTATATCTTCTTATATAGAGATTAAAATTCAGAAATGAAAATATTAGCCAGAAAAGCCAAGGCACTTCCTAATCAAATTCCTACTGATAGGGGTAACCAGACTTTCCAAAAGACTTAGGAAATTGGTAAGGTGCTTCAATTCCCCTCTGAATCCACCTGCAGATGGCAGGCATTTATTCTAGAGTTTTTCAGCATTTTAGGTCTATTTGTAATTCCTAATTTAATTTTTATGTTTGAAATCATCTTATCCTTGATGTAAGAAAAATTTTTATTATAACTTCTTTGGGATAAATGTGTGAATGTTAATTGTTTGCTAGGAAAGCATAATGGAAGATACAGATGAATAACTGGAAATACACATTAATTTAAAGTAAGACAAAGGCTAGCACCTTAATCTCTTTACAATAGTTGGGATTTCCTCTGGGTTTGGCGGAGTCCCATGCTAAAAGCATGAAAGAATTTTATGGTTTTATTTTTATTCATGACTTATAAAAATTTATACATATATATATATATATATATACACACATATATATGATGATTTCAAACATAAAAATTAAATTAGGAATTACAAATAGACCTAAAATGCTGAGAAACTCTAGAATAAATGCCTGCCATCTGCAGGTGGATTCAGAGGGGAATTGAAGCACTTTACCAATTTCCTAAGTCTTTTGGAAAGTCTGGTTACCCCTATCAGTAGGAATTTGATTAGGTGGAAATGCCTTGGCTTTTCTGGCTAATATTTTCATTTCTGAATTTTAATCTCTATATAAGAAGATATAATTGAGATTATTATGATGATTATCACCTTATATAAAAATAAATTTATCTCATTTGATCCTTACAACTCTAGGAAATGCATTTTATAATCCAGATGAAGAAACTGAGGCAGAGATTATTGGTTAAGTGACTTACCTAAGGTCACACAGCTGGTAAAGATCACATACCAGAGCAGAAATCTGATCTTCCTATTTCCGTGTTTGGTGTTCTCTGCACTGTGCCACTTAGCTGCCTAAAAGGTATCTAATGATCTTAGGTTTTTTAAATGTCTTTGGTATTCTAATTGTATTTACATATTTAATGTACCTTGGAGTCTGAAATATTTTATATATTCTCCAGTTATTCTAAATATACATATATATATTGTGTTTATATACAAGTGTATGTGCATATGAGTGTATATCTATATGTGTATATATATGCATATTGCAACATTGGATATGAACCACATGACTTCATGATCATTTCACCCTGAGGTTAAAGGAGTCATTGTTGAAAATTGTGGTTTAGAATACCACAATCTCAAGGCAGCAGCACTTCTGAGGCAAGAACAGGCAGGAAGAGTAAAGGAAGGTCACATTTTTTAATATGCCCAATAGAATGGGCAGTCCAGAAAAGCTACACACTTAATGTGTTTCCCTTGCTATGCTAAATCTTTAAACCTTGTCAGATAATTATACCTGCTTTGACACACTGACTCATAAATTAAATTTCTAAAAAATGTTTTATTATTTATTTCTAAACAAAATTTTATAGGTTGATGACAAGTTTACATTGAACATATCTGGTGTTTTATATTTACTCCCAAGCCAATGACTATTCAGGAATAGTAAATATCTATTTTAATTGTCATTCCTAATATGTTTGAACTTCTAGGATACCTGTATATTTAGCCACTTCAAAAGTCTAATCTTTTTAAAGAGGCAAGGAGATCCCCATCAACTATTAAAATATATTGATCCTAAAGAGGTAAAGATATTCCACATATATACATATGTAATATTTTATAGATGTGTCATTTATTTTAGTTTTTATATTTCTCTGCTTAGCATTTTTATTAACTTAGAAAAAGGCATTATTTTTCATAAATATGTGACAAGAAAATGGGAAAGATAGCTACCATTTTTATTACAGAATCATGATCCAAAATTTTTGAAAAGATCAGAATTATGGTCCAAATAGAATGATAAAATTTAATAGGGATAAATGTACAGATCTATCCAGTTTAGTTGTTTCAGTCATGTCTGACTTCTTGTGACCTCATGTGGGGTTTTCTTGGCAGAGATACTGGAGTAGTTTGCCATTTCCTTCTCCAGATCATTTTACAGATGAGGAAACTGAAGCAAACAGTGTTACATGACTTGCCTAGAGTCTCACAGCTAGGAAGTGGCTGAGATCAAATCTGAACTTGGGTCTTTTCTAACTCCAGGCCCAGCATTGTATCCACTGGACCATCTAGATGTATTGGTCCATAGGTCTAAGCACAGCTTCATATGCATAGGATTGTGAAATTATGGCTAAATTAAAATTTCTCTAAAGAAAAAAAAATCTCAGTTTTATTGGAAACTCAAGATGTCATCACTATATGACTTCATAGCCTTAAAGCTAATGTCCTTTACTGTATTGAAAAGTGTAGTCCAGAGTAAAAAAGTTAATAATTGTGCTACACTCTGCCCAGTTCAGATTGCGTCATAAGAGTACTGTGTTCAGTTTGGGGCATCACATTTTAGAAATGCCAAGCTGGAATGAGTCCATAAGAAAGGTAAGATGATAAGAGGACTGGAGAATATAGAAGTGCTTTTTGCTGTGTTTAAATCCTTGGAAGCATTGTCATAAAAATTATTTGGCTTGACTCCCAAAAGAAGTAGTAGGAGCAATGGATATGATTTACAAAAGAGAGTTAAGTTTGATGCAAGGAAAACTTTCCACATATTAAAACTATCCAGATGTAAAATGGGTAGCCTCAATTGGTGGCAGATCAGTGAAGTTCTTCAAACAGAAGGTGAATGACCATTTGGGGGGGGGGGGGCGGGGATGTTGAGAGTGGGATCCTTGTTCATGTGTGACTAGACTGCCAAGGAGCTTTCATACTTCCAAAATTCTGTGTGGTATATTTTTTAACTGGTGAACGAATATTAGCTGCTAGTTTTGCTTTGTATTTTTTGTAACAACCATGGGCAAAAACAATACAATTCACCCGTAAATTTCTATATATTCTTTAGTTTAGCTTCAGTTCAGAGTATAGCAAACACATAAGGCATTGTGTATAGAGCACTAGGTTTGGAATCAGGAAAATGGATCTTCACAATCCTCAGACACTATCTTTGTGATCTTGGACAAGCCACTTGCCCTAGTTTGATCTAGTTTCTTGATCTGTAAAATTGGCTATTAATATGGCAAAGCACTCCAATATTTTTGCCAAAAAAAACCAAATAGTCATTAAAAGTTGGACATGACTGAAATGACTCAATTATAACAATAATAAATTTATAAATAACAAATTGCTAAGCAGAAATTAGTAAGGAGTAGAGGAGATAAATATGAGTTCATCATTTTAGCAGTCTTCCTAAATGTGAAGAAAAGGTATTCAGTAACATTAGATAAGTGTCAAATAAAGCTCTTCAATAAGCTAGATGTGTAATTTGGAGTAAGTGATTTATTATCTCTGGGATTATTTCTCTAATAGATATTGAAGAGGCTTGTATTAATAATTGTTAATATTCATTTTGTCTTATAATTGCTATTTATCAATATATTAAAAATGAAAAAACATATTATAAGTCACACGAAATTTAAATGTGAATTTTAAACCTAAACAAGGATAAAGTCAAGAGGGGCAATTAAGGCTACATGATATTAAGCTTAGGTTGTTAAGTCATCACATTTCCCTGAATTTGCCTATTGTGAGCTCCTCCCATATAAAACAATGTCTTCAATTTCTAACTTGTGACTACAATTTGAATATATCAAATTTATTTCCAATAGGAAAGAAGCATTTTTTAAGTAGCAATTTTTTTCAAAAGTCAGGAATCTCGACATTTTTAAATTTAGGAACTCCCACTTCAACCTACTATTTATTATATGTCCTTGGGAAAGTAATTTATTTTTCAGATTTTCAAATTCTACAATTGAAGATAAAAATTTGTTTATGCTTATTCACTCTCTGTTATTTTACAATTCAGGTTGAACAAATATGTACATATTTGGTCAAATGATTACAGTAATAACTATCTTAGTATGTATTTTAATCTAATTAATATTACCAAAATGTGATAGATTAATATGGTTCTCTTCTAGGCAGAACTTGTTGATGCTGCTTCTGGAATTAATATTCGACTCAGATTGGGTGGAGTAAGTTTGGTGGAGATATTTTTATATAATAGTCTTGAAAGTAACCAAAAGTCTTCCCTAATTTGGTTGTTTGGAATTTGAAATGGATAACTGTTTTAAGTATATACACTTCTTATTGTAAGATTACAATTGGACTTTAAATTTATTTTTTTCAATTACAGGACAAGTTTCCTCCCAATATATATTATAAAATTTTCACTCACAGAAACATTGTAGATATATGTGCTCACAGTCCTAGAGATTATGTGAACATTCCCTCAAAGCAATTATCACTTTTGACACCTGATGAGAAACATCTAGAAGATGAACGTGTTGGCTGGTACAAACGAATAGAAAATAATGGCTGGAGACTTGTTTCCAGAAGAGTAAGTGAAACAAAATTATAATACTTTTTTATTTTACATGTTTATATTTTAAATTTTTTTTAAATTTAAATTTATAAAAGGTTTCAAGTATATATACATTTTATATGATTGCATATTGACCTAAATAATGAGGACTGGTGATTTAAAACAATTCTGATGGCAATTTTGATCACATTTGAAGTTGTAGTTATATACCTTAGTTTTAAACTTACTAAATTTTCTTACTAAGAGATGTGTCTGTACACACCCTTCTATAATCCTCACTCTTCAGAAATATAGTAGGTACTTAGGTATTATCTAGTCAGATAGGGAGATAAGTGAAATGTGATTTTTGCAACAAAAGGACGTTGAGAATGTTGTTGACTCCATATTCAACTTCACTGTATGTTAGGATTTCTTGAGATCAAGAAAATTTTTATCTCGTAGTATTTACTAGACATTAATTTCATTGATGGTAGGAAAAAATTTCTTATTTGTCTTTATCTTTCTATCTTTTTTAACATGTAGAGTAGTGTTTTGCATGTCTAAGCAATGATGAAATGATGTTGAGTTAGTCCTAATAAGGATTAGTGAAAAAACAGTGGATTGTCATAGTTTTGAGATAATGAGATAACAAAGTGAGTTTTCATGGATGGCATTTGGTCCAGAATCATACCAATCCTATTTCTATAAAAAATAATTTTGGATAGAGATACTTCTCAGTTTGTACCTCAGACAAATAGCTATCATCCATTTCAATTTTTCAAGGCAATTTCAAATATTCTGTATCATTTTCACATGGGGGACTGAAATCCTGTTCAGATATTGAAAGAACATTAGTTATTCAAGTTCATAATATGATGTACCAATATAATAACTCAAACTTTATATATTCAAAATAGAACTTCTTATCTTCCTCTCAAGCCCTCCCCAATTTTGAACTTTCTTCTTAATGTCAAGGGTTTACTATTCTTCCTAACCACTCAGGCTTACAAACATATTGTCATCCTTGATTCTTTACATTCTTAAACCTCTTTCCCCATATCCAATTTGTTGGCAATTCAATAAACAGCTGTGGCTCTTTATTGCCTAAAAATCCTATATAAATTGCTCTCTTTTAACATTTAAATCCCTTCATAATCATGGCCTTTCCTATTTTTCTGCTGCTCTTACATATTATTCCCCTCCATGTATTCTCTTATATGTAGAGTATAATCTATAAAATGAAGATGTTATACCTGTCCAACTTAGCTCATATAATTACTAGAGGCTCAAGATAATGTATTTGGCAAAGGTTTGGATATCCTTAAAGGCTCTTATAGACATAGGACATTATTATGATCCTCTCTGTTTCTGCTCTGGGATATTCATGCTACATAAAGAGATGGCATTTCATAATCAAATACCATCAGAGACAAATAGTATAAAAGTGTTTGGTAAAATGTCATTTGTCAACAGTTTTGGGGAGCTACTGATGAGATTACTGAAACAGGAAATAAACAAAAAATTGATTTTCACTTCTCCAAACTGAAGAGAAGGCAGGATGTTGAAATGAGAAGAAAACATAAAAAAATTAAATGGATGAAGCAAATGTAAGTAATGAAATTCCTATACTTATGTAAACAACATACAAATGATTGTAACAATTTTTATAATTTTTTGTGGAGGTTGACTATTACTAATAAGATTGGTGAATATTATTTTGTAGATTTATCCATTTTCCTCAATCAATCTGAGTTACATAATGGGCCACTCTGCTGTCACCAAAATCTATACTTTACTCCTGATAAGGCCTACATTTTAAAAAATTAATATTTCAATATGAAAAATTACTCTTTTACTTCTAGCAGCTCATTATCTGTAATTATTTAGTAATGAATCTATGCATATAAACGATCTTTTATTTCTTTTGAAATCTCCTGCATCCTCTATTCCTTCAAAATTATGTGTGACCTTTACTCCATAATTGTAGTAGCATTAATTTTTATTTCTTTTGAGGGTCTTTACAATTGTATAGACATTTGTTTTATGTAACTACTCTCATTATCTTTAAAGATTCTTCCATTCATTTCCTACTAGTAGAAATGTAATTAAACCAGAAGACTAATTTTTTCATACTTCAATCTTTTAATCAACATGAATTTATTAAGCTTCTACCGGGTGCTAGATACTGTGATAATCTCTAGGGATGCAGGGATAAGAAGGAATGATTCTTGCCCTCCAGGAATTTATATTTTAATGGGGGAAACAATATATATCTGTGTATCTATGTAGAATAGATATAGGATTTAGCATGCTTCCTATTATAGTGTTGGCACTTAATTATTAGTCAGGCAGCTAGGTGGTACAATGGGTAGAGATTAATTATGTAATTTTTATCCAGTTTTCTTTAGTAATAATTTAGTGGGGTGGTTGTTGTTCCTTCTTTGTTTTCAAAGAGGACCAATGACATTAGCAGTCTTGACTTACAAGTGAACTAGATTTAAGTGAGGCAAAGCTTTCTCCTCCAGCAGACTTTATAGGCCAGACATGGGGCAGGAAATCTGGCAATGGCCCTGGATGCATCAGGAAACCTTGGTCTTGGGAAGTTAAAGTCTTTCCCGGGTCTCAATAGGCAATTCCCATTCAATAGTTAAAGGGTAGGTAAAAATTGAGATAAAAGCTGGCCTACTTTGCCTTCACAAAAGTCAGACCCTCAGAGTTGTTGACCAGACCAGAAACAATTGCTATTTGGTTTGTTTGGTGGTTGTCCATTGTTCTGAAGAGGACCAAAAGGACATCATTATGTCAGAGTCTAGTTAGTGTGGGCTGATCAGACTGATAGGAGCTGGGAGTGCTTTGCCACAGCTCAGTCACAAACAGTCCCTAGGAACATGTTGGGGGAATTCTCTAATTTTGCGCATCTCTAGTTTCTTCTGGGCTAATTCAGTTCTGTTTTCTGTCCTGCCACTGGACATGTGGCTTCAGAAGAGAGAGTGAGGTTGATTACTTGGTGTAATTCTACCTCACTTAAATCCAATTTCTGCAGGAATCAAACACCATCACAGTCTCATTTTACCATTTCTACCCTTAAAGCTATTTATACTCACTTTGAGACCTCAAAACTAAAACAATGGACAAGTGAGGCTTGGGCTTGATTATAGAAATGGCACACTTGATGATGGATAAATCAAAGCTGTGGCCATCTCTGGGTGTTGCTAAAGTAGCATATAGGTGGTCATGGGAACTGATTGATTTGAGGAAACATCAATACATAATGTATGTTGAAGATCCTGATTAAAAGGCAGAAATTGGGTAGAGGAAAACTATGACAAGCCCTGAACTCCTTGACAAAGCAAATAGTATGACCTCAATAAGGGAAGGGAAATGAAGAGGAGGAGGAGGGTCAGGAAAAGTACATAAGCAGCCCCTGTTTTATTCTAGGCCAGGCACTGTGCTAAGTGCTTTTACAAATCTTCATTGCAGATCCTCAAGACAACCTTGTGAGTTAAGTGATATTACTACTCAGTTTTACAGTTGTGGAAATTTAGGCAAACAAAAATTAACTTTCCCAGAGATACAAAGCCAATATGAAGCCAAATTGGAACTCCAGTCTTCCTGACTCAAGCCTGGTGCTCTTTTTACCGTGACACTGAACTAACAACCAACTTATATATTCTGCTTTCAAACTACTAAGGCCGTTAGATAACTACCAGGATCAGCATTGGGTGATAAATTTGGAGAAAATGAATCTCAAGAGGAGAGATCTCTGAATGATGACAGGGTAGAATCTGAAAATAGTAAAGAGCAGCAAGAACTATTCCCCACCATTGACACTTCCAGCTAAGAGGTGAGAGGACACATACATCTATTTAAACTCTGTCTTTGCTCTCAGAATTTATTTCATGACAAGCCTCGGAATTATTACTTGACTGAAAAAAAACCACAAATAATTACCCAAGAGAAGATATCCTCAAAATTCGCCAGAAAAGGTCTGTTTTTGCTTGCAGGTGGAATGGTTAGATCAGGTGCAGACTGAAGGCAGGCAGTGACAGCACAGCAGACAGTGAGAGTAAAGCAGGCAGTCACACCAGAGCAGACCGGAGGGGAGTGGAGTGTGATATCAGTTGTTTTGGTGAGGAGAACTTTACCACAGTGTGGCTACTTTGCCCTGGCAGCAAACCAGTAGATCAGCAAAGAAGTTCTAAACACAGAGGGTAAAGACTATAATCCAGAAAACCTAGTGTCTCTCGGGATCTGGCTACACTCACACAGAGGGACTCAGCATGCTCTCAGAATCTGAGTGCAGATACAACACAGCCATTGCTGTCCCGCTAGTGCCTCACTGCTGCCTCTACAGTCTGGAAAGGAAGCTCTGCAATACCCTCCAACCTTTCTCCCCTCCCCCTCCCCCCAAAAAAGCAGACTGCATTTGCTTTTTTTTGTTAGTTTGTTTTCTATGATTCTTCTTTGACAAAATGAGCAACAAATTTTAATAAACTCTATTGATAGCTTCTACATGAATAGAGAGTAGACTTTAAACTCTGAGAAGACTAAAAACAGACTGTCTCCAGATGAATTCCTAAAGGGGGAATATGATCTGGTCTTCAACACACAAGACTCTCATAGAAGAAATTTAAAAGACTCTCATAAGAGAGCTAGAAGAAAAATGGGAAAAGGAAAGGGAAGGTTAGCAAGAGGGTATGGATAAGTCATCCCATTCATTTAAAGATAGAGTGGATAAAGAAATCAAATCCTTGAAAAACAAAATTAGTGAATTGGAAAAAGAAAATAGCTCTCTAAAAAATAAAATTGGTGAAATGGAAAAAAAATCCATAGAACAAAACAATTCACTTAAAAACTCAATTGGACAATTAGAAAAAGATATTTAAAAGTGAGTGAAGAAAAGAATTCATTAAAAATCAGAATTGAACAAATGGAAATGAATGACTTGAGGAGACACCAAAAATCAGTCAAACAAAACCAAAAAAAACAAAACAATGGGGAAAAAATGTCAAATACCTTCTTGGGAAAACAACAGATCTGGAAAATAGATCTAAGAGAGATAATCTGAGAATTATTGAACTTCCTGAAAAATATTATGAAAAAAAGAGCCTGGACACTATTTTCCAGGAAATTATCAAAGAGAACTGCCCAGATGTTATAGAAACAGAGGGTAAAATAGACATTGAAGGAATTAATCGATCACCTACTGAAAGGGATCCTAAAATCAAACCCCCAAGAAATATAGTGGCCAAACTCCAGAACTATCAGACGAAGGAAAAAATACTGCAAGCTGCTAGAAAAAAATCAATTCAAATATAGAGGAGCCACAATAAGGATTACTCAGGACCTAGCAGTGTCCACATTAAAGGCTCAAAGGGCCTGGAATCTGATATTCTGAAAGGCTAAAGAACTTGGAATGCAGCCAAAAATAACTTACCCAGCCAAAATGAGCAATTTTTTCCCAGGGAAGAAGATGGATATTCAATGAAATAAGTGAATTTCATCTATTTCTGATGAAAAAAGCGGAACTAAACAAAAAATTTGATCTACAAATATAGAACTCAAGAGAAACCTAAAAAGGTAAAAAGAAATCTTGGGAACTATATTTCTGCTGTAAAGATATATAAAGAACATATGTATACTTTGTTCTAGAAACTAGAGGTGGAAAGGAAATTGTACCAGGAAAAGGATAAAGTGGGTGTACTACATCTTACAAAGAAGCAAAGGAAACCTATTATATCTGAGAGAAAGAATGGAGGGGAATAAATATAGTGTGTATCTTACTGTCATCAGAATTGGCTTAAATAGAAAAATATTAGACATATTCGAGTTATGGTGAAACTTCTCCCACCTCATTGAAAAGTAGGAGGGGAAAAGGGAAAAGAGAAGGAGTAAGCTAAGCAGAAGGGAATACAGAAATTGTGAGGAAAGGGGGTAAAAAAGGGGAAGGAACTCTAAGGTGAAGGGAGAGATACTAAAAAGGGAGGGCTGTGAGAAGCAAGTGGTGCTCACAAGTTTAATACTGGGGAGAGGGGGTAAGAGGGAAGGAAAGGAGAAAAGCATAAGCAGTGGTTAACAAGATGGCAAGTAATACAGAATTGGTCATTTTAACCATAAATGTGAATGGGGTAAATTCCCCCATAAAAAAGAAGCAGTTAGCAGACTGGATTAAAAGCCAGAATCCTACAATATGTTGTTTACAGGAAACACACTTGAAACAGGGTGATGCATACAGAGTAAAAGTAAAAGATTGGAGCAGAACCTACTATGCTTCAGGTAAAATCAAAAAAGCAGGGGTAGCCATCCTGATCTCAGATCAAACAAAAGCAAAAATTGATCAAATTAAAAGAGATAAGGAAGGGCACTATATCTTGCTAAAAGGGTAGCATAGATAATGAAGCTATATCAATATTAAACATATATGCAGCTAGATTCTTAAAAGAAAAATTAAAAGAGTTGCAAGAAGAAAGAGCAGCAAAACTATAATAGTGGGAGATCTCAACCTTGTACTCTGGGAATTAGATAAATCAAACCACAGAATAAATAAGAAAGAAGTCAAAGAAGTAAATAGAATACTAGGAAAATTAGATATGATAGATCTCTGGAGAAAATGTAATGGAGACAGAAAGGAGTACACTTTCTTCTCAGCAGTTCATGGAACCTACATAAAAATTGACCATACATTAGGACATAAAAACCTCAAATTCAAATGCAGTAAGGCAGAAATAGTAAATGCATCCTTTTCAGACTACAATGCAATGAAAATTACATTCAATTAAAAAGCCAAGGGAAAATAGACCAAAAATAATTGGAAACTAAATAATCTCATACTAAAGAATGATTGAATGAAACAGCAAATCATAGACAAAATTAATAACTTCACTGAAGAAAATGACAATAATGAGACATCATGCCAAAATATGTGGGATACAGCCAAAGGGATAATAAGGGGAAATTTTATATCTCTAGAAGCCTACTTGCATAAAATAAAGAGGTCAATGAATTGGGCTTGCAACTAAAAATGCTAGAAAAAGAACAAATTAAAACCCCCCAGTCAAACACTAAACTTGAAATTCTAAAAATAAAAGGAGAGATTAATAAAATTGAAAGTAAAAAACTATTGAATTAATTGGTTCTATGAAAAAACCAACAAAATAGATAAACCCTTAGTAAATCTGATTAAAAAAAGGAAAGAGGAAAATCAAATTGTTAGTCTTAAAAATGAAAAGCGAGAACTCACCACTAATGAAGAGGAAATTAGAGCTATAATTAGGCATTACTTTATACCAAAAAATTTGATAACTTAAATGAAATGGAAGAATACCTTCAAAAATATAGCTTGCCTAGATTAACAGAGAAAGAAGTAAAATGGTTAAACAGTCCCATCTTAGAAAAAGAAATAGAACAAGCTATTAATCAACTCCCTAAGAAAAAACCCCAGGACCAGATAGATTTACATGTGAATTCTACCAAACATTTAAAGAACAATTAACTCCAATGCTATATAAACTATTTGAAAAAATAGGGATTGAAGGAGTCCTACCAAATTCCTTTTATGATACAGACATGGTACTGATACCTAAACCAGGTAGGTTGAAAACAGAGAAAGAAAATTATAGACCAATTTCCCTAATGAATATTGATGCTAAAATCTTAAATAAAATATTAGCAAAAAGATTACAGAAAATCATCCACAGGATAATACACTAAGACCAAGTAGGATTTAAACCAGGAATGCAGGGCTGGTTCAATATTAGGAAAACTATTAGCATAATTGACTATATTAATAACCAAATTAACAAAAACCATATGATCATCTCAATAGATGCAGAAAAAGCATTTGATAAAACACTTGAGAGTATAGGAATAAATGGACTTTTCCTTAAAATAGCCAGGAGCATATATTTAAAACTGTCAGTAAGCATCATATGTAATGAGGATAAATTGGAACCTTTCCCAGTAAGATCAGGAGTGAAATAAGGTCGCCCACTATTAACATTATTATTCAATATTGTATTAGAAATGCTAGCCTCAGCAATAAAAGTTGAGAAAGAGATTAAAGGAATTAGAGTAAGTAACGAGGAAACCAAATTATCACTCTTTGCAGATGATATGATGGTATACTTAGAGAACCCCAGAGATTCTACTAAAAAGCTATTGGAAATAATTCACAACTTTAGCAAAGTTGCAGGATACAAAATAAATCCACATAAATCCTCAGCATTTTTGTACATCAACAAAATCCAACAGCAAGAGATACAAAGAGAAATTCCATTCAAAATAACTGTTGATAGCATAAAATATTTGGGAATCTATCTACCAAAGGAAAGTCAGGAATTATATGAGCAAAATTACAAAAAAAACTTTCCACACAAATAAAGTCAGATTTAAATATTTGGAAAAATATTAAGTGCTCTTGGATAGGCCAAGTGAATATAATAAAGATGACAATACTCCCTAAACTAATCTATTTATTTAGTGCTATACCAATCAGACTCCCAAGAAACTATTTTAATGACCTAGAAAAAATAATAAAATTCATATGGAAGAACAAAAGGTCAAGAATTTCAAGGGAATTAATGAAAAAAAAAATCAAATGCAGGTGGCCTAGTTGTACCTGATCTAAAACTATATTATAAAGCAGCAGTCACCAAAACCATTTGGTATTGGTTCACAGGACAAAATAGTCAATAACTATTAACAATCTAGTGTTTGACAAACCCAAAGATCCCAACTTTTGTGATAAGAATTCATTATTTAGCAAAAACTTCTGGGAAAACTGGAAATTAGTATGGCAGAAATTAAGCATGGACCCACACTTAACACCGTACATCAAGATAAGATCAAAATGGATCCATGATTTAGGCATGAAAAACGAGATTATAAATAAATTAGAGGAACATAGGATAGTTTATCTCTCAGACTTGTGGAAAAGGAAGGAATTTGTGACCAAGGAAGAACTAGAGCTCATTATTGATCACAAAATAGAAAATTTTGATTATATCAAATTTAAAAGCCTTTGTACAAATAAAACTAATGCAAACAAGATTAGAAGGGAAGCAATAAACTGGGAAAACATTTTTACAGTTAAAGGTTCTGATAAAGGCCTCATTTCCAAAATATATAGAGAATTGGCTCTAATTTATAAGAAATCAAGCCATTCTCCAATTGATAAATGGCCAAAGGAAATGAACAAACAATTTTCAGATGATGAAATTGAAACTGTTTCCACTCATATGAAAGTGTTCCAAATCACTATTGATCAGAGAAATGCAAATTAACACAAATCTGAGATATCACTACACACCTGTCAGATTGGTTAAGATGACAGGAAAAAAATAATGATGAATGTTGGAGGGGATGCGGCAAAACTGGGACACTGATTCATTGCTGATAGAGTTGTGAACAAATCCAACCATTCTGGAGAACAATCTGGAATTATGACCAAAAAGATATCAAACTGTGCATAGCCTTTGATCCAGCAGTGTTACTACTGGGCTTATATCCCAAAGAGATACTAAAGAAGGGAAAGGGACCTGTATGTGCCAAAATATTTCTGGCAGCCCTGTTTGTAGTGGCTAGAAACTGGAAAATGAACAGATGCTCATCAATTGGAGAATGGTTGGGTAAACTGTGATATATGAATGTTATGGAATATTATGGAATGTGGAACAATAATATTGTATATAACTTACAATATATACTGTAAGAAATGACCAGCAGGATGAATACAGAGAGGCTTGGAAAGACTTACATGAACTGATGCTGAGTGAAATGAGCAGAACCAGGAGATCATTATACACTTTAACAACAATACTGTATGAGGATGTATTCTGATGGTAATGGATATCTTCAACAAAGAGAAGATCTAATTCAGTTCCAATTGATCAATAATGGACAGAATCAGCTACACCCAGAGAAGGAACACTGGGAAATGAGTATGAATGGTTTACCTTTTTGTTTTTCTTCTCAGGTTATTTTTACCTTCTGAATCCAATTCTTCCTGTGCAACAAGAGAACTGTTTGGTTCTGCACACATATATTGTAACTAGGATATACTATAGCATATTTGACATGTATAAGACTGCCTGCCATCTAGGGGAGGGGGTGGAAGGAGGGAAGGGAAAAGATGGAACAGAAGTGAGTGCAAGGGATAATGTTGTAAAAAAATTACCCATGTATATGTACTGTCAATAAAAAGTTCTTTAAAAAAAAAAAAGTATTCCCCCCACCACCCCGGGGCTACTTTGTCTGTGAGGAAGCAGGTCTTTTGCTAACCCAGTAATTATTTTATATCTTTCCCTCAAATTTACTAAAGAAAACAATCATATCTAAGCTTTTAAAGATTCTTCCACCATCACTTGCTCCCATCTTCTTTTGAAATTAAACCTTAAATTTTATGCTAGCTTTGTGGAGTGTGCTTTTTCTTCCTCCATGTTACATTTCTATCGAATTCTTTTTCATTTAATTTTAATTTTATTTTTCCAATTGAATTTTCCAACATTTTCTTCAGATTAAGAATATTTTGAGATTTCTTTTTCCCCTTAAAAGGATAAACATTAACTTCTTTAGAAAAAAATTATAAAAAAATTTTTGACCACTGCTCAGTTCAAATGATTTTTTATTTTTATTTATAAATGATTCTGATCTCAGAAATAAAAGAAAAATACAGTGTTCATGATGTCCTGACTGCTGATGTGCTCCTACTATTGTTTAGCATTGTAATATTTCATCTAGAAGCAGTGTGGCTTAAGAAGCCAGAATGTTAAGGAAATCACTTAACTTTTCAGGACTCTAGGCAGCTTTCCAAAAGAGAGTATTGCTAAAAGGAATGTCCTCACCTGGGATTTTCCCACATAAATGAAATGAGATCCAATCCCTTTTCCTGTCTCACAGTGTACTACAAGACATGTGAAGAAAGGTTCCAATAAGAGCTGTAGAAGTATTATCATAGGGCTTTAAATTTCAAAGTGCTTAACAGATGTTAACTGAAATTTTTTCAAAACATGAATTACTCAAATGCTTTAAATTTATTAATAATAATTTAATAGTTCAATATCAACACTCTTTTTATCAACACAATGTGGCATACTCTCTTGCCAAAAAAAAGTACTAGAATTTTTTGTATTGTTTTCTGAGTGTTAGAAGATGTTCATTTAGTAGTTAAATCTGATCTTGAGCATATGTACTTGTGAAGTCTGATCATTCCAAAAAGTGTTCCCAGGCATTTGTTCCTAAAATGTTTTGTTGATATTTTTTAAAATGTTGTTACTTCCCAATAACTCCCCACAAAGAAACCCTCCCTTATTAAAAAAAAAAAAAAAGATATGTTTAAGTAAAACAAATTAACACATGTCTGAAAAATACATCCTTCATTTCCTACTTGCTTTACAACTATCATTGTTCACTGGTCATAATTAGTCACTTTATTGACCAAAGCCCATACTTCCATGTTTTATAATTTATAACTGTACTGTAATTCAGTCATGGACTGAATTTTAATAGCTTTAGATCAGAAGGTCCCTCTCCAAAGTGATTACAAAAACTTGATTGTAGGAACCTCTTCATAAACATTAGATTACCACCACCCCATCCCATCTCTAACTTTCAAGTTGATGCCATTGTTTTCTAAAAAGTATAGAAAATTATGAGATCATACTTAAAATTTAAGAAATTTGCTGTTGGTCTTTTAAAATATATCTCCTCTGGTTGAGCATATTGTATTCAGAAAGTGATCTAGCATTATTCTTTTATTTCAGAATGAACTGCTTCTACTAAACACCCTAAATTGAAAACAAATGTCCATATGGATAATAGCAAACCAATCTTTTGGCTCTGAATTATTAGTTTCTTCATGTCATTAATTAATATTGGATGATACATGGTATTTATGCATTTTGTGGTTATGTAGTTTTCAATCGTCAGCTCTTCATGACCCTATTTGTACTTTTCTAGGTAAAGATACTAGAGTGGTTTGCCATATCCTTTTCCAGCTCATTTTTATAGCTGAGGAACTGAGGAACTGAGGCAAACAGAATTAAGTGACTTGCCCAGAGTCAGATACCCAAGTGTCTGAGGCTGTACTTGAACTCAGGAAGATGTCTTCCTGACTCCAGCATATATATATGCCACATTCTTCCCCCATTTATTCATATAAAGCTAATATAGAACAAAAGCTACCTATAAGAATTTGGGCAAGTTATTTCAACTATGCAAGCTTCCACTTCATGATCTGTAAAATAAAGGTCCTTTCAAGCTCTGAAATTTCTTTTTTTTTTTTTCCTTGTATGATTTAATAGGGGTGTGTTGGTGGAGCCACTTTATAACAGGCTCTAGTGAGACATTTGTTAAATTTTCAATATAAGCATTTACATTTCAGACATCAGTAAATACTAGAAATTAGAGTTTGATTTGTTTTGTTGAATGTCAATTTAGATTTAAGACAGTAATGGATGTAAACAAAAGAGGTTAAATTTAAATGTGCCATGTGTACATTCTTCTTCCCTCCTCCCTTCTTCCCCCCCAGCCATTTGTGAAATGTTTACCAGGATACTCCTGGATTTAACTCAGATGTGAGGTTAAAATGTGAAACTCAGTAATAAGCTGACTGATGGAATATATTTATATATGATTGGATTGCTTTCTTGTGATCCAGCATAAGAATTTTGTCTTAATATGTTAACTCCTTAATAACACATATTATCTGCTCATATCATTCAAAGTTTTTATGTCATAATCCCTTTTTCTTTTTCTAGGTATTATGCAGGAAGCCTGGAAACAAAGAGATCAGATCCTAAATGTACAGACTTAATTCTTAAAGCAACAAAAGGATTGATAAGAGCAACTGAAAAAGGTGGAATAGAAGCAGTGATGGAATGGGAAGTGGATGAAATTCTGAACTGGACAAATACATTAAACTATGAAGAGTAAGTAAATATTGTTTTTTTAGGGGATGATAGGAAGGGCATCAGCATCTAATCCTCTTTATTTCTTCCTCTCACTTTTGTCACTCTCATTGTCATTGAGGATAGGGTGCCTGTTAAACATAATCCTCCCTGATATCAACATCCAGAGGGCAATGGGGGTGCACAAATAGCAGAGTCAGTGATTCTTTTTGGGGATCTCTCCAAACCACTACTCAACAGCCTGTAAGAAATAGCATGCTATATTATTTTCACCTTTTAAAAATTCATTTGCTTTTTCTTTCTTGTGGTTTTTTCTTTTTGTTCTGATTTTTCTTTTACAATATGACTCATGGAAATATGTTTAAAATAATTGTACATGTATAACCTATATCAGAGTGCTTGCTCAAATCTTGGGAAAGGATAAGGTCAGGGAGGGAAGGAGAAAAGAAAATTTTGAACTCAAAATCTTACAAAAATGAATTTTGAAAGCTATCTTTACATATAGTTGAAAAAATAAAATACTATTGGGGGAAAAAATCATGTTAGTGATACAGTGGCAGTGGGTGTCCCCATATCTTTTCCCAATACAACCATGGGATAGAAAAAGAAAGGAAGGAAAAGACAAAAGAACACAAGACCATCAATTTAGAAAGGAAGGATTTTTAGAAAGAGTTCTGATGATAAAACCTTTAAGACCCAATCCTGCCTCCCAATGAGTGTAATGACTCTTCTATCCTTAACTTTTACATTAGATTGAATGTAGATAAGGGAAGTTGTCTCTGGTAAGGAAGTAACAGACCAGGTACTCTCTCTGAAAGTGGAGTAAGGCCACCAAAAGATTCTCTCATGGATTCTTCCCAGGATCTTCATTCCATTCAAGCCAGCCCTGCCCCTGTGATGAGACTACACAAACCTAAGTGTCTGAAAGCATATTTGAACTCAGTCCTCTTGACTTCAGGACCAGTGCTCCATTTCGCCACCTAGCTGCCCTACAAATGTCATTTCTTATATAAAGCTTTTCTGATCCCCCTGTTAGTGCTTTTTCTCTAAAATTATCTTATATTTACATTATATATATTTACATATGTACATGTTGCTTCTCTAAATTATAATGCTAACTACATGAAAGCAGAAATGTTTTTTTAAAAATTGTCTTTGAATCATTGGTTCTTGTTATGAGCTAGAATTCTATATTTAAAATAAGGATTCTTACAAGGTGCTAACTCAGTGGAATTGATAAAGACAATGGTTATCTAGTTTAGCATGGTGATTAATAGTTCTCTAGTTCAGTACATGTATTTAGTACTTAATATAGTTCTACAAGATTCACATCCATGATAATGGTATTATAAGAGAGCATATAAGTTGGGACACACTCAGCCAGACTCATTCCATGGTCCACCTTTGTGGTGGCTAGAAGCTGAAGCACAAACCCTCAGACTCAGAGCCAGATTCATTCACAGCCGCTGTGGTGACTGGCCTCCTGCACTTCCTCCATTGAGACTAAGGCAGGTCTGAAAGACTTTCCAGAAAACTGGCCTGGGCCTGGGGCAAGGAAACTAAATTGTGAAGGAGATAATAAAGGATTTAGACTTTTAACAGCTGGCTATTCTTTGCTGATTACTCTACTGGAAGGAAGGCTTCTCAAGGCCTCCAGAAAACCAACAGGAACACTACAGGTCCTTAATACAACTCCCAAATACTTAATAATTTTTATTGATTGATTGATAGAATAAAAGTGTGTGAATTGACATAATACCAAAACTACAAGTACTTGAAAGATATACTTAATAGAAGAAAGAATTAAAGTTTAAGGAAAAATTAAAGTTTGAAAATGGAATGAGTTATTTTGTGAGATAGAAGTCCCCATTCCTGGAAATGTTCAAGCAAGATTAAATGACTCATTGTCAAGGATATCATATTTAGATTTCATGATAAGTTAATATTTGGACTAGACCTAAAGCAAACTGTGGTCAGTCTAAAAGTTAAAGGCTAAATAATAATAATAATAATAAATTATTCTTAAAAGATTGTTTCTAGTTAGAAATTTTTTACGTCATTATTTCTAATAACAATTTCCTGAATACTTTCATAGAATGAACATGTATTAGGTGCTACAAAAATTTATAGGACACACAGATACTTAATAAATCAAATTCATTCAGGAATGTGTATTAATAAAATGCTTTTAATAAATATTTCCCCTAATTTTTCTGCTTTCAAAACTTTTCAAAGACTGGAAGGTGAAGGATTCATGAGTTCCAGCAGATGAGCTCTTATTATTGTATTGGTTGGTTTTAGAAATTGGAGACATAAGAATTTATATGAGAAAGGGAGTGGAACTCAGTGGGAAATAGGAATTTTTTCCATTCTAAGAAGGTCAAACTTTGTGAATAAGGAATCCAAGACTATTTGTTTCTAACCACAATGCTAAATTTATACCATAAAATAATTATTTGCCGTGATTATGTCTATTTGCTGTTATGGATTTATTTTTCCTTTGCAAGTAGGGTGAGGAGGTAAGTAGAGATTTAGGGATATTCGAATAGTGAAACATATGATAGAGCCATCAGAAAAAAAAAAGAGAATCATTTAAGCATTATTTTTAAATGCACAGAGGTCAAAAAGAAGTCTGGAAGAAAACATAGGAAACTTTTGAGTTAACACTAAATTTATTATATAGGTGGTTTCTAAAACAAGCTTTACATAATAGAAATTTGAAGATTAACATGAAATCTGTTTTTTCTGTTTTCCTTTGTACATGGAAGTGTTCTTTTTTCGTGTTCATTAAATTAATAAAGGAAAGAATAAAACAAATGTAAGAAGTGTTAGGACTCTGAAAAATAATTTCCATTTAAGGGAGTTATTAGATGATTTAGAATATTTTTTATAATAAAAATATTTTATATAAATAAAATTTATATAGTTTTATTATATAAAATAAAATTTTAAATAATATTTATATTATAAATATAAATAAGCTAGCTACTTTTACCAATAAGTTTAAAGGCAACTTAGTATCTCTCAGAATGTTTTTAGTTTTAGTTAGGAAACATTTAGGAAACAAATAAGAAACTACTAGTAGACCAGGAATTTTACTATTTAGGCAGATCCCTGAGTTCTTAATAATATCTAACATAACAATAATAACTGTCAACAGGTGACCCTTGACATTTGTTGTCTTTTCAAGGCTTTTTTTCTCCTGAGTTAACAATTTCTGAGTTGTAGATACAAAGACAAAGAGCACCAAGTGGAATAGCATGGTTAAAATGGAATGTTTGAAGAATAATGTGTAAGACAGCAAAAAAAAAAAAAAAAAAAAAAAAAAAAAAAAAAGATTATACAATGGTTAATCCTGATGGACGCTCTTTTCAACAGTGCGATAATTTAAACCATTTCCAATGTTCTTGTGATGAAGAGAGCCATATGCATCGAGAAAGAAAGGACTGTGGAAACTGAGTGTAAATCACAAATTATTTTCACTTTTTGTTGTTGTTTGCTTGCATTTTGCTTGCTTTCTCATTTTTCCCCCTTTTGATATGAGTTTTCTTGTGCAGCATGATAATTGTAGAAATATGTATAAAAGAATTGTACATGTTTAACATATATTGGATTATTTGCTATCTAGGTGAGGGGATAGAGGAAGGTCAGGAGAAAAAAAATTGGAACACAAGGCTTTACAAGAGTGAATGTTGAAAATTATGCATATGTTTTGAAAATAAAAAACTTTAATTAAGAAAAAAGAATAATGTATAAGAAAAATGAAAAGATCGGAAGGGGTTCCCTCATAAAGGCTTTAAATAACAAGATTTTAGGTGGGAATAAGGAGTCTTTGTAATTTACTGAGTAGGTAGGAGAGTAAGTCAATAAGCATTTATTAAGAACTCAATATGTGCTAGGCAGATGTTAAGCACTGGGGATACAAAGTATCCCCAACAAAGGATACAGTTCCTGCTCTCAAGAAGCTCACTGTTTTAGATGGCAGGTAAGAATTTCAAATGGGCAGGTATGTGGAGAAAGACTTGGGGCAGGGAGAACAAATTAAAAGACTACTGCAATCGTTGAGGTGAGAAGTAATAAGGGATTGAACTTCAATGATAGCTTGTTAGTGGAGAAAGGGCAAATATACTAAGAAATGTGGAGGGGGGGAAAGACAAGATTTAACAACTGATTGGATATTTGGAATGAATTAGAGTGAGGATTCAAGAATGATATTGATAGTTGTGAATCTAAGTGATGGGAAGGATGTTAGTGTCTTTAACAGAACTAGAAATAAAAGTAAAAGCTGTTTCTTCATTGATCTATTTTACTAAGTAAATGTATTGTGTGCCTAGATATGTCAACCATTGGAAAAATATTGGTATAAGCGACTCTTCAGCTAACATTCATGGTAAGTCACTTTAAGGACAGATGTTACAAACTCTTGTGACTCAAGTTTCTTCCAAAATGTTAAGAAGTTTGTATTGTAAAGTGAGATCTAAACTATTATAGTTGATAAAGACATATTTTGTGAGACTTAAGAGGATAAACAAAATTGCTCATGTGAGAAAAGTATAAAGAAAAAAAACTAGAATCTTAGGGGGTGCCTTAATATTTTTTATCCCTTTTAATCCTATCTTTAGAATCAGCAAGTTTTGTTTTACTTATTGATTCTTCCCTCCCTGCTATTATGTTCCTTTCCCTTCTCTATTCTTCCTTCTTCCCAATTCTTACTGGCTTTCCAGTCATTTGATCTTTGTTGAGTTTGATATATTTCTACACAAAACTATTTGTGTTTGTGTGTTGTTTAATATTTTTTTGATCATTTCAGATGAAAGTGAATTTTATTTGAAGCCAATTCTTTCTACCCCTTTTCCATGTTTGTATACTTTTTTTTTAAGGTAATCCCAATATTCAGAGCAGCCAGGTGGCACTCCTCTTCCTGGAGTTCAAATCTGCCCCCAGACACTTACTTTAGCTATATGACCCTGGACAAGTCACTTGCCCTATTTGGCTCAGTTTCCTCATCTGTAAAATGAGCTAGAGTAGCAAATGTCAAACCTCATGTGGTATGAAGAGTCACATACAACTGGACAGCAA
The DNA here is from genome assembly GCF_016432865.1 of Antechinus flavipes. NCBI lineage: Eukaryota > Metazoa > Chordata > Mammalia > Dasyuromorphia > Dasyuridae > Antechinus > Antechinus flavipes. Next base: position 503,288,317 of record NC_067400.1, on the reverse strand, counting down.
AACCCAATTATGAAACTCTACATCTTTTTCTTCCTCTCTGTGTTGTCCTTTAACCTTGTGTCCTTTCATCTTTTCTTTTTTGTCTCTTCAAATCCTCAAGACAAAACCATTTCCTTCTCCCTGCCAGAATCTGTTTTTCTTTTTAAACTCTCCCAATAAGTTGTAAAGACATTAAAGTTCTAAAAGGATTCTATTAAAATAAGAGCACTGAATCATTATTTCATTCCAGTTATACAAATAAATTTATCTTTCTAAATTTCTTTGGCTTCTTGGGGTCTTAGTTCAGACTTTCTACTCAGCTCTGATCTTTTCATCAAAAATGCTCAAAAGTCCTCTCTTCTATTAAAAGATTCATTTTTTTCTCCCATAATCCCATGATTATATTCAATGTTAATCTTTGTAATAAGCTCATATAATTTACTCTTGGAGGTGCTGTATTCTAAGATCTCTTGTTTACTTTGTGTGATTCTGACTGTAGGCAATTCTTAAGTATTTGAAGGCCTTGTTGGATACTTGTATTATTTTTTTTCTTTGATGATATGGGGAAATGGGGGTGGGACTTGGGACTTTTTCCTTCAGGGGCTTTTTTCAGGCAGTGATCAATATATGCTATTTTTCTGCTCTTTGCTTCTAATAGATATTGATAGTTTTCATTTATGATTTCTTGAAATATAGCGTTCAAGCCTTATTTATTTTTTCCAGCAGTCCAAGAAATAATTCTTTTTTTTAATAATAAATGTAACTATTTGTTTATTCCATTTCCCATGAACTTGTAATTTAGTTATTTTAGTATTTAGCACTTTCTGCACTGAAATATATATTTTTTTAATTAAAGCTTTTTATTTACAAAACATTTGCATGGGTAATTTTTCAACATTGACCTTTGCAAAACCTTGTTCTAAATTATCCCCTCCCTCTCCTCATCCCACCCCTGGGTAGCAGGTAGTCCAATACATGTTAAATGTTAAAATATATGTTAAATCCAATATATGTATACATAGTTATACAATTATCTTGCCACAAAAGAAAAATTGGATCAAGAAGGAAAAAAAAACCTGAGAAAGAAAACAAACTGCAAACAAACAACAACAGAGAGAGTGAGAATGCTATGTTGTGTTTCACACTCTGTTCCTATGGTTCTCTCTCTGGGTGTAGATGGCTCTCTTCATCACTGCACAAATGGAACTGGTCTGAATCATCTCATTGTTGAAGAGAGCCACATCTATCAGAATTGATCATCCATATAGTCTTCTTGTTGCTGTGTATAATGATCTCCTGGTTCTGCTCATTTCACTCAGCATGAGTTCATATAAGTCTCTCTAGGCCTCTCTGAAATCATCCTGCTGGTCATTTCTTACAGAACAATAATATTCCATAACATTCCCAGGACTTATTCAGCCATTCTTCAATCTATGGGCATCTATTCAGTTTCTAGTTTCTTGCCCCTACAAAGAGGCAAGAACATTTTTGCACATGTGGGTCCCTTTCCCTTCTTTAAGATCTCTTTGGGATATAAACCTGGTAGAAACACTGCTTGTCAAAGGGTATGCAGTGTTTGATAATTTTTTGAGCATAGTTCCAAATTACTCTCCAGAATGGTTGGATCCGTTCACAACTCCACCAACAATGTATCAGTGTCCCAGTTTTCCCACATCTCCTCCAACATTAGTCAATATCTTTTCCTGCCATCTTAGCCAACTTGAGAGGTATGTAGTGGTATCTCAGAGTTGTCTTAATTTGCATTTCTCTGATCAACAGTGATTTGGAGCACTTTTTCATATGACTACAAATAGTTTAAATTTCTTCATCTGAAATGTCTGTTTATATCCTTTGACCATTTATCAGTTGGAGAATGACTTGAATTCTTAAAAATTTAAGTCAATTCTCCAAGAAATAATTCTTAAATTATTTCTCCTTGACCTGTTTTCCTGGCCAGTTATTTTCTTTATGTAGTTATATTTTCTTCTATTTTTTTTGCTAATATTCTAATATTCCTTGCTTGTCTCATGGTTGCTTGGTGTATTTTAATTTTCAGGGAATGCAATTTTCTCTTCTAAGTTACTCATTCTCCTAATTCTATACTCCAGATTTTCTAAAAAAATCTCTTCATTTCTTGTAAGTAGTAAGAATTTCATTTATTCTTTTGTGCTTTAAGTTGTTATGGAATTGCTTTTGGGGGAGATTTCCAAATTTGCAGAAAAAAATTTCACATTATTTTCTTTGACTTACTCATCTTTCCAGCTTTAGTTTTTAAATTGGGATTTTGTGCTTAGTCCTTTAATCTGGTTTTGCATGGAATACTTGACCTTGCTTGATATTACCTTGAGTCTCTGGAGGTTCTGTACTGGCCTCTATCTCCCAATATTAACCCCCTCCACCCCAGATTTTTAGGTTAATTGCACTGGTCCATTTCAGAACAGAATGTTAGCAACCCTCAAAGTTCCTGGACTTAGGGTATGATGGTCTAAATACTGTGGTACCATACTGGTTGCTGCTCACTTACACTTCTGGAGGCTTTCAAGGACTTTCTGACCATTTGGGATTTTGTTCCCAGTAGACACAGAGCTTTTCAGGCCACATGTGTTTTGTCTTTGGTCTCCCTGGGAAGCTATTCTGTGCTGATTTGGACTGTGCTGGAAAGGGCCTTCATTTCCCTTTGCTGATTTTTGGTGCAGTTCAAGAGCAAGAAAAGTCATTCTCAATAGATTTTTAAATCATTATTTGATTTGGTGTGAACTTCAGGGTTATTGAATAGTAACATGAGAGCTGTTTGGCAGGAGCCATCCTGACATTTGTTTTTAAAGACTTAAGAGTGCATGATTACTCATTTAATTTTTTGTTCATGTGTCCTTTGATATTCTTACCCATTTTTAAAATGTACATATCAAGGGCCTTTAGGGAAATCCCTAATTTCCTGGACATTATATGGAGCTGAACATATATATCATATATGTGTTGTGATACAGGAGCCACCTGCCAGTGGTTGCTGGAGGTCTAACTCAGATCTGTAGAATGAATCTCTTTATGTTAGAGGAAGATACAAGGAATCTGAGAGACAGTTGCTATTCTCTGACTTCTCCACTGAGAGGCAGTTATGTTGCCTGACCTCTCTCCACTTCCCTCTTGCCTCAAATTTATTTCATTCCCAGTCTACAAGCATTAGTAAAGGCTGCTTTGCAACTCCTTCAAGTGTTATGATTCACAGCTGTGGAGGCTCTCGGAGAATTGACTTGCCCCTTCATCTAGGCATGGTACTTAACATATATGCAACTTCGATATATTGCAAATTCATGTCATATAATCCCATGTGTCCTCACTATCGAACCTGCAACTCTTTCATTTATACTTGATTGACTTTCTTTTATACTCCCAGGAGCAGTTGTTATAAATTCTAGTCCCCAGTGACTTTTCTTTTTCACATTTGTGTCCTATTTTACTAAGAAAATTTAGACTCTCTGTCCTCAACCTACTGCACATCTCTCTTATTGTGTAACTCAAAATTTCTCTATACCTTTCATCTTCTCTTGCTTTAGTACAGCCCGAAGGAGAGGTAGCTTTTATCAGGTTTAATTCCTCTACTTGTTACCTTGATCTTAACAGCTTCTATTTCCTTTAGGACTTTGGCTTATTGTTCCATCTCATTCTGATTGTTTTCTTTTTCTTGTTCCCCTTCCCTTTCTTTCTCCAGTTCCTACAAATACTCAGGTCTCATTCATCTTCAAAAAGATCTTTCCTCAATTTGCCATTTCCTTTTCCTTCCCCACCAACCTAATACCTTTCCCTTTCTTTCATTTCACTTAACAATTTCTAGATAGAATCTGAAGTGAGTTAGGGTCCCTTTAAGACACTATTTTCCTATGGATCTGTGATTCCTTTCAGATTTCCAGCCCCTCCTGGCTGAGGCATATCCTCCCCAGACAAGTTATCTTTCCTGGATGCCCTAGCTTTTGATTTACCAATCCTGGTCAAAAAGCATCCCTTTAAATTCCAATAGGAGATCCCGGCTTATCCCAGCCCCAAATGGAGCCAATTTAGGCTCTCCCAGCCCCCACTGATTCTGATCTGCTCCGGTTGTCCCAGCCTCCATTCTGATTTGCTTGGGTCTCCCAGCTCGGGCTTCCCAATCCCCACTAAGATACCCAATATAATAAGCGTCCATCAACTAAAGTCTTTGCAGATGGACCTTGCTGGCTTACTCAGCTGCCAGAACTTTCTGTCCACTGAGACGGTGTTCTCAATGCAAAACTATTTTCCATAGATCTGCCCCCATAGAAGTCAGTCTCTGGTTAAACTGATTTCTATCTAACAATAAACTTTCATTTTGCAACTAATATTTGGGAATGAGTGAATTCTTTCACTCCTAAAACCTGCGGCCAATTTAAAGGGGATTCTTGATAACTTTCTTATAGCTGCTAAACTCTAGATCACCAGGGATCTAGATCAAATAGCATCAGAATCCTCTATACTTCCTGGCTCCTTTTCCTCATCACTTATTTTCTTTTCAATTCCTGGCAATAAGGCTTTTGACCCCATTCCCCCAGTGAAATCCTTTCTCTAGGATTACTAATAGTGTTTTAACTACTCTTTCTTGGTGATCTTCCCTGTTCCCATGGATCCAAATAACATGTTTTATATCCATTTTAATCTTTCACTTAAAAAAAATTCTACATTAACTGCCTGCTAGATGTCCTGCAGATATCTGACTTATGTGCAAAATGTAATTCATCTCTCCCTATATATATGTCCACCAAATTCCCCTTTTATTGTTGAAGCCATTACCATACTTCCATCATCTAGGTTTGAAACCTTGTAGTCAACTTTCTCCTTTTGTTCAACCTCCTTGTTAGTGCCATCTTGTTCCTCCTTAAATTATCATGTATAGACTTTGGTTATATGTTGTATTTCTTCAGTAGTCTTTGTATAGAGTGCCTTGGCCATCATTGGAGCTTAATATTTGATTTGGATCTAGTCAGTTGCCAAATCTTATCAATTTACTTTATATCAATCACATATGTCCCTTCCTCTACAATCATATATATATATGACTGAATATATATATATATGTGTGTGTGTGTATTATATATATATATATACATATATATATATATGAATATACACAGATACCTATACTAATTCAGACTCTTAGTACCTCTCACACTATTATTACTTGATTAGTCTGTTTCCAGTTTCTCTAATTCATTCACATTGGCTAAAATAACTTCCTAAAGCATAACACCACTAATTTAAAAAAAATCTTCAATACCCACTGCCTCTAGGATAAAATATAGAATTATTAGCTTGGCACTGAAAATCATTTTAAGAAAGGCTGTTACCTAACTTTTTATCTTATTTCATACTACTCCCCTTCTGTGTTGTGTGGTCTATCCAAATTAAACTAGCTCTCTCTCAAATCTCATTCTCTGTCTTTTGCTTTAGTGCATTCACAAAAGCTGTTCTTGCCTAGAATGTACTTTGTTTTTTTCTTTTTGCAAGACAACTGAAGTTAAATGACTTGCCCAAGGCCACACAGCTAGTAAATATTAAGGGCCTGAAGTCAATTTGAATTCTGGTCCTCCTGACTTCAGGGCTAGTACTCTATCCACTCCAGAGGTCCTCAAACTATGGCCTGCGGGCCAGATGCAGCAGCTGAAGACATTTATCCCCCTCACCCAGAGCTGTGAAGTTAATTTATTTAAAGGCCCACAAAACAAAGTTTTTGTTTTTGCTATAGTACGGCCCTCCAACAGTCTGAGGGACAGTGAACTGGCCTCCTATTTAAAAAACTTGAGGACCCCTGAGAATTTACACATGTCCATAAGTCCTAGAAATAGTCCAAAAGGAATCCATTGTCCATTAGTTCATGTGCCAGGAATCCATTAATTCCTGTAAGCTTTGAAGTACAGCAATAGTCTCATCAACAATTTTTCATCTCAAGGAATCCAATGATTCCTATTGGTTTTTAAGTCCTGCAATCAGTCTTTATCAACAATTTTTCATCTCAAGGAATCCAATGATCCCTGCAGATTTTGTTCTTAGATCTTCTCCTTTGTTTCCAGATTTTTCTCTTTTTCTGTTTCTCTCTGATGGACAAGGTAAATATGGTTCGTTGGCACCCATCTGATTCTTTCTCCATCTGTATCCTTCTCTTTCTGTAAAGTGACTAAGCAGTCTAGTTGCACCAACAATGAAGATATTAAGAGACAGATGGAATGAATATGGGATCAAGTATCCTGAAGAGATAAGTGATGACTTCTAGAACCAATTGCTAAGAACTGATTTGAAGTATAGTACTAGTAGTAAATTTTAGTAGATTTAATTAGAGGAGGAATATCCCTCCCCCAGAAAATAAGGATTAACACTGAGAAAGAAAAAATGATTTGTTGAAATGAAAAGGGAAGTTGTATAGAGGGGGATTGATCTAGAGTTCTTTTGACAGCAGTGAAGCTACAAGTTCATCTTTTGAGTATTTAGGGTAGAGATGAGGGACTTGAGAAACTTAACATAGCAAGTGTTAGAGATCTTCTTGGTCAATATCTCTCCACAATTTGAACCACTGACCATGTAAAATTTTGTGTTTAGGTTTCAGGTTTGAGGAGGTATAGGATCCAGCATCTAAATTAAACTTTTCTCCTGCTGATGTGGAACAAATGGAAAAGGAACAAATACTGAAGAGGACACAAAAAATTTATAGCTACTTGGCAGAGATCTCTAATATATCTTTCAGTACATCTTTTTAAAAATTCTCTGTACACATCAATTATATTTGAGATGTTTATTTGACTTATTTGACAATGTGTGCATTCATATACGTCATATATAGTCCCTTAGGCAATAGTTTAAATAGAAATAGAACATTATGCTTAACCTAGTGACTATGCCATAAAGAAATTATCCTTGTGATTATCACAACTCATTAAAGATTATTTTAATACTGGAATGTGAGAACGTGAATTTGGCTGTTATTAAGAGACAGTGGTATGTGAGGATGGTAGGGTCTAATGAATTTTTTCAGAATGGCAATGACTAGGATACTGATTATGTGAAGATTCTGGGAAGAGGTCAGAAAATTCCAAGCTCTCCATTTTTCTCCCACAAATAAAATAAATAGGCCTTCAGGGCAAACACAGACTGGTAAAAGCAAATAAGACTTGAATCAAAAGTGGGGAGATGGATCTTTCTAAAACAACCTGAAGGCCCCAGGACTATGCTTTAACTAGTATTAAATGCTTCAGCACAAACTCTGGGAGAGTAGTTGGAGGAAAGGGCTAAATTGAGTGAAAATTGAGTGAATCTCTGCTGGTTAGAAACATCAGGCCCAACTCAGAGGCACTGCGAGAAGGAATTAGCACCACCAGAGAGTGCAAAAGCACTGGGGCAGGAATGCTGCTAATTACAGATATTTTATTTGCAGGAGGACAGAATTTTAGATTTGGTATTCCAGGGCAAGAGGGGACAGCTCAAATGAAGCCAGGAGTACCATCCTCCCTACCTCAGGATTCGATGTGATTACACTAATAATAGTTCTCATTTAAAAAAAAAAAAAAAAAAAAGAAAGAAAAAAAATGAACAGACAAAGAAGAACCCAACCATATAAAGTTACTTTGGGAATAAGAATAGTGAAGTAAAAAAAAAAAAAAAAAAAAAAAAAAAAGCCTCTTTTACCCCAGAGTAAAGTTTAAAAAAAAATTTTTTTAAAAGACTTAAAAAAGCAAATGAGAAAAATTGAGGAAAACTTTAAAAACTATCTAAGAAAAATAAGATTATGGGGGAAAAGTTAATCATTTAGAAAAAATACAAAATCCTAAAAAAGAATAATTATTTGAAAATTAAAATCAGGCAAAATCAGACAGTGGGGGGAAAATACCCATCGATCTCCACCTTCAAAGAAAAAATCTATAAGGAAAACAAATAGGAATATTATGGTTAAATTTTGAAACCCCCAAATCAAAGAGTTCTACAAGAAACAACAAAAAAATTCAAATATGAAGCTACAATAATAATTACAGGACTTATCAGTAGCTGTAATAAAAGAACTCAGGTGTTAGAATAATAAATACTGACAATCTAAAAAACTAGGCCTACAGCGAAAAATATCTAACAAAACTAATAACCATAATAATGAAAAAAAAGGACATTCAATGAACTTATAGGTTTCAGGACTTGGTCTCAACCAAACTTGAACTTAATAGAAAATTTAACATATAAGAGCCAACATCAAATATTAATTTCAAGGAATTCAACAAGGACAAATTATTTTTTACATGGAAATATAAAACGTGTTTTAAGATTGACATCAATAACTGGGTAGTTCAAAAGAAAGATTAAGGCAGAGCTGAGTATGATCTGACTCTTAAAAAGCAAGACTGTTTAGGAAAAGGTAAAAATAGTAATTATGCTATATGAATGAGATGCAAGGGCTGCTAATTCTGAAAACCTCACATCAGGGAATGGAATATATTCCATGAAGGGTACAGCACCCTACAAAATCTATAAAGAGAAAGGGGGGAATGGAAAAAGAGAAGGGTTTGTACACTTATGGAAGTGTGACTAGGTGTGTAGATTCATAGCAAAGGGATAAAGAGGAAGGGAAAAGATAGGGGGAGAAGATAAAGGAGGGATCTGTGGAGGGGGGGAGGTTAAGTAATAGCAAAGCAAGTTTAAGGAGTAGAATTAAAAAAGAGTTAGCAGGGATAAGAAATAAGTGATATACACAATTCACAAATCACAAAAGTGATATTCAGGAGAATATAAGGAAAAAAAGTAGGGCTAATAATCATTGATCTCAAAATCAAATTTCAAAATTCAAGAGATAAATCTATCAGTCATAATATTGTTTTAGATGCATGCTTACATATGTGTATGTATGCATGTAGGTGTATGTGTGTGTGTATAGATATGTGGGGCTGAGCATATATATATATGTATATGTGCTTAGTTGTAGCCTGCTTGGGCAGGGGGGAGGGGGGAACGGGGAATGAAAGGGAAAAAAAGTACACAGCAGAGAACAAAAGGATAACCTACAAGCAAAGGTGGACAGTCATGAATGTCTTCCATTATTATATATGCTTTCTTGAATTGGAAGTTTATTGTTACTTATTTTGAATCCGCTCTGATCTCCTACTGGACACATGACAACAATAAACCCCCAAAAATATATTATTTAGTATTTAAATATTTTTTAAAAAAGATTAGAAGGCCACTGTGGGGAACATTAAGGATCAAAGATATTTGTAGACTTTGACGTTGGCAAAAGGAAACAAATTATACCATCTGCAAATCAGTCATGAGGACCCCATCTAAGGTACAAAAGAAAACCCAAGTGACTGATTGTTGGTTTTAAAAATGAAGATCCTAGAGAGCTGAGATTTTAATAAATTACACCAGACCATTCCCTAGTTACAAAGAAAAATAAAACCCCAAAACTAAAAAAAGCTTTTAATCTGGGATTCTATAGACATTAACCAAAAAACATTGCCAATACAAAATCACAATTTTGAAATCCAATGCATTAAAATTTCAATATTGTTTTATAGCTCTATTTTTATTGAAATGATCTGTTATGTATTTTACATTGTGTTAAAATAACCATTCTTAAAGAAATATACAATTTTGTTAACATGCAAATAAAGTTTTAATTATACATTTCTTCACATTCAAAATTGGCAGACTGTTTCCTTTAATAAGGTTTCACAATAGATTGACCTATGGCAGTGTAAAAAATAGTCCTTTAAATACATGTAAATATTTATTTCATTCATTACCAAACTTTAGACAGCAAATACAGAAAATAACTGGATAACTTTTCTCATAAGAGATATAAAAAAAAATTATGGCTTTGCACTTTTTTCTTCATATTACTAATCTTAAAATGTTTTTATGTATCTACATAATCTACAATTTTGATTGAGAATGAGCCCACCCTAGTAACTACACCATAGCGATATGTAACGTATACATAAATAATTCTTTTTGGGGATTGGGTTCTGCTTCTACTATGTAGTACCTTGACTGCTTCCCTTTCAAAAAACAGAAGCATGGTATTAGTCCCTAATCAAAATGAAACCACTTTTAGAAAATTCCTCCCCAATCTCAATTTCTTATTGTCCCTAATATAGTGCATTTAGTATATATAACTATGGCATTAATATTTTTCTTAATAAGCTGGCAAAGCTTCAAAGTTCCAAAGTTCCAAAACACAATACAGCCTCTCTGATTGCATACTTATCAGAAGATTCTACAGTAACTGACACTGAATGTAACCAAAAACTCTACTGAGGACTGTCAGCAGCACAAATTAAAAAGTCATTACACCTTTAAACTCTTATCTAGGTTTCCTTGAACTAAAAACAAAAAAGCAACTTAGAGAATTCATTATAAACTTGCAAACAATTTTGTTCAGTCTAAAGAAAGCAAAATTATTGCCTTCTAGTTTTCAATCATCTGACCATGAAATATAGGCAGTGTAACAACATAATGGTCCTTTACCAATAATACTATTAAAATACTATTAAAAAAAAGTCATTAAAATATTCATTTCTAGCAGTTGGCTATTTTCCTTTTGAAAATATAACTATCAACAACCCTAACTTTGCACTATAGAGGAAGTAACATCTTATGCAAATTAACCCTGCCCATTTCAAACCGCTTTTGGTAATTATGTTCACTAAGACTTAAGTAACAGGATTCCTTTTTTAAGAAATATTTTTAACAAAATTAATTCTAGCTTAGGTATTAAACATCTAGCTTATATCATATAAGCAATTCAATAATTATTCATCAAGCCATATTAGGCACAAATTGTGAAAAGTAGTTTACTAAAAATGCAAGTAGTTAATTTGAATTCTGAGATCATTCAACATAAGAATTCACAGATGAGCTGTCAATCATACTATATCTGAAAATTCACTAATTCCCATTTATAGCTAAATACTGGCAGATAACTATGCCTTATTTATGAATGTAACTGAATACTACTGTACTATGAGTAAGGGCAAAATTAGCTTGGGAAGACTTATATGAACAAATGAAAAAGTAGAAGCAAGAGAATATTTTTCACAATGACCATAAGAACAAGACTAAAATATCTCAGAACTCTGATCAGTGCAATGACTTAACTCCAGAACATTGATGGTAAAATGCACAGAAACATGGAAAAGGTATTTTTTCCTTTCAAAAGAGAGTTGCCATATTATGTACTTTGTTAGCCATTGTTCATATGTTTGTTGGTTTATTTTATTTAACTATATTTATTACAATGGAGAGTTCTGTAGAGGGATAGGAACATTTGTGAAATGATTTTTTAAATGACCTTAAAAAAACATAAATTACATTTTCTTTCCTATATTGAGCTGAAATCTATCATTCCATAATTTCTATTGGTCCTAGCAAAAGAGCAAATCTTAAGCCTGCATCCATATTCTAGCCCTTCAATTATCAAGACTGCTATTATATTCCTCTTCTGTTGTAAATATGACATGATTTTCAGTATGCTCAGTATCCTAAGCTATCCTTTCCCTTGATATGCCAAATATTTATGTATTAATAGCAAGAGAAAAAAAATAGTAATGTATATGTTGCTTCCAAATGAATCATTCAATAAGACTAGTATCAGAACAAAAAATTATAATCACTAGGTTAAAAACACTTAACCGATGTCTATACTTAAATAAGTAAGTTATCTATTTCAACAAAGAAATTTCTAAAATTGGTCATAAGTAAGTTATCTATTTCAACAAAGAAATTTCTAAAATTGGTCTGGAAGTATACTACATTTGGCATCCCAGTTTCCAATCAAAGTACCAAAGAAATATTCCTCAGGAATATTAAATAACACCTCAAGGCTATCTTTTTAATGAAAAAAATTTATATTACATTAGTTTATAACATTATTAGCCATAGCTAATGCTTATTAGCTACTCGGTCAATTCCAAAGTAAAATTTTTTACCAAAAAAAAAAGGGCAGATGGTAATCTATTCTGATTTTCACTTGCCAAAGATTATACCCAAGCTTTCCATCCAGGAAATAGTCGGCTGAGATTTTTGGGATCCATTGCTTGTTGGATGAGTAAATTCACTTGTCCATCCACGCTGAGCACTGTTCCTTCCTCTACTCCTTTCAGCTTTTCCTGTAGCCTCATTAGAACACGTTCAGCCACTTTGTTGAAACTCTGGTCAATACGACTGGTGACAAAAAAAGGAAATTTCACAATGACAGTATAGTTTCAACTGTCTTGAGAATTAAAAGAAATAACACAAGTATGCCTTTCAGATATTACTCACCCAAGATTTCTGTTATACTCTTGATCTTCTGTACTGAGAGTAGAATTGAGTTCAGTCTCATCCTCTGGTCTCTGTTGTAAATACAAAGCTTTCAAGGGGTTCATGGTCCAATCAAAAAGAGGATCATAGAGCAAGACCTTAAATGTAAGGAATATATGACTTAGAACTGTGCATGCTAAAATTATATTCATTATCAGCTAAGGCAGATGATGATATGAAAGGTACATAGGACTGACCACCAATATGAAAAGACAGTAGGTCTAAGAAATGAAGGTGTTTTACTGCTTATAATCCTAAAACAATTCAGAAAAGTTTGATAATACCAGCTGAACTGATTTGTGAACAACACCAATGATATCTAAAATAGATGTGATAGAGCATATGTTTCTATTACCACAAACTATCAGGATGTTATTCTGTGTAAAAAGGAAGAGAACCAATAAAGACTCTCTTTTAGTTTATTGCTTGAAAACATTTACCTCGACAATGGTTAAAAGAGTTTCCTGAGAATTTCTCATAACTTCCATGGTTTTCTCACAGCACCTATAAGAGTCAGATAGAAATCATAAAGAAAAAAAAAGGTGACATGCTGTCTCTCTTTGTTAGCCATTGTTCATATGTTTGTTGGTTTATTTTATTTAACTATATTTATTACAATGGAGAGTTCTGTAGAGGGATAGGAACATTTGTGAAATGATTTTTTTAATGACCTTAAAAAAACATAAATTACATTTTCTTCCCTATATTGAGCTGAAATCTATCATTCCATAATTTCTATTGGTCCTAACAAAAGAGCAAATCTAAGCCTGTATCCATATTCTAGCCCTTCAATTATCAAGACTGCACCTTATTGGCAGTTAAAATTGACTGATACTCTCCTGCCTTTACACACCCTGGCTTCCCCTTGCCTGCTCTCCCCTGACTCTGACTAAGCAGCCTCTACTTCCTTTTTCACCTGTTTCTGCAGAAAATAGAGGGAGGGAGTAGTGGAGGTCTTTTAAAAATTTATTTTCCTTTTTTTTTTTAAATAGAGTGCTTTGGTCAAAAAAAAAAGTCATAACCAATGTGACCAAGCTATTCAAAGGCAAGGACTCGGGATAGTTTTCTAAAGTAGTCCTTAGAAAGCAGAATCTCTCTGTTGCCAGGACCATGTTCAAAGACTTCCCAACACAGAACCTACCAGAGCTTATCCACTCTGCTGGCAGAACCTTATAAAGCCCTAGAGTTACTGCCATGCCTCAATGAGGCATCCGAGCAGGACTCTATGAGTTCATTTCCACACTGGAGGTTGATTAGGTCAGGTAGACAAGATTTGAAACAGATGACAGTTGCATAGAAAACCAGAGAGAACTCTAAAATGTTCAACAAAGACATTGACAGCTTTGGTATCATTCTCCAGATTCCTCTAGTTGATCAAACTGCATTAATTGTGTATCTTTGCCCTCAATGTTCTACCACTACTTCTTGGATCCCCTAGGTCCCTCTACCTCAAGTGTCTAGTGCTCGATTTCCTATAAGAGGTCTTTCCTGATCATTTTTCTCTCTCCCACCCCCACCCCAAGGTGTGGTCCTGTCTCACAATAAATCACTGTGTTTTTTTCATATTCTTTTTAATTGTGTACATGTTGTTTCCTCTGGTAGCATATAAAGTACTGGAAAACAGATGTCCCCAGTGTCTGTCACACAGCAGGTACTTAATTAATACTTGCTAAATTAAACTGAAACCATCTTTGTAAATGACTTATCTATCATTTATAAAGTAAGGAAGAAAACCTTCCTAACAATTTCAATTACTCAAAAAAATAATCTATACCTTCTGAAGACACCTTCCACGCCAGTGATGCCCATTCCATCTACAATATCTCTGGTGAGTCTAAAAGGAACTGTTTCAGGGGTAGGAAGAATCTTTCCTTGTTCAAATGCAACCCCTAAAAGAAGAAAGATGACAGAAGATTAAGAACAGTATTTATAACAAGTAAAGGTTTTTGTTGTTTATTACTTACCTAAATCTATATGCACAAGTTCTGCTGATTGTTCATTAATCAAGATATTCTGAACATGTCGATCACCAAGTCCAAGTATGTAACCAACTGAGAAAAAGAAAATCTCAAGATGAAAAAAAGGCAATTAAAAATACTGTTTTACCTAATCTAATTTCTTAAATCAAAATGTCATCAATATTTCTTACTATAAGAGACCTTACTATGATTGTGACTACATTAGGTCTTTACATTAAAGACCTTAGAGCAATGATTCTCAAACTTTTGTTTTCAGTATCTATATCTTATTAAAAATCTCTCCAAAGCGTTTTTGTTTATCTGGGTTATATTTATAGACATTTACCATATTGGAAATAAAAACTATTTTTGAATTTGTAGACCCTCTAAAAGGGTTTCAGAGATCCCCAGGATTCTCTAGACCATACTTTGAGAACCACTGCCTTAGAGCTTAGTTTTATTTTGACTATTTCACAGGAAATAATACATACAAATGGCACCATCAAATCTTAATTGTCTCCAAGTATTTTGTATTCTAGAAACACTTTGCTATGCATCTGAAGAATTCAAAGAAACTGAAGAAAAAGCCTGTTAGAGAAAAGTAACACGAAGAAAGAAAATCCAAAATTACAATATTCAAATTATATAGATGAAAACTTTAAATAGCTATAAATCTCTCAAGTCAAATACCATAGACAATATGGGTACTAATTTGTTAATATTAAAGCACACATTTGCTTTTCCTTTTAATAAATGATAAAATTATAAAAGCGAAGGGCTACATGTCCTGTCATTTGCAATGATGTTTTAATCTTATTTTGCTTGACTGTTTCTAATAAATGTGCACTGGGTAGTGTTTGAATATATAGCCTATATCAAAACTAAATTTCTCCCTAAGACAGTTTCTCATTTCTTAAGATGACTTCAGTTCTATATATGTATTTTAAAAGTAAACTCAACTTACAACTGAGTAGAGCAAATCAGACATAGACTACAAAGGACTCAAACACTGTCAGAAGGAGGGAGGCAGGAAAGGAAGAAAGAACAAAGGAAGAAAAGGAAGAGGGGGAGAGAGGGAGGAAGGAAACAAACAAGCACCTACTATGCCTTAGGCATGGTGGCAAATGTTTTCTTATTATCATTCTCACAACAATATGAAATAGGTGTTAATATTTCTATTTTAAAGTTGAGGAAACTGAAGTAAACAGACTAAACAACTTCTCTGGGATTACAGGGATATTAAGTTCTTCCTGACTCCTGGTTTAGCTCTTTATCTAATGTGCCACCTAGTTCCTTTTAAGAAATTAAATATTCCCTTCTTGAAAAAACTAAGCTATATAGTTCAAATGAACATTATCATGGATAAGAGTCTCGATTCATACTAACTATGTTATAAGAAGAAATGCTATTATTGTATGTTCTTAAGACATCAGGAACAATTACTGTATATACTCGAGTATAAGCCAAGTTTTTCTGCCCAATTTTTGGGCAGAAAATCCCCTCCTCAGCTTATACTCGAGTCACTAGATAAAACATGTGTAAATATCCCTTTGAATGCCCTCCTACTGTGTAGTATATAGCGCGAGTGCCGACTGTGATACTACAGGGCCGGCCATTGCTACGGTGATGCGGCTGTTCCTGTAGTATCACAGTCAGTAACCAGACTGTATACAAATGCTGGCAACCGCTCTATATACATATACCGGCACCCTCTCTCCTCCTCTACGGCACTGGTGTGCTACCTAAACCTACTGACATAATAAGTTTTCCCAGATTTTTGGGTTAAAATTAGGGGCCTCGGCTTATATTCCGGTCGGCTTATACTCGAGTATATACAGTAAGTCAAAAGGGGTCTGTTACAAAATGCCCATATGTTAGAGTTGATTGTTCAGATATAAATATATACTCCTGTGAATCAGAAATAAGTGAAAATATTATGTATAGAACACCAGACATTAAAATATACATCAGTGGTTCAGCACAAAAATGGAAAACTTGCTGCCAAACAAAATATTCTTATACTAACAATGTAACATGAAGTTTTCAAGAGTTTAAAAATTATCTTTAAATATGTTTAGATTTTTTTTTTTTTTTTTGGCTAGGGTGGGTGAATGGAGATGGGGGAAAGAAGGGTTCAGACTTGTGAATTCATCAATGAGTTCCAGTAGAGAAATTAAACTTTTTGCACCTATACAAATCAGCAAATTGTTTGCGATTTAAAATCTTAGAAAAGTGCCTGGGACACTGAAAAGTTTGAACTGCTTGCCTGTGATCATATAGCAAGTATATAAAGAAGATAGGATTTGACTTCAGGACTTCTTAATTTCAACATATTTACTAGATACATGATTTCCCATTCTATTTGATACAAAGAAAATAATAAATTGAATAGAAAATTAATGGATAAGTTTCTACCACCAAGCCTGTTCTCCAGCTTAATGGTCAAATGCTTATACAATAAGACAAGTTTTATTCAGGGGTGGGCAGATTTTCCCCTGCAATGGCTCCAAAGGATATATTGAGGTACCTCATATAGTGGGAGAAACTATGAAAAAAACCTTTGCCAAATAATGCAGATAAAACATATTTCTCCACAAAAATAACTTGTCAAGGGAAAAACTTACCATACTTAAAAGAACTAAGATTAAGAAAAGTGTAAAAAATTACCAATGGAAGAGGTAGCCACACTGCGAGTATATGCCAACCGCTTTTCAAACCAAATTGCGGGATCCAAGAATTTTTCCATGCAAAAGTAACGGAAGACTGGCTGAAAGTTTTGGCAAACATTTATGAAAGCTTCATACTTTTCTTCAAAAGATTTCTTCTGCATATCCTTTAAATAAAATGCCAAAATATTACTACCAAAAAAAAAAAAAATAAGGCATTGAGTCCTATTGTGGACATTTGTTGTAGCTATTGTTGAGCTGCTTTTCAGGTGTGTCTGAGTCTTTTGATTCATGTAAGGTTTTCTTTGCAAAGATATTGAAGTGGTTTGCCATTTCCTTCTCTAGCTCATTTTATAGATGAGGAAACTGAGGCAAAATGGATTATGTGACTTGCCCAGAATTACACAGCTAATTAGTGTCTGAAACTACACTGGAACTCAGATGTTCCTGATTCCAGGTTCAACGTTCTGTCCACTTCTTCATCTACCTGATCCTAAAGGCATAGCACTGTACCAGATACTGAGAGTGAGAGGATAATGCAAAATAAAACTTTATGAACAATTACACATTTCGACAATTTTTGTATTTGAAAATTAATCTATCAACAGCAATTTTTCCTGTTATTAATATGACTGAAAAGATGGCACTGGTCAGACAATCAGAAGAATTAGACTTAAAACCCAACTCCAACTGCATAACTGTGGGTAAGACCTTTTCAAAGTTAATCCAGCTCTTGCTGAATCTCAAGTTAGTCTGCCATTCACTGGATTATGGTGCCTCTTGGTGCTTTGTTAAGGTTAAGAATCAACCTTAACATTATCATACAAAGACATTTTCATTGTAATGTCAAATATTTAAAGATATTTTGTATATTACAACATTTTAAATTACAAATGTCAATATCTGAAATGTACTACAGGACAGTTTTTAAATGGTCTCTTAATTCTCCAATTGTGACTAACCATCATTTTCTTTTGGCATTGATAAGCACTAAAGTCCTTTGGCCTGTATCTTTTATGAGCTCCATCTTCATTATTAACAAGAAATTCACCAATGGGCACTGTCCCCGTACACCATTCAAGGACACCACTTCGCTGAGAAAGGGGAACCACCTACAATTGCAAAAGAGATATCATTTGTATATGATAAGGCAATATGAGAAAAAGTTCAGCTACAAAATCCTGTGTGGAACATTCTGTATAAGTTTGGTAGACTTTTTGGCAAAAAATGATACAATAATAAGTTTGAAAAACTAGCCAGCACAGTGATAATGTTTGCAGGGGAAGAGGAGTGGGAAGCACAAGATAGAGGAAGAAGCAGGTCCCCAAAATTACTCTAAATATGAAGTTATAGGACTATTGTCCGGGAGAAAGATTAGACTTGTGTGTGTGTATATATATATATAGTTAGAGAAGTTATAAGTGATAAATAAATCTATGGGGGTAAAAAAAAGACCATTAAAAAGGCAGGAAGAAGACTGGAAAGAGCTATGCCAAGGAAGCCAAGGGAGAACACATATCCATAGTGAATTGGCCAATAGTATAAAAACATTTTTAGCATGAAAGAAAAATATGCTGGAGTTAGATTGTAAATAGTTTTATGTAACCTCCCACCGAGGCTAGTGATTGCCAGGGCCATACACACCAATCTTCCCCAGATACACATGAAGACAATCCAATGTTAAGGGGCCAAATAGCCTTTCTTTATTGGCAATCTCAGCAGGGGTTAGCAGGAAGCAAGAGTCTATGTATGTCTCTGCATCTTTCTCTGCATCCCTAAATCTCTTCACATCTCTGCCTCTCTCTACTTCTTTCCGCATCCTTCCTGCCTATGGACTCACAGCTGGCCATTTTATATTTACTCTCCTCTGGGATTACCCTGTGCCTAGCCCACTCAGCACAGTGTAGGGCACCAAAAGTTAGTGCTTCCTCCTAAGTTAGTGCTGCCTCCTAAATAAAGATCTAGCAAGAGGACACACCCCTCACCATCTCAAGGAAACACCTGTAAGACACAACCTCCTGCCTCAGAGGCCAAGCCCTTTTTTACCTCCTGGGTCCACCCTACCAGCTGATATGGCATACATGGCAATTCTCAAAAGGAAAGTCCCTAACAGTTTTAAATGACAAATGGAGGTATTTAGGCTTATTTTAGAGCAAATAGAGAATCACTGAAGTTTCCTAAGAAGACTGATTAGACCTATGCTTTATAATATTAATTTAGTAGTTATGTGTAATATGAATGAGATGATAGAATGGAGGTAAGGAAGATTAATGAAGGGGCTGTTCCAATAGTCTAATTGATAGAAATATAGGCCTGAACTTAAGTGATGATTTTTTTGAATAGGTAAAAAAAGGATCAGATAACATCTTTTGTGGAGGGAGAATTGACAATTGGCAGACTTAGCAACTGATGGTATAGAAGAGAGATAAGTCAAGAATGACTTAAAAGGTTGCAAACCTAGATGGATGGAAGAATGTTAATCCCCATGACAGAAAGAAAAAAGCCAGGAAAATGGGTTCGTTAGTTATATTTTGGACATGTTTAGTTTTGAGAATACTGAAATACCTATAGGTAGAAAGAGAGAGAGAGAGAGAGAGAGAGAGAGAGATAGATATATCCAGGCAACAACTGATGATGAACTGAATGTTAGGAGTCAGATAACACTGAATGAATGAATGACTGTCATGAGGAAACAGTATGCTGCAGGAGAGAAAATAGAGAACAGAATTCTAGCTCTGGTTGAATCATTTGCAAGTTATAAGAGTTTGGTCAAATTCCTTTCTTTGACTTACCTTAGTTTTTCTCCACTTGTAAAATGAATGTAAAATGGACTGGATTAAATGATCTACAAGGGCCCTCCTACTTTAACACCATATAATCTATAAATATTCATTCAATATATTTTTAAGGATGTGTTGTTAAAGTCACTGAAGAACAAGGAAACTGCAATACTCTAGGTAAAAGAATTAGTGGCAGCAGGAAATAAAAGGAAAGTGTGATTAATATTGTGAAAACAGACAAGATTTGATAACTAATTGTATATAAAGGTGATGAAGGGATAGAAAGGAAACAAGAACGACTCCCATTTTGCAAACTTAAATGACTGAATATACTTGACAGAAAGTCAAATTTAGAGGAAGTTTTTCAGATGAAATTTTATAGATGATAAATGATGAGCTCTGCTGGAAATATGTTGAGTTTGAGTTGCCAAAGGGAGAAGCTGGTGAAAACCAAATTCAAAAAGCAGTTAGTGATATGGGACTATTCTCCAAAACAAAGATTAGACTTTTATTTATAGTTAGGGAACTTATCTATAGGTGATTAAATAAACTTGTGGGAAAAAAAAAAAGGATGAAGATTGGAAAGAGCTGTGCCAGTGAAACCAAGAGAGAACCCAGAATATAGAAGGAGGTGGCCAATAGTATAAAAAGCTGCAAAGAGGCCAAAGTAGGAAAAGCACTGAGGAAAGGTTAAGAGTTTATAAATAAAATGACATATATGCTTTAAGATATTGGCAAGATAAGAGTAGAGGGTTACAAATCACGATTATTTCCTCTTAAGGATTAATTACTGCTATTTTCAGTGACTAACTTAAAAAAAGACAGCTAGAAGAATCTACATTTTATGAAAATGACATCTAACATACCTGCTGCAGTAAAGTATCAGCACAAAATTTTTTACCTTATATGTGCAAATTGTTAATTTTCTCTTTCTTGTATCAGTGTTTTTCTGGAGTAACATATTACACATCTGGAAAACTTGCTGCATCACTGCATCTTGACGCAGGTCATCTCGACCCTTTAGGGAAAAAAAAATATTACTGAAGTACAGCTTATTTTCTTTTAAATTAAGGAACAGAAAAATCGTGCTCCTTTTAAGAAATATAATGGAAAAAATTGGTTTGAGTTTTTTAAGTAACTGACATTGAATTCCATCTTTTCCAGAATAGGCTACCATTCCCAACAGACATATACTGTAAACAAAAATCCCCAAACAACCATTTTCTCTCTCTGTTGTCCTTGTTAATTAACCATTAGAAATTTTTGAAAATGAGACTGAGAACACTCTCATATGTGCAATACTGAGTACTCAAGAATTAAACAGAGGTAGGGCTGTTCTCTAATTCTCCTTAACTTTGTCAGAGACTCTAGAGAGTTACTACCAGCTTGGAAGAGGTGGTAATTACAATCTTCCAAATGAAGAAATGAAGAAGGACTCTTACTGAGTTCAAGGATATATAAATATTTGAATAGACCACTTAAAACCTGAAGACTTCTTTTTTCTTCCTCCTGTGAGAGACATGGTAACAGTGTCTAATAGTTTTAATGACCAGCCAGCTAATAAAATTGAGGTCTTTTGGAAGTCTACAAAAAGAATTACTATAAATCTATTTACATACACACACACACACATACACACACACACACACACAAGAATATCAATTTTTCAAACATGCTGACTCAGTCTTCTTGCTGACTGAATAAATAAAAATAAAACTCCAAACAAGAAATCCAGCAATTTAACTCAGTAAGCATTCATTAAACAGCCTACTAGATGCCAGGGATTATGCTGGGTTTAGACATGCAAAGACAAAAAACAAACAGACCCTGCAAGCAAGGAATTTGTATTCTTATCTGTATCCAAGCACAAAGATAAGCACAAGGAAAAATTTACAAAGTAATTTCATGGAAATGAGGCTAAACCTAAAAGAAAAGGTTTTGGGGTATTTGAATTGAGCTTTAGAGAGTAAGAGCTAAGAACTGAGGATGGAAAACATTGCAAAAATAGAGATAGCCTATGCAAAGTCACAAAAGTGGGAGATGGAACAGCATGTAAGAGGACAGCAAATAGGCTGAGTAGATAAGAATATATAATTATACTGGAAAGATAGATTACAAGAAAAACTTTAAATTTTTTTTTCCTTTCCAAGTTTATTATACACTTTTTCCTTCCCTTATTATGAGGACCACCTAAAGTAGTCTTGTAAAGTAGTCCCCCCATCTATGACAGTTAATTTCCCTCAATAAGCCTCTGCACAGTCTTTCCTATACCTGGAATACATTTTCTCTCTGTTTCTTCTAATTCTTTGTTTCCTTCAAAACTTCCAAGTGCCACTTTCTGCTAGACTCTTTCCAGTTATTTGTCCTGCCTTTTCTCTGCCAAATTACCTTTTATTTCTACTTCTACTTTGTAAATGCTATTTAATTATCTGTTGACTCTACTAATAGTATAAACATCTTAAGAATGGGACTGTTTAATTTTTGTCTTTCAATCTTTATCATCTAGTATCAATGTTTCGTACTTAAATCACTTATTCTCATAAGAAACCCTTTCTCCCTTCCCACATTAACAAAAAGAAGTACCCAAAATATTGGGAAGATGAATCACTCCAAGTGTTATAAGTTTTTTGGCATGAATTTGAAAAAATATAATTGATAGATGATGGCATGCTTATTAAATTTGTGTATGACTCAAAACTGGAAAAGTTAGTTTGATGAGAATCAAAACTGGAAAAGGCTTTAGCAGGGGCTAAACAATGGGCAGACTCTAATAAGATGAAATTTAATAGAGCTAAAGGTAAAGTACTTTATGTGAGTTTTTAAAAAATCAATTACACAAGCTAAATTTCAAAATGGTGAGGCAACAATTCATGTAAGAATAACCTGGGGCCTTTTAAGTGAACTATATAATTAAATACAAGTCAATAGGGTGTCATGGCAGGCAAAAAAAAAAATGAATCTGAAAAAAAACCAAAAAAATCAAGTAACTACCCCACTGACTGGGAAATAGCAAAATAAGCTGCAATAGATGAAAGTGACAGCATTTACCATGCCAAAAAAAACACAATTTAGAGGAACTTAGGAAGAAGAATTGCTACAGTGGGGAATAAAACTGGGACAACAATCATTACTACAGTAGTATGAATGCAAATACTGAAGAACAACCAGTCTTAATGAATTTTAAGGATCAATAGAGATACAAAAGAACTGGTAATAAAGTATACATTTCTGACACAGCATAGTACATCAAGCATTAGAACAGACCTCTGAAGCCTCCAGTCCAATATCTCCTTGTTTAACAGATTTTTTTCAGAGGACCACCCTAAAGTCCAAGGAGGCTGTCTACATTTAGGTAAATACCTTGTATTTACCTTCAGTGGTAGCACCTGAACCCAGGGCCTCTTAATTTAGAACCAGAACCACAATGCTTCCTGTGTGGAATTCTGCACATGCCATCAGATATTCTCAATGTATAATTTTGATTTATTTTTTTCCTGTAATGTAAAGGAAAGTTCCCTGGGTAGAGGTGGTATAAAATAACAAGAAATGACTGATGTAAAAACAAAAGCCATCAAAACTTTAAGAAAAAAAAAAAACCTACTATAACCTTAGGTAGGCTATGTTAACAGAACTGTTCAGAATGAGAGAGATGGAAGTTCCATACCAGAAAGACTGTTTCCATTTTTCAATACAACCCTTTAGAAAGAAAATGCCCAGAGGAATAACTAGGATGATGTACAGATTCAAAAGCAATCTTATTTTTATCATTTTGATATGTTGATACATCCTTCACAGTCTCTGGAAGTGATCTAATTTCATACGTTATTGAAAAGATTGAAGCCTGAGTAAAAAAGCAAAGAGAACTCTAACCATAGATAGTTTTTATGATGAAAGAGAACAGATTTCAAATCCTGAGGAGACTAAAAGCAAACTGACTCCAGACAAAGCCCCAGAGAGTGATATAACCTGGTCTCCAAGGCTCTTCTAGAAAAAATTAAAAAGGATCTCAAAAGAGAGGTAGAAGAAAAATGGGAAAGGAAAGGAAAACTTTGCAAGAGGGTTTGGAAAAGGCATATAACTCACTAAAAGATAGATTTGACAAAATGGAAAAAGAGAACAATTTCCTGAAAAACAGAATTTGTGATATGAAAAAGGAAAATACTCCCAGGAAAAGAGACTTTGTGAAATGGAAAAAGAAAATAACTCTTTAAAAAACAGAATTTGTGAAATGGAAAAAAAATTCCATAGAAAAGATTGAAACCTTTAAATTTAAGTTCTCTCCTTTCCTCTCCACCATGTCACAAAATCTTTCTCTGTCTTCCCTCATTGTTTCCTCCTTCCCCCTAATTTCAGAAGATGACATGATAGTCATCTACCTTGCCAAAGAAAACCTGTGCTGGTTTGGCCCTACGATTCATAAGCTTATGAGATCACAGACAGAGGGCTAGAAGGCATCCATGATGCCATTTAGTCTAATACTCTCATTTTTCTGTTGAGAAAGCTGAAGCCTAGGGAGCCTGATGCCTAGCTGTTGGAATCTTTACAAACTGTTAAATCATTAGAGTTGATAGAAACAATAATTATCTAATTTAGCATGGTTCAGTATCCTTGATCTAATCTTACAAGGAGATGTTTTGGGCCAGAACCTGAAACAAGGTACTAAATAGAACTAATTACATTGATGCGATGCTTGTGTTCACACCTTTACTCATTGGAGTTCACACGTTTGGAGATTTCAGGGTTTAGTAAGAGATATCCGAATTCACACCTCCCTTGAAGCTCTTAGGGCCAGAGAGCACTCTGGGAAGAAACCCATAATCCTTCTCTCTCGCATCCCACAATCCCTTTCTCTTGAAGGAGCATAAATAGAGCTTCAGTGAGCCCAGGCAAGAGAGTTCAGCTGAATTAGATTGGAGAGGAGCACGCTGAGACAGACAAAGAACACTCTGGGAGACTGAGAGCCAGAAACCCTCTCTCAGAGGCAAGACAGATTCAACTTGGTGCTGGCTCTGGAGGCTGAAGAAAGCAGAAGCAGAAGCAAAGGACAAAGCGGCAAGAGCTCTTAGAACCAAGTAGAGAGATAGGCCTCTCAACTAACCGGGCTGTTTTGGAAGGAGAAAATAAAATACTTGCATTTTTATCAGCTGGTTGCATTTTGGGTGATTAATACCTATTAAATGAAAGTAAGGCTGCCTCCAGAAAACCTCCCCAAGTAACCTGCTCTCAGAGAGAGAACCATCTTATATTATATATATTTTTTCTTTTTAAATTTTATTTTATTTAATAATAACTTTGTATCGACAGATCCATGCCAGGGTAATTTTTTTTACAACATTATCCCTTGCACTCGCTTATGTTTCGTTTTTTCCCCTCCCTCCCTCCACCCCCCCCCCCCAGATGGCAAGCAGTCCTATATATGTTAAATATGTTGCAGTATATCCTAGATACAATACATATTTGCAGAACTGAACAGTTCTCCCGCTGCATAGGGAGAATTGGATTCAGAAGGTAAAAATAACTCGGGAAGAAAATCAAAAATGCAAATAGTTCACATTCATTTCCCAGTGTTCCTTCTTTGGGTGTAGCTGTTTCTGTCCATCATTTATCCATTGAAACTCAGTTAGGTCTCTTTGTCATAGAAATCCACTTCCATCAGAATACATCCTTATACAACATCGTTATCAAAGTGTATAATGATCTCCTGGGTTCTGCTCATCTCACTTAGCATCAGTCCATGTAGGTCTCTCCAAGCCTCTCTGTATTCATCCTGCTGGTCATTCCTTACAGAGCAATAATATTCCATAACATTCATATACCACAATTTACCCAGCCATTCTCCAATTGATGGGCATTCATTTTCCAGTTTCTAGCCACTACAAACAGGGCTGCTACAAACATTTTGGCACATACAGGTCCCTTTCCCTTTTTTAGTATCTCTTTGGGGTATAAGCCCAATAGAAACACTGCTGGATCAAAGAGTATGCACAGTTTGATAACTTTTTGGGCATAATTCCAGATTGCTCTCCAGAATGGCTGGATTCGTTCACAACTCCACCAACAATGCATCAGTGTCCCCATTTTCCCGCATCCCCTCCAACATTCATCTTAGCCAATCTGACAGGTGTGTAGTGATATCTCAGAGTTGTCTTAATTTGCATTTCTCTAATCAATAGTGATTTGGAACACTCTTTCATGTGAGTGGTAATAGTTTCAATTTCTTCATCTGAAAATTATCTGTTCATATCCTTTGACCATTTATCAATTGGAGAATGGCTTGATTTTTTATAAATTTGAGTCAGTTCTCTATATATTTTGGAAATGAGGCCTTTATCAGAACCTTTAATTGTAAAGATGTTTTCCCAGTTTGTTGCTTCCCTACTAATCTTGTTTGCATTCGTTCTGTTTGTACAAAGGCTTTTTAATTTGATATAATCAAAATTTTCTATTTTGTGATCAGTAATGGTCTCTAGTTCATCTTTGGTCACAAATTTCTTTCTCCTCCACAAGTCTGAGAGATAA
Source organism: Antechinus flavipes (assembly GCF_016432865.1). Lineage (NCBI taxonomy): Eukaryota > Metazoa > Chordata > Mammalia > Dasyuromorphia > Dasyuridae > Antechinus > Antechinus flavipes. The sequence goes on along the minus strand of NC_067400.1, from coordinate 503,262,076 downwards.
ACTATCCTATGTTCCTCTAATTTATTTATAATCTCGTTCTTTATGCCTAGGTCATGGACCCATTTTGATCTTATCTTGGTATATGGTGTTAAGTGTGGGTCCTTGCCTAATTTCTGCCATGCTAATTTCCAGTTATCCCAGCAGTTTTTATCAAATAATGAAACCTTATCCCAAAAGTTAGAATCTTTGGGTTTGTCAAACACTAGATTGGTATAGTTGACTATTCTATCTTGTGAACCTAACCTTTTCCACTGATCAACTAATCTATTTCTTAGCCAATACCAAATGGTTTTGGTGACTGCTGCTTTATAATATAATTTTAGATCAGGTACAGCTAGACCACCTTCATTTGATTTTTTTTTTCATTAATTCCCTTGAGATTCTCGACTTTTTATTGTTCCATATGAATTTTGTTGTTATTTTTTCTAAATCATTAAAATATTTTCTTGGAAGTCTGATTGGTATAGCACTAAATAAATAGATTAGTTTAGGGAGTATTGTCATCTTTATTATATTCTCTTGGCCTATCCAAGAGCACTTAATATTTTTCCAATTATTTAAGTCTGACTTTATTTGTGTGGAAACTTTTTTGTAATTTTGCTCAAATAATTCCTGACTTTCCTTTGGTAGATAGATTCCCAGATATTTTATGCTATCAACAGTTATTTTGAATGGAATTTCTCTTTGTATCTCTTGCTCTTGGATTTTGTTGGTGGTGTATAAAAATGCTGAGGATTTATGGGGATTTATTTTGTATCCTGCTACTTTGCTAAAATTATGAATTATTTCTAATAGCTTTTTAGTAGACTCTCTGGGGTTTTCTAGGTATACCATCATATCATCTGCAAAGAGTGATAGTTTGGTTTCCTCATTGCCTACTCTAATTCCTTTAATCTCTTTCTCGACTCTTATTGCAGAGGCTAGCGTTTCTAATACAATATTGAATAATAATAGTGATAGTGGGCAACCTTGCTTCACTCCAGATCTTACTGGGAAAGGTTCCAGTTTTTCCCCATTGCATATGATGCTTACTGAAGGTTTTAAATATATGCTCCTAACTATTTTAAGGAAAAGTCCTTTTATTCCTATGCTCTCAAGTGTTTTTATTAGGAATGGCTGTTGGATTTTATCAAATGCTTTTTCTGCATCTATTGAGATGATCATATGGTTTTTGTTTGTTTGGTTGCTGATATAGTCAATTATGTTAATAGTTTTCCTAATATTGAACCAGCCCTGCATTCCTAGTATAAATCCTACTTGGTCATAGTGTATTATCCTGGGGATGATTTTCTGTAATCTTTTTGCTAATATTTTATTTAAGATTTTAGCATCAATATTCATTAGGGAGATTGGTCTATAATTTTCTTTCTCTGTTTTCAGCCTACCTGGTTTAGGTATCAGTACCATATCTGTGTCATAAAAGGAGTTTGGTAGGACTCCTTCAATCCCTACTTTTTCAAATAGTTTATTTAGCATTGGAGTTAATTGATCTTTAAATGTTTGATAGAATTCAGATGTAAATCCATCTGGTCCAAGGGATTTTTTTCTTAGGGAGTTGATTGATAGTTTGTTCTATTTCTTTTTCTGAGATAGGAGTGTTTAGGATATTTACTTCTTCCTCTGTTAGTTTAGGCAAGCTATATTTTTGGAGGTATTCTTCTATTTCATTTAAGTTGTTGAATTTATTGGCGTAAAGTTGGGCAAAGTAACTCCTAATTATTGCTCTAATTTCCTCTTCGTTAGTGGTGAGTTCTCCCTTTTCATTTTTAAGACTAACAATTTGATTTTCCTCTTTCCTTTTTTTAATCAGATTTACTAAAGATTTGTCTATTTTGTTGGTTTTTTCATAGAACCAACTCTTAGTTTTATTAATTAATTCAATAGTTTTTTTACTTTCAATTTTATTGATCTCTCCTTTTATTTTTAGAATTTCAAGTTTAGTGTTTGACTGGGGGTTTTTAATTTGTTCCTTTCCTAGCATTTTTAGTTGCAAGCCCAATTCATTGACCTTCTCTTTCTCTATTTTATACAAATAGGCCTCTAGAGATATGATATTTCCCCTTATTACCACTTTGGCTGCATCCCATACATTTTGGTATGATGTCTCATTATTATCGTTTTCTTGGATGAAGTTATTAATTATGTCTATAACTTGCTGTTTCACCTAATCATTCTTTAGTATGAGATTATTTAGTTTCCAATTATTTTTTGGTCTACTTTCCCGTGGCTTTTTATTGAATGTAATTTTCAATGCATCGTGGTCTGAAAAGGATGCATTCACTATTTCTGCCTTACTGCATTTGAGTTTGAGGTTTTTATGTCCTAATATATGGTCAATTTTTATATAAGTTCCATGAACTGCTGAAAAGAAGGTGTACTCCTTTCTGTCCCCATTACATTTTCTCCAGAGATCTATCATATCTAATTTTTCTAGTATTCTATTTATCTCTTTGACTTCTTTCTTATTTATTTTGTGGTTTGATTTATCTAATTCTGAGAGTGCATGGTTGAGATCTCCCCACTATTATAGTTTTACTGTCTATTTCTTCTTGCAGCTCTCTTAATTTCTCTTTTAAGAATTTAGATGCTACACTACTTGGTGCATATATGTTTAATATAGATACTGCTTTATTATTCATTCTACCCTTTAGCAAGATATAGTGTCCTTCCTTATCTCTTTTGATTAGATCAATTTTTGCTTTAGCTTGATCTGAGATCAGGATGGCTACCCCCGCTTTTTTGACTTCACCTGAAGCATAGTAGATTTTGCTCCAACCTTTTACCTTTAACCTGCATGTATCACCCCACTTCAGGTGTGTTTCCTGTAAACAACATATTGTAGGATTCTGGCTTTTAATCCATTCTGCTAACCGCTTCCTCTTTATAGAGGAGTTTACCCCGTTCACATTTATGGTTAAAATGACCAATTCTGTATTACTTGCCATCTTGTTAACCCCGGTTTATGCTTTTCTCCCTTCTTACTCCCTTACCCCCCTTCCCAGTATTAAGCTTGTGAGCACCACTTGCTTCTCACAGCCCTCCCTTTTTAGTATCCCTCCCCCCCCTTAGAGTTCCTCTCCCTATCTTACCCCTTTCCCTCCCAGTTACTGTATTCCCTTCCACTTAGCTTATTCCTTCCCTTTTCACTTTTCCCTTCTCACTTTTCAATGAGGTGGGAGAAGTTTCACCATAGATTGAATATGTCTAAAATTCTTCTCTTAATGCCAATTCTGAAAGCAGTAAAATACTCACTATATTCATCCCTCTCCGTTCTTTCTCTCAGATATAATAAATTTTCTTTGCCTCTTCATGAAATGTAGTACCCCCACTTTCCCCTTTTTCTGGTACAATGTCCTTTCCACATCTAGTTTCTAGAACAAAGTATACATGTATTCTTTATACATCTTTATAGCCGAAATATAGTTCCCAAGATTAATCTTTACCTTTTTAGATTTCTCTTGAGTTCTGTACTTGTAGATCAAATTTTTTGTTAAGTTCTGGCTTTTTCATCAAAAATAGGTGAAATTCGCTTACTTCGTTGAATGTCCATCTTCTTCCCTGGAAAAAGATGCTCAATCTCGCTGGGTAAGTTATTTTTGGTTGCATACCAAGTTCCTTAGCCTTTCGGAATATCATATTCCAGGCCCTTCGATCCTTTAATGTGGATGCTGCCAGATCCTGGGTGATCCTTATTGTGGCTCCTCGATACTTGAATTGGGTTTTTCTAGCTGCTTGCGATATTTTTTCCTTCGTCTGAGGGTTCTGGCATTTAGCCACTATATTTCTTGGTGTTTTGATTTTAGGATCCCTTTCAGTAGGGGATCGATGAATTCTTTCAATGTCTATTTTACCCTCTGTTTCTATGACTTCTGGGCAGTTCTCTTTGATAATTTCCTGGAAAATAGTGTCCAGGCTCTTTTTTTCATCATACTTTTCTGGGAGTCCGATGATTCTCAGGTTGTCTCTCCTGGATCTGTTTTCCAGGTCTGTTGTCTTCCCCAGAAGGTATTTCACATTCTTTTCCATTGTTTGATTTTTTTGGATTTGCTTGACTGATTCTTCTTGTCTCCTCGAGTCATTCAATTCCATTTGTTTGACCCTGATTTTCAGTGAAGTATTTTCTTCACTCACTTTTTTAAGATCTTTTTCTAATTGTCCAATTGAGTTCTTTTGTTCTGTGGAATTTTTTTCCATTTCGCCAATTTTGTTTTCCAATTCACCAATCCTATTTTTCAAGGATTTGATTTCTTTATCCACTCTCTCTTTAACTGAGTGGGATGACTTCTCCAGACTCTTTTGCCAAGCCTCCCTCTCCTTTTGCCAAGTCTCCCTCTTCTTTTGCAAAGCCTCACTCTGCTTTTGCCAAGTCTCCCTCTCCTTTTGCAAAGCCTCCCTCTCCTTTTCCCATTTTTCTTCTAGCTCCCTTGTGAGAGCCTTTTTAATTTCCTCCATGAGATTCATCTGTGCTGAGGAACAGATGATCTCCTCCTTTGGGGATTCACCTGGGGACTGTTTATTTTTAGTCTCCTCAGGATTTGGAGTCTGCTCTTTATCTGTATAGAAGCTGTCAAGGGTTAAAGTCTTTTTCAGTTTCTTGCTCATTCTGTCTAATAATCAAAGACAAACTATCAAAGAAACAGAAGAAAAAAACCCCTTGAATGGAGGCAGCTTTCTTTGGGGGAGGGGCTGGGTGATGTTACCGAGCTTTTTCTACAGACTGCGGGCAGTAGTGAGGCCCTAACAGGACAGCGATGGCTGTGCTGCGCCTGCACTCTGAGATCCGAGAGCATGCTGAGACACTGTGGGGGAGGGGTGGCCAGGTCCCGAGAGACTCCACTGTTTGGGGTTGTATTCTTCACCCTCGGTGTTTTTAGCTTCTCTGCTGGGCTGCTGACCTGCTGCCGGAGCAAAGTATCTAATCCTGTAGCAAAGCTCTCCCCGCAGAGACTGCTGCGATCACACCCCACCCCCTCTCCGCTCTGCTCGGCTCTGAGCGGCCTTCCGTGCTCTCGCTGCCGCTGCTGCCCGCAGCTTGCTTCCGATCTAATAACCGTCCCCGCCCTCGCGCAAAAACAGACCTTTCTTGACGAGTCTCAAGGATGGTTTCTCTTGGTAAGTAATTGTATGTTTTTTTTCAGTCGAGCATTAATTCAGAGGCATGAAATAAATGGATAGTGAGAGAAAAACGCGGAGGTTACACAGCAGTGTGCCTCCTCTCCGCCATCTTGGCCGGAAGTCCCCTATTATATTTTAAAGAAGAAAAACACCACACCTAGCCAAGGTGAAAGAGTTACTAAGACAAAAAGCTGATGTTTGAAGCCAGACTTAACCTCACCACAGACTTGGTTCTACTTCTGACAGCCAGCAAAATCCTTGAGGGCTGCCAAACCAAATTAAAACATAATTGGAAAATGTTTAACAAAATAAATAAAAATGAAACATAGAAAATATTAATGTGTGGATTTATAAGTCAATATGCAGCTATTAGGAACAATATCTGAGTCTGATACCAGCTGCTACCATTTGTTGCTTAACTCTTTACAATCTGCTTCCTTCCTCACTCTACTAAAATTGCTTATTCCAAATTCCTCCTTCAGTTTCATGACACTGGTCATTCATGGTTTTCTCTGTCTTCTTAGAGCTAGATAATAGATAAGACAATAGATAAGAGTGGTGAGGCTGGAATCAAGAAGATCTGTGTTCAAATACTGCCTGAGATAATTTAACCTCCATCTGCCTCAGATAACTGTAAAATGGGAATAATAGCACCTATCTCCCAGCGTTGTGAGGGTCAAATGAGATATTTCCTCCCTTCTTTCCCATTCCTTTCTTTTCCCTCTCTCCCTCTTTCCTTCCTTCCCTCCTGTCCTTTCCAATCCTTTTTCATTTCCTGAACTAATTATTTTTCCTAGCCCTGGGTATAGATTTCCCCTCAAGCTTTCTTTGACCTTTTCTCTCAACTCTTTTCCTTAGCAATCCCTATCCTAACACATTATTAACTTAAATAATACATTATTACTTCTATGCAAATAACTTTTACATTTTTGTGTCTCTCCCCAACTTCTCAGAACTTTAGTCCTAAGCTTTCAACTTACTGCTAGACTAAATGTTCACCCTAGATATCTTGCTGGCCCTGTTTGTAGTGGCTAGAAACTGGAAATTGAATGGATGCCCATCAATTGGAGAATGGCTGGGTAAATTGTGGTATATGAATGTTATGGAATATTATTGTTCTGTAAGAAATGACCAGCAGGATGAATACAGAGAGGACTGGAGAGACTTACATGAACTGATGCTAAGTGAAATGAGCAGAACCAGGAGATCATTATACACTTCAACAATGATATTGTATGAGGATGTATTCTGATGGAAGTGGATTTCTTTGACAAAGAGACATAACTCAGTTTCAATTGATAAATGATGGACAGAAGCAGCTACATCCAAAGAAAGAACACTGGGAAATGAATGTGAACTATTTGCAATTTTGTTTTTCTTCCCGGGTTATTTTTACCTTCTGAATCCAATTCTCCCTGTGCAACAAGAGAACTGTTCAGTTCTGCAAACATATATTGTATCTAGGATATACTCAACATATCTAACATATATAGGACTGCTTGCCATCTAGGGGAGAGGGTGGAGGGAGGGAGGGAAAAATCAGAACAGAAACGAGTGCAAGGGATAATGTTGTAAAAAAAAATTACCCTGGCATGGATTGTCAATATAAAGTTATTATAAAATAAAATATATATTAAAAAAAAAGATATCTTGCTGGTATCTCTTAATATGTCTAAAATTGAACTCATAATACTCTCTCCAAACCTGAATTTTTTCCTACTTTCCTTGTTTCTTTTCATGTTATGATCATGACATGATCATGTCATCCCAAATCATCCAGAGTTAAAATCATGCAGACATATTTGATAGGTTGATATTCAGTTAAAATAAGGAAAATTTTCCAAAAATTATAAAGGCCACAAAGTGGAATGAATGAACAGCTGGGGAAGGACATAAGTTCCTTTTCACTAAAGTTCTTAAAAGGAAGCTAGACAATCTCTATTCCTAGGGATTCATTTTTCGGTATAGGTTGGGTTGGATGATCTCTGTCGTCCCTTCCTAACACTAGGATGCTATAGTAACATAGAAATCAAAAAACCTACCTTGACAAGTTGTCTCCTCTCTTTACCATCTGATCCTACACAATCTATTATTTTAGGTAGATTCAGGCCGCCCGCTAAACGAAATTCTTGCTTGAATGACCGTATAGTCACCACATTTTCATATTCTCCTGTAGGGTCAATCTAGAAAGATTCAAACAGAAGAATGAGAGATCAAATTCACAATATTTAAATGAAGTATCTATTACTAGCAAAAAAAATTTTCTTAACATCATTAAGGAAAGAAGTGATATTTGGTTTCATAAAAATGTCAGATGCTAAGAATGACTTGCATTGTCACTATCCTGTCTCATCTGGTTAGAAGAATTGGGAGTTTTAATTAGTTACAAAGAGATGCCATAAGAAGTCTACTTAGATCACCAAAAAGTAATTTCAAACTAAAATCTATGTATAATCTAGTGTTATGATTTGTCATTTGTTATCTTTTTAGCCCATTTTTAACCTAAAAACAACAGGAGTTCAGTTTTTTCAAGGAGAAAAGCCATGGCAAAATAAGTATAGAGATATGTTTCAAGGAAAGTAGGGGAATTTTCTAAGTAGTACTATTCAATTGGCATTTTTCCAAATAAATAAGAAACTTAGTAATAAAGTTGAATAGCTGGAAATACATTGGTTAATAGTTAGGGAACAGTACTTCAAACCAAACAATCTCAGAGGCAGGGAAGAGTTTGTCACAGCTGTATTCTAAAAAAGGGCAACTTTTCTTCCAATCTATTTATTTACCAAAGAGTATGTTATCATTCTGATGATGAGAAGACTATACAAAGGATTTTCATTCCTAAATGTCTGGTCATAGTATAATTGATCATCATCACAGTATTCATAAGCATAAGCATTTAAAACCATTTACTTTTATGATAACTTATATCCTTATTCATGTGGGACTATATTGTTTTGGAGTTTTATTACTTAGAGACATGATATACTATGATGCTTTATAAACAGTTTTAAAAACATACTAACAAAATTATTTAAGAGGAAGTTCCTTAGGAAATCTGAACCTAAGTCAGCTATTAGAAAAGGAGGATTCTAAATTCCTATTATCAGCTTAGGAACAACTTGCACAGCTTCCCTTCAGGAAATCAAGAAAATTAGAAGCGCTGAAAGAATAAACTAGAAGGAAAAAAAAAATCTTGAAATACTTTAGAGCACTGTATGGTAAAGATCAATTAAAAAATACTTTAACCCAGTCTTAACTCAAACATCACACACAGCTCCAATTACCTTAATTTCCATGGTGGGAACAACAACGTCGTCTAAGTTCTTTAGTCTAATAATGGGCTGGTCTGCAGGAATATTTATACCTTCTATATTAAAATAAAGATATTTTTAATGAAAATTGTCTATATGACTCATTAATAACTTGAGAAAGGTGGTCGCAGGTAAATCAAGAATAAAAAACGTGTTCTAGTTGCCAGATATCATCCTTTACCTCAATTCTATACAGGATAACCCTTGCCCACAATTTCTAGGAGGCCAAAATCTGAATGGATGGAGCATTGTTCCTGATTTTATCTCTGATCTGAAGTTCCAAGGTTATGCAATTGAGCTAGAACCAATGATTACTGCAGTTAATATGGTCCTTGGCTGACTGGTTTAGTCAGCCTTTCCCATTCTAGTCTCCCCTCTCTCATCTTCTATTTAGGATAAAATCCATCTGTGGGGATAAATAGTAACTTCTAGGCAGAATTTACAGTAGCATCCATAACAAGACCATGATGCATTATTTCAATAATTCATTAGTGGAAGGAGTGCATCAATACTGTGGGTGTAATCTACATGCTATGGCAATGCTACGATGACAAGAGGAGGTAGCAGTGAGTCTATATAACATTAAAAAAACTTTATCCATACCCCCAATCTAATGTTAGGGAAACAGTAACGTTCTGGATATATTGGAAGACATTAGGTAAACTGCAAATCTTTTAATAGTTAAAGAAGAATAACATTTGGGCAAAATAGATTACAAAGAAAATTAAAATAAGTGTGTAAATAGAGGTTACAAAATCAAACAACAATCTATAAATATTTAGAAAACAGTATTGAAGAAGATGGATTTTTTAAAAAATTCAGTGACTACAGATGGCCCTGGATGCAGGAGACCTTGGCTTTTTTAAGCAAAGTTCTTTAACAGATCTCAGTCTGACTAAAGCAATTGCCCATTTAATGATTAAAGCTAGGTAAAAAAGAAATGAATGGCCTTTTTCACCTAATCTAAAAAATAAAAAAATTAATCTGGGAGGGGATGACCCTCAAGAGTTTCTGGCCAAAACAAAAACAAAATGCTTCATCCTGAGGCCATCAGGAAGACAATTCCAGAAGAGAAAGTAAAGCAGGTGACCTTGCACAGTCCTCTCTCACTTAAATCCAATTCACCTGAATGTCATGGTGTCACCTCCCTGATATCTTGGTCCTCTTCAAGAAAGGACCAACAACAGTAAAATAACAGTTTAACAATGATGAGGGTGAGGGGAGAAAGTGAGTGAGGCTTTTTTTCAGACTTAGTCACAGTGACTGGCATATAGAAAGTTCGTAATAAAAGTTTATTGACTGAGTGAACCTATAATTATGTTTTTTAATATTTGATTTCTAAAAAGGTTCTTATCTAAATACTAACAGGAAACTGTTAATCAGAATACTGTCAATCTCCAATTGTTCAGTAATTGACTACAGTAGTATATGGATAATCCAGGCCTTTCTTTCTTCCCCCTTTTGATTTATTTCATTACATATGATATATGTAACAGAGGGATACTGGGAGGGTGGAAAAAGATTTAGACATCACTGAACCTATTTTGCTTGTTATCAGATTTATTTTTTATTTATTTATTTATTTTTTGCTGAGGCAACTGGGACTAAGTGACTTGCTTAGGGTCAGTTAGGAAGTGTTAAGTGTTTGAGGCCAAATTTGAACTCAGGTCCTTCTGACTTCAAGGCTGGTGCTCTATCCACTGCACCACCTAGCTGCTCCTATTATCAGATTTATTAATAATTCTAAACACACTGCTTACCTCTTGATAGAAAGGTGTAGTGTAGATTGAAATATAATTTTTTTTGAACAAGGTCAACAGAGGAATTTGTTTTACTTGATTATACATATTTGTAATGGATCTGGTTTTCTTATTTTCTCAATGGGGGGAGAGAAAAAATTAAAAAGTGCACAGGAAGGTTAAATTTATAGGATATAAATATATTTCTGTTACCTATAGATTGCAATTATTAGGGCCTTCTTTATTTTCCATTACTATGGATAACTGAGAGTTGACTATATTTATGAATATTTGCATGCTTGTATATACTATTAATATAACTGCCGAAAAAAATATTGCACCATGTCAATAAATATCAATACATACTTCTCTGAGTCTTCCATGGGTTGGCATCCATATTGGCTAATATGATATAAGCATCACAAAGTTCCTTCACATTTCTGACCATCTTAGCTTTTCCATCTTTGATAATACTTATTATGTTGTTTGCAGCTTCCATTCGATCCTAATTTAAAAAAAAAAAAAGATTGTTATGGAAGAAACATATACAACTAGTGGTTCAAAGCCACAAAGAGAGCACAGAGACAAATCTAAAGTCTAGCTCTATACCTACAACAACCCTAAGACAAAAAAGAATTATCTACAGGTAAACAATTTTTAAAAAATCATACTAGTGTTTTTCTCTGTTCATCAGTCTAAGAAAAATTTCAAGGTATATTGAATTTTTTTTACTATAACACACAGGTTTTGTTAACTATCCTACCGTTAATACAAATAAATCAATGTAATGAAAAGCATTAGTACCCTGGAGATGTGGTCCCAAAACATCTGATGAAATAAATGAATGAAAAGTTCTACCCACATACCTCATCAAGCTGAGAAATTTGCTTTGGTGCATTTTTTGTTATCCTGCTTCTTGTTGTTGCTTCTGATTTGGTTAGAAGTTCATCCTTATTTGCATTTGCTAAGGCTAGTATAATAAACAAAGTATGATGGGGGTGATCCTGTGAAATTCTAGCAATGAGCTGTTGGAGAGGTAAGAATAACTAGTTATCAAGGGGTGAACTGAACAAACTGAAACAAATTTCAAAAGTAATCTACAAATTCAGGGAAGAAAGTAGACTTTCATTTCATTATGAAATGCCTCTTGGGGATGAGAATAGTGAAATTGTGATACACTGCCCAAGGAAATTTAGGAGGCAGAGGCATAGGAAAAAACCAATAGATCTAGTTTTCACCCATATAAAAAAAATATTGAGGCTAAACACATTGTATATTCTCTTCTCCTGAGGTTATAATATATAGATAGTTTGGCCACATTGAAAAAAAGCTTCTAATGCAGTATAAAGAAAGTCATTTATTCTCTATCAAGGTGATATAATAAGAAAGACTATGTTTTTTACTTCAGGCATTAAGTCTCATTACATTATTCAGAACTTCATGAAATCCTAGGCCTCCCATCATTTTGGTCCCCATTCTAGCAGCCAGCTGGTACATAAGAGGCAGAAACTTGTATGAGGGAATCTTCACTCCATCTTTCTGTTTTGAAAAGAAATCAGAAATTATTGATTTTAAAAAAATCCTATAATATTGCAACACAGAGATTGTTCTAAAGACATTCAAAATATTTTAAAACATTACACACACAACACACACACACACATATACACATGTGATATATAAGATATGTACATATCTTATACATATGTAACATTTTATATTTAACACATATTTGCAATGTGAATAATAATAATATTCACAATGTGAACAACTTAGTAGTTAACAGTAATTTGACTCCTTTCCTTTGCCACTTGTCTTCCAAGTCCTTTGACAAAGAAGGTCTAGGCAAGTTGAACCTAAAGTCATAAATTAAACTCTATTAAGAATCAGCAGGATTTTTGGCCTTGAAATTATATGTGGATCAAAGGAAGCCTACAGAAAAAGCAGTCATAGAATATAATGGGGCTATTCTAATAAAAATAGGATTATTTTATCAAAAATGAGAAGTTATGAATCTGGGTCTATCCTGAATCCAATTATACTTTTATTTCATGAAAATTTCTCATTTATTTTCAGACTTTTTGATTATACATTTTAAACTTAGTAAATGGAAATTTTCATTAAAAGGGAAGAAATTTTCAGCAAAAACTTAAGAACTGCTGCCTTCAACTTGATTTTCAAGGATAATCACAACTGATTTTTCTATTTTAGTTCTTTAAGGAAAATACATCTTCCAAGGCCACAGAGGAGAACAGTCCTTCTGTGGGGATGGAAATGGGGATTAGGAGAACAAGGAAGACGACACAGAATTATCTCATTTCTACATAAAAATCATACCATTACCAAGATCTAAAAGCATTTATTAAGTCCCTACTAGGTAGAAGATAGTCTGTTAAATTATTCAGAAAATAAATTCATACTCAACTTACCTTATTTTCCAACCTTCTGTCTTAAAAGCTGGAAAAGACAACTTACCTTCATCATGCTATTGACTCCAGAAACTGTGGAGTTTTCGAGCCAAAGAGAACAAAGTCGAAATATCCACATATCATGTTCTTCTCCACTAAGCAAACAGCTGATATAGTTCTCAACTGCTTTACACAAGAAGCGTTTGCGATCTTCTCTCAATGCACGGATTGCACACTCATCCAGCTCTAGTTCTCTCTGAACCTTCACTGTATATCTAATATTGAAGAATTAAAGTAAAAATAACAAATCAACTACATTTATAAAATCACAATGGGCTAATGGACTTATTAGGTCAGAGAGGTAGAAGAGACTTTAGGAATCCTCTAACTCTCTCATTTTACAAATAAGACAATTGAGGCCCAAAGAGAAGAGACTTCTCCAGTCAGTTTACATAGCAAAAGTGCATTCAAGCCCAGGCATGAGACCCATGAACTATGCCTCTTACCATCATAACACAATTACTTGATCACAGTTATCCTTTACTTATCCTTTACTAAGATCTAAGCTCCAGAAAGGCCAGGCTTGTAACTTATCTATAACACTGTACATTCCCTACAGATAAGAACAAAATCCTTTAGAGAATAGGTACTGAATGTAAACATTTGTAGAATGAACAGATGAACTATAAAAGTCATAAACAATCAATAAAAATAGAAATCAAAAATGTATTATGTGGAATATTAATGGTGAGAATTCAACATCTTAAACAACTTACTACCCTGGGTAATAGAGGCAAAAAAAGGTGGTCTGACCAAGCTATCTAGTTTCCTTAATTATGTATTTCTTCAACTGAATATAGGGCATAAATACATGAAGATATTGATTACATTAATATAACTTATTTGTGTTTTCTTCTTTAGATTCTTCAGTCATAAAACAAATCATAGCCTACCAGAAATAGCACTCAGACTGCAAAATGTATTTATAATGAAACCCCTCAGAAATCAGAAATCTAATCTTCTAAATTAAAGAATAATCATGATAAGTCATTTTACTAAAACAAATTCCAGTACCAGAATGAGGATTATCAGATATCAGAGCTAGAAGAGCTAAAGAAGTCATCTTACCCAAACTCTTCACTTTATGAAAGAAAATGAGGAGACAATGGCCAAAGATTTAAGAGTAACAGAGTTGAAATTTGAACCAGCTCTTTTACCTACAATGATCTTTTCCAATATAGCACATTGCTTCTTGAAAACAAAAAATCCCAAAGAAAACTAAATTCATGTCTTCCACAAATTTATCCTTGCTCCAGTCTGGCGAACATAAAACTGTCCAAACATTAATTAGCTGTTGTGTTCCTCTTTATTCAATTATTACCTGTTTGTCTGGACTTTGTGTTCCCTAAGAAGGCCCACTTCCTGTTTAGCCTTATTCAGCAGAGCTTGTTTATTTTCAAATTCTGATGATTTCATATAGTTTTCAATTCTTTGATACTGAATATCTGAAAAACGTGCCAATGATAGGAAAGCCTTCATCTTTCCACTCCTCAGTTTATCACTACACTCTCCATCAAAACTGCCAGCAATTTCCACTGCCTAAAAGAAATACCAATTAACATCTACAAATATACATACAAAAACTGATATATTTAATAAAAAAAAGTAAATCAAGGCTATCAGCATATTAGATAAATGTTCTAAACTATAGGGAATATAGCACTTTTTATGTAGCTCTATAGAAGGTTGACTTCCTCCTCAGAAATTCCATAAGTTGGAGATAATCTTTATTTTATTTTACAGGAAACCAAAGTTCAAAGAAATTAAGTAACTTCCTATATATTATCCAATAATGTCCAAAATGGGACTTGTACCAGAGTTCTTACCTCCCAAGTCTAGTTATGTTTTTCTTCATAACATTCTACCTTAATATAAAAACCACAGTATTTCTGGTCTTTCTGGGAGTAAAGATATAAGACACTTTATTTGAATGTGTAGAATTAGCAAAGTAGTTATTAATTAAAACGATATAAAAACTAAATTTTGTATAAATTCTAAAGATACAACATGTACTGTGAAATGTATACAACAAAATGTTACTGTGGGACTTCTGATATTCTGCTTTACAGATAATAAGTGGGGAAAGTAACTAGGAGATTACCTAGATGGAAAGGATTGAAAAATATGCAGGTACAGATTCTAAAGGCTGAAAACTTACTCTCGATAGTTCTGAAAATGTGTTCCTACTAATAAAATCCCTACTTATTAGAGATTATATAGATATGTTCTAAAACTCTAATGGATTGAGACAAAACTAAAGCATTTGGGAAAATTAAGCTTTCTCATCAAAAACTATTTTAAAACTCTTACCTTTTCTAGGTATGTCTGCATAATGACTGTGGGGTTTTCTAAGCAAGTTTCTGCCAACCAGTTTCCACAAACTCTCAAACATTCTATATATATCAGTTTCAGGCTTGAGTCATTCTTTACAATGGAAGGAAATTTTTAGAAAATGAAGTCAATTACTGCATGTATTCAAAAGAATATGCTAATATAATGAGCTTACAAAATTACTCTCCTTCACCACCATAATAAATATGAGAAAAATGCCACCTTAGTCAAGAATTCCTACATAATGCAGTTCAATTCAATAAATTTTTATTAGGTACCATCAGCCACAGTGGAAAACATACAGATGAATAAATCATAATTTCTACCACCAAGGAGTTTGTAATTAGTAGGAGAAATAAAACATGCACAAACAAAATCAATTACAATTTAGTAACTACATAGGAGAGCCATAAAATAGTATGAGCACGGAGTGGAAAGATACTTTTTTTTTTTTTTTGGCTGAGATATCAAGGAAATCTTTACGAGTCAGGTGATACCTGAGCTAAGCTTTAAAAGGTGAGAAAATAGGACAGAGAAAAGGACAGAAGACAGTACAAGATCAAGAGACACTGAAAGAAAAGGCATTACAGAAAATGAGAAAGGCAAGAACAGAGAATTGGAAATAGACAACTTTATCTGCAATGTAAAGTACATGAATAAGAATAATGTAAGATCAGGCAGAAGACTCAGACAAGATTAGAAAAATAGGAAGAAATAGTACAGCCAAGTTTTCCCCAACAATTACTTCACAAAATCCTAAAATAATAAACGTGAGACCAAGTTTTGATCAGTAAATTCAGGAAAAAAAAGCAGATTAACATAGAGAGATATTTGAATAGGCAGTTACTAGAAAGAGTCTAACCAGGAATGGCTGCTTGGATCATCTAAGAATGGACTGAACAAGACCCTTGCTTGAAGACATGCACCAGGACAAGAAGAGACAGTTGGCATCTGTCACTTCCACCCACTGCCAAGTTCACAGATACAACATAGATCAGTGGATGCCAGTCCAGGGCCAAAAGTAGTCTCAGGCCTTGATCTGTATATTGAGATAAACAAAGTCAGAAGTGAGTTATAGCTTTATGGCTCTGACTCCAGGAAGTAGAGCAGGATCTCAAAAATAGTTCTCAGAATAGTAAACACAGATACCCAAGGAAGCCTGCAATTCTGCCATACTAAACCTGCAGAACTTTGCAAATTGGATGACAGTATTTAGATTCAAAGAAGTTTGCTGGAGTTTGAAACAGAGGAAAGGCAATAATTGTGCTGCTCACCTCCAAACCAAGGATAGAAACTTGCAGAGTTTAAACCAGAAGATCATTTCGTTCTGGACTAGACAACTTTAGGAACAATGAAAAGCCTTAAGTATCCCTAAGATCCTACAATGCTATTCCTTTTCAATATTCCAAGAAAGCAGCTGAAGTACCCCAAAGGCCACAAAACAGGACCAAAAAAGATATTCCTTCCAGAAATTCAGAAAATCTGATCCTAATATAAAGTCATACAGAGAAGATAGAACAAGGGAAAAAGAATTCCTCCATAAAAAGCTATTAAACTCTTCCATAAAAAGTGACAAGGATCCTCAATAGAGAAACCCAGAAGAGAATGGCTACAAAATATCTACACAAAGAATTCTTCAAAGAAAAATGCAGCTTGGGAGCTACGGAAGAAAGAATTGGTCATTAACAGCTTAGATTAAGAGGTACACAACCTTACCATGTTACAACAAACTATTTGAAAATTACGATGAACCAAACAGAAGATAATTACTCCATGAGATAACAAGAAATATTAAAACAAAGTCAAAAGACTGAAAAGTAAAAAAAAAAAAAAAAAAAAAAAAAAAAAAAAGTAAAAACAGACATATAAGATATCTCATAGCTAAAAAAAAACTGACCTGGAAGACAGATCAAGGAAAAATAAATTTAAGAATCACTGGATCACCTGAAATCCATGACAAAAAAAAAATTAGACATCATATTTCAAAAAAATCACAAAAGAAAACTGCCAAAATTCTGCCTGCTAGTTCTTTGAACTAGAAGACAAAGTAGAAACAGAATTCACAGGTTAATTCCTAAAAGAAACCCCTATATGTAAACTCTGAGGAAGATCAAATTCAATAACTAAATCTTCCATAATATAGGGGAAAAAATACAAAAACTCAGAAAGAATTCAAGGACCAAGGTGCTATAGTCAGGATCTCAGAAGATTTGGCAGTCACAACTATGAAAGAACAGAAAGTTTGGAATATGATAGTCCAGAAGGCAAAGGATATAGTCTGATCAATCAAAATTAACTTGACCAGTTTAAAAAAAAAAAAAGAGGGTAGAATCCTACAAGGGAAAAAAAATAAACCTTTAATGAAATAGAAGACTTCCAAGCATTCTTGATAAGAAGACAAAAGCTAGATAGAAACTTTAAGATACAAACAAATAAAGCAAGAGAAACATAAAAACAAAAATATGAGCAAAGAATTCTAAGAGACAAAACAAGGAAATTGTTTATATTCTAATATGGGAAGATAATATATTTCAGAACTTTATCATAAGGGATCATGCTGCCTGATAATACCAATGAGATTTTTCAATGTCAAAAGCCAGTCAATTAAAAAAGGTACAAACCTGAGAAAAATTTTCATCTAACTTCTTTATCATTTGTTTTAGAATACTTAGGGCAAGACTCTGTTCCTTTTTAGCCCAGAATACTTGAGCTTCCTCCAGCTGCCATTCAGAGATTCCACATCTGGCTGAAGTATACTGTTTGATTTGAAACATTGCCCTTTCAGGAAGCTGAAATAACAAGTGACATCTGAGTATAAATTTTACTGTTATTCTTTCTCTCCTATTAACATTGTTTCTCTCTAATATCATTAGTTTTATAACTAGTAAAAGACCAGTCTTATGAGTTTCTTGAAATAGTTTTAAGTTTTTATTACCTGTGTGTTTCTGGCAGTCCGGGCCAAAACAGATAGTTCTACAAGGTGCTTTGTGAGAATATTCTTAATACTTTCCCTTTGTAAATCCTCAGTTTCTTTTTTCATTAGGGTCTCTAGAATGACTGTACGCAATGCCATGATGGGCTCTTGAAAACCAAAATCACTATCTTTGAGAAGCTGAGACTGTCTCTGCCATTTCCCATATACCTCAGTGAGTTCTCTATCAGTGATGGATCTGAAAGCAAAGCGTTTTATAATTCATACTGACAATGAAGTATAAGGGAAAACAAAAACAAAATCACATGGAAATAAGAACTGAAGTAATGCAAAAGCTTTGTTCACACAAATAAGCCTCTGATTTTGATTTTAAACATCTCCTAAATTTAACAAAACAGATAAAAATTTACGGAGACAAGTATTTTTGCTTTATGCCATCAAAGATGATAGTGAACAGAAAGAATTTTCCCTCACATTGCCTGTTATTTCTGTCTTTCTCTTTGTCTCTTTAGGGCTCTTTACTATTTTATCAATTTTCTTAGGCTAGGTTATTCCTCATTATAAAGATAAATCTCTGTACCTCTGAGAAAGTGAATTTAAAAGATCTTACTAGTTAAGACTGAGTGCATTTCCACCCTATCCTATTTTCTCTAAGTGAGAAAAACCAGAAATTATACCTACTCTAAGTAATTTTTGCTAATCCCAAAGCAACCTTAACCTGTAAAATTTAAGTGCAACTTTAGCATCTTATTTTTGAAAGGAGGTGCTATATTGAACAATCTAACTCTTCAACTATCTTCTTCCTCTTCCATAAACACACTACATGAAATCATGTCTATGTCCCAGGTCTGATATTCACTCACATTAACCTTTACCTTGTAACTTCCAAATTTTCCTAAAAGTCAATTTTATCAACCCTATCCACAATTTACTGCAAAAGAAATACCCAATTTATTCAATTGAGAAACAGAAGTGTAGTACAAAGTATACTGTATGCCAATTCTAGTATCATTACTTATCAGCTATGTGACTTCAATAAATCATTTAAGCACTCTTCCCAGTTTTCTTATCTGTAATAAAGCTCACATTTAGAGAATAAATTTTGAAAAATTCATTATTATGTTATGTTGTCTGGAATCTGTTTCAATATCCTCAGTTTATAGATTAATACAGAGGTTAAGTTACTCAAGGCTCAAGAGTTAGCAAGAAGCAGAGATGGAACTATTATTACCTAGGTACTCAGAATGAATATAGTATTTTTCCCACTATACCATACAAAATACTCCTTGCCTTTTTTTATAGAGCTGTCATGAAGAAGAACTAATATAATATATACAAGAATACAATGTAAATTAAAATGCCCGATAAACACAGAATATTATTTTCAAAGGATGCTGAATAAGAGTTGGAATAAGAGGTAGTCACAAAAAATTTGCTTCCCAAGTAGTTCTCTTTTTTTAAAAAAATGAGATTATAGTTCTAAAAGATAAAAATAATACAGATATGAATTCTGATCCTTTATATATTCTAATCCTTTCATTTTATACTCGAGGAAACTGAGACCCAGTAAGACTATATAAATTACCCAAAGTTACATAGGTGGCAAGTAAATGAAACATAATCTGAATATTAATGGAAATTATAAAAACATGAATTTTTACTTGGAAAAACTCAAATAATATGCAAGATCAATTTGTAAAATATCCTGGGGTATCTGGTTAAGTGATTAAAGAAATGATATAAACCTGTGTAATTGGTCTTGAAGTAGTTAATATTTTTTCAAAGCACTGAGATGTAGGATATTATGAGGTTTATGTTTTAACATTTAAAAGCAAATAAAATAATCATAGACATACCTGGAGAAAAATTGTCCTATATTTTCTAACTCTCCAATAGCCTGTAATCTGCTGAGAGCAGGGTAGAGTGAGTATACAGACTCAAGGCTGCCTTTACATAATTCTTCCACCTCTTTCAGTCTAGTAACAGAAGAAAGAAATTTAAGAATGAAGAAGGTGGCTCAACTAAACCAAAATTTCAAACTAACTTTTAAAGATCTGCTACAACAGCCTTTGAGCATGCCTAGATAACCTCTCTTTGTAATAAAATCAAAATATCCTATGTATTAATAATAAATTAGTACTGAAAATAAAGAAAAATTATGTACAATAAAGATATAAAATATATTTATGATAAAGCATATGCAGTTAAATTGTATCTTTTTATTCTTTGCTTAATTAATTTTTAGTTATCCCAATCATTTGTATTTCTACAATTACCAAGAAATCTAAGATATGCTGTTCAGTCATGCAGTCAGTCATTCAGTATATGAACCAAAGGAGTTTGTTTATAGTGTTTTCTTGGCTGAAATACTGAGTGGTTTGCCACTGTCTTCTCCATCTTTTTTTTCTAAAAGATGAGGAACTGAGGCAAATAGGAGTTAAGTGACTTGCCCAGGGTCACACAGCTAATAAGTAGCTGAGGCTTGTTTTGTACTCAGATCCTAAAAACTCCAGAGCAGGTGCTCTATTCACTGCATTATCTAGTATTCACTCCATTAACTCATTAACTCATAATAAGCCTGTATCCAGGGCTTTGCATTAGCCAGTGCTCCATTCTTGAAATACATTCTCTTTACAAAATTTTCAAAGAATCCATTACTTCCTTAAAGCCAAATTTCAATTTTCCATAGGAATACTTCCGTGAACTATTCAAATGAATAGTTCCTTCCCAACTGGTATTTAACTACCTTGTGATGGTGATTATTTGTATATGTGCAACACACACACACACACACACACACACACACACACACACACCCCTAGCCAGCCTTGCTGATAATAAATACAGTTCTTAGGATGGGAGCAGTTTCATAGTTCGTATTTGTAATCCCAGGGCTTAGGAGAGTATCTGGAATATGGTAGATGCTTCATAAATTGTTGTTGACTGATCAAAAAATTAGAGTACTATATACAAACACACACACACACATATATATACATGTGTATTTTTTTCTTCAAAAATTATTTTTTTCCTTCCATACCTGGCATATTTAAGGGTTCCATAGAATGTAGAGAATTCTTTGTCTCTTAAAGACTGCAAGGCATTGTACAATGATTCATGATAACCAGGTCCTTCTGTTCTTTTTCTTTGAGATCAATGAAAGATAAAATCACAAAGTTAATTTTAATATCTGCCATCTTCATCAGCAACTTAAAAGACAAAATAGCATGTTTTTTAAAAATATCTTTTGAGATATTACAATCTCAATTGTTCTAAATTTTTTATGATACATAAAAGAATGGTATCATGATTTAAGCAGAAAAATGTCATATGAAGCAGTGAAGAGGCATAATTCAGCACTGTGGGTATTATGACTTTTACAGAATATTTTAAAAGTTAAATATTAAGCATCGTAGGTTAACAGATCTTTGTCTGGGGGAGATCTTAGATCTAATTAATCCAACACTCATTTTACAGATGAGGAACATGAAGTCCAAAAGAATTAAGTGACTTGTCTGGAATTACACAGGTTTTAATGACAAAGTAAGGTTTTGAATTCAGGTCCTGTAATTCCAAGTTCAGCATTCTTTCCACTATGTCATGATTTAAAGCTTGGAATTATGAATACACACTATCTGGGAATACTGAATGAGGATGAAGATAAACATAGAGCAATAAAAACATAAAAATAGTTCCCCCCTCTCCCCAATTTATACCATATTAACTAAAATTCACAATTCAATTTCTAAAGGTATGTGCTTAAATCTTCTTTTTGGGGAGGAGATAGATGGATTTAATTTTTTTTTAATCAAACACTTTTATTTTTACATAAAAGCACAGGGTAATAAATTTCAAACCAAGAATGGATCATTAAAAGTTATCTACTGCAAAATAAGGCCTAGAGAAACTACAAGACTTCTGTAAGATCACAAAGGAACAAATATTGGAGCTGGATTTGACACCAAGTCTTGATTCCAGCATTTTTTTTTTTTTTTTTGCTGTGATAGTATATTATATATATACTATCATATATAGTTCAAAGTATATAATTTTGTTTTGTTTTGTTTTGAATCCAATTTTACAAAATAGCTGGAGAATTACTTTTAAGGAAGAAAGGAGTAAAATATGAACTTGATTTGCTATATTCTTTTGGGTTTTTTTTCATCTTTTGGGGGGTTACATTTAAGTTATAAGCCATTTCCCCTTTTCCCTTCCTGGCCCTGCACTACAGAAGGCTAACATTTGACATAAATATGTGAAACTATAAAACACACAATTCTGTCTACCTACCTAGTCTCTGGAGGAAAAAGAATGGCCCTTCATAAGTTCTTTGTAATGGATTTGAATGTTTATATAGGTCAAAAGAGCTTAGTTACTCATATTTATTCTTTAAAGAATACTGCAGGTATTGTATACAATGTTTTCTTGTTTCTGCTCATTTCATCCTTCATTATTTTATAAAAGTCTTTCCATATTTTCTTAAAATCAATCTGGTCATTTTTCTTACAGCACAGCAGTATTCTACTACATCTTATCTACCATTTATTCAACCATTCCCCCAATTAATGGGCATCCTCCTTCAATTTCCTGTTCTTTGCCACCACAAAGAGAATTCCTATAAATATTTTAGAATGAATTACTTTGGGAAACAGATCTAATAGAGATATTACTGGGTCAAAGAGTATATACAGTTCTATAATATTTTGGGAATATTATTAGATTTCTCTCCAAAATATTTGTATCAATTCACAGTTCCACCAACAATGTATTTGTATTAGTTAAATCTCTAGAATTTCTCAAGTATACCATTGAGTTACCGTAAAAAGAAATAGTTTTATTACCTCACTGCCCATTCTGATTCCTTTAATTTCTTTTTCTTCTCTTACTGCTGTTGCTAGAATTTCTAATAGAATATCAAACAACAATGGCGATATTGGGCATCTTTACTTCACTCTAGATATTAATAGGAAAGCTTGTGGCTTATTCCTGTGATATAAAAATCTTGCTTTTTAGGTAGATGTTTCTTATTTTAAGGAAAAAATCAATTTATACCTTTGCTTTCAAGTGTTTTTAAAAGGAATAAATTTATCAAAAGCCTTTTCTGCATTTACTGATATAATCATGTGATTTTTGTTACTTTTAACTATTGATATAATCAATTATGCTAAGTGTTTTCCTTATATTGAACCAGCACTTGCTTTCCTGGTATAAATACTTCTTGCTCATAATGTATAATTTTTATGATATATTATTGTAGCTCCTAGCTAGTTATTTTATTTAGGATTTCTGCATCAATAATCATTAGTAAAACTGGTCTATGATTTTCTTTCTCTTTTGTTGCTCTTCCTTGTTTAAGTAGCAGTACCATACCTGTTTCATAAAAGGAAGTTGAAAGGACCCCTTTGCCTCTTATTCCAAATAATTTATTCAATTTTGAAATGAGTTAACCTTTAAATGTTTGGTAGAATTCACTTGCAAATACATCTGAAACTGATAATTTTTTCTTAGGAAGCTTATTTATGGCTTGTTCAATTGTTTTTTCTAAAACATGTTTATTTTTGATATTCCATTTCCTCTTCTGTTAATCTGGGCAGTTTATGTTTTTGTGAGCATTTTTCCATTTCACTTAAATTGTTATTGGCATATAATTGGGCAAAATAACTCCTTAAAAACTGTTTTAATTTAATCTTCATTAGTGGCACATCTATCCTTTTCATTTTTGATACTAGTGATATGATTTTTTTTCTTTAAATGAAATTAGTCAATTTTTTTTCATAAAAGCAACTTCTAGCTCTATCTATTAATTCAATGTTTTTCTTACATTCAGTTTTATTAATCTCATCTTTAATTTTCAGGATTTTGCTGCTTAATTAGAGATTTTTAATTTTTCTTTTTCTGTTTTTTTAAATTGTATATCTAACTCATTGATCTGTTCTTTATTTTACTAATGGGGGAATTTAGAGATATAAATTTTCCTCTGATTACTGTTTCTGATGTATCCCATAAGTTCTTATATATTGTCTCATTATCATTCTCTTTAATAAAATAATTTATCATTTCTATAATTTGTTCTTTGATTCACTCATTGTTTAAGATTAGGCTGGTTGGTCTCCAATTAAATTTTTAACCTGTGTTATCATGGTCCTTTATTAAATATAATTTTCACTTCATTATGCTCAAATTTAATATTTCTGCTTTTCTGCATTTAACTAAAACATTTTTATGACCTAATACATGATCAATTTTTGTAAGCATGCCATGTGCTGCAGAGAAAAAGAATATTGCTTTTTATTCAATTCTCCCCAGATATCTATAATATCTAGTTTATGTAAGATCCTACTAATTTACTTGACTTCTTTTAAAATTATTTTTTGGTAAAATTTATATAGTTGAGAGAGGAAAGATTAAAATCTTTCACTATTTTAGTTTTGCTATATTTCCATCTGCAATTCAATTATCTTTTCCTTTAAAAATTTGACCTATAGCATTTGTTGCATATGGTTAGTATGGATATTACTTCATTATCTTTGGTACCTTTTAATATGATCTATTATAGTATACTATACTACTTATCTCCTTTAATTGTATCCTGGGCCACCACCAGGGTCCTGATTTTTGTCTTAACACTGGACTTCTCAGGAAGAAAGAGACTGATAACTTCGCAAAACTCTGCCTCACTTAAATCTAATTCATAGGCAAGTCAAGACAAGGTGATTTCTCAGGTACTTTTTGAAAATGAAGAACAAACAACAATTTCTTAATAGGCACACCCTTTTAAGAATCTCTTCCTTTATCCAATCCTCTTGACCTTCTATATAAGATTTATGGAAGACTTTTGTACTCTATTAAACATATCTTAGTCTTTAACCCAGCTCCAATGAGAATAAGTTTCTCTATACTACCTACCCTATACTTCTTCCTTCTTTCCACTTTTAACAGTTTTGTTTACTTCTTTTTTGTATGAGATAAATTTACTCCTCTTTACCTCTCCCTACCCAGTTTAATTTTTTAGGATCATCCCATCATAATTAAGTCAATCTTAAGTCTTCTATCTATCCAAACTACCCTAAATAATGATAACATTATTTAAGTGTATCAAAAAAACATTTCCTCATATATAAAGTAAACAGTTTAACCACATTAATTCTCTTATAATTAAGTCTTTCATGCTTACTTTCTTATATTTCCTTCTTATTCTTGTAAGTTTTCTGTCAATTCTGATCTTTTCCTCAAAAATAACTGAAAAATTTAGCTCATTAAATATACATCTCTTCCCTTACTTAGCTTTGCTAGGTAAGTTATTCTTGGTCTTTTTTTCTTCAGCTTCTCAACTGATTTTTAGAGTCCTTTCTCCAAGGATTCTTTTTAGGGAGTTGTCACTATTTTATATTCTTCTGTGAAGCTTTACAAGAAACGGTATTGTCTTTTTTTGATTGTGAACGTTGATCTCTCACCATAATAGCTATCTATAGTTGGGTTCTTTCTGTTTTTTACTTTTTTTTTTTTAAATAAATGGTCTATTTCTTGGCTATTAATTTCATGAAAGAGGTAGACTCTGCTCCCAAGGTATGGAGGATAATATCTCAGGCTTCAAGGGTTTTTTGGCTCCTATTTTCTGAACTCTATCAAGGGAGGGGAGTCAGATGAGGGAGTGTTAATCTCTTAGTTCTTCCAAAATTCTATAATCCAAAGCCAGGTGGGGTCTCTGCTCATCAGGTTCACAAATTGATCTATAAATGACTTCAGGCACTCCACTTATCCTTGAGGTACCACAAACAGTCTTCCTTACATTTATCACACAGGTGGCTACAAGCCATGAATTCACTGCTCTACCCCAGAATTGAAACCAAACCAAGGATTCTGCAAGGAATTCTACAACCAGCAGGGTCCCCACCCCTTATCAACTACACTCACTGGCCAGTGCTCACTCCTTGCCAGCAGTCACTCATTCCTTACCCAAGAATTTGTCTGGTCAGTGAGTATAGACCCTACTTCTACCACCAGGGGAAGGATCCCCCATCTGCTACCCAATGCCCACGGAGTACAGGATAAAAGCTTTGGAAACTAGGGCTATTTCCTACACAGCTGTCCCCAGGATTTGCTCTTTGGTGACTCAGCAAGGAGTATTTACTCTGAGGAATTTATACTTCAATCAGGACAGATCACTATGAAAAGATCAGATTTTTTTAATGTCCTCCCAAATTGTCTGAGGCTGGACAAATGGCTCTTTAACCAAATGATTATTTCTACCACTCTAAAATTTATATTGAGGCATTATTTTAAATTATTTGTGGGGAAATTTGACAGGGCTGGACAGTTTTCTGCCTTATGTCTCATTTTCCCACAACTTTCTCAGTTTAATATTAGACTCTTAATATAATTTTGTATATGTCCAGGTATGTCAGCAGCTTATACGTTTTAAGAAACAAAAAAATTTAAATTCCTTCTTATATCTATCTTTAAAAGACTGTGACATTAATCTCACCTATATCTGGGGATAGTGAAGAAGGAAGAAAAATTTTTTTGTGTTTTTTTTTTTTTTTTTTACCTTTGAGAAGGACAGTATTCCCACTGCATGTTCCTCCATGCTGCTTGGTAGCAAAGTTCCTGCTGCTCAGCACACCACTCTGAATGTTCACAATCTAGTCCTTTTAAGTAAGTAGAAAGAGTGTGGCAGAGACCAAAATTCTGCAAGGCCTGATCAAGAATGAAAATTAATATAAATGTATAAACAAGATCTTAATGTAAGCCTTCTTCATTAAGTCCAATGCTTCATCTTGATGTGGAACACTCAGTTTTTAGTAAAAAGATAAAGCCTCAGGCAGATGCTATAAAGCCAGAGAAGCTTTGAGTTCCTTGCTAAACATAAACTAGGTATTTATCACCTAAGGAAAAATCAAGCTAAAACTGGGAAAAATTAATCACCAAAAGGTTGGCCCAGCACTATAATCAATTCACTACTGTTTCCTCTAAATCCTTCACAGCTTCTTCTATTTCTGAACACATAAAATCTCAAAAAACTTCCATTTTTTCCCCTGAAAATATGTGAGATTTCTGAAGTAAAAGTGAGCAGACTGCCCTTCTAAATTGCAGTTTTTAATTTGCAAAGTAAATAACTAAAATTATGATGAAAACATGATTTCAGGAATATCATTCATCAGGTTTCCAACAACTGCAAAACAGGAGTTCTGATTCAAAGTAATAGACTACTTATATTGTATTCTAACTCAAATGTTCAAATTATAAGACAAAGTCCAGATTTTTCAATCTTTCAAAGTTTAGATTTGCTTTGACATATTAGCCAATGATGGAATGTTAGAGAAAACAACTCTTAAGACATCATTTAATGTAAAAATAATAACTGCAATTCTCACTACCAATTACAATAAAAAACATCTCCTTAATTTGTTGTCCATAAACTTCCTACTTAAACATTAAAACAAGAATAGAAAAATACATAGTGAACATTTTGTTAAAAATGAAGAAATGTACCTCTATTATTCCTGCCTGGCGTGTAGTTGGGGAGAGAGTTGTCTCAAGGTCATAGGTCACAAGTGCTTTCCCCCACATTGCTTCATGTTCATATGTTCTTATCCTGTGGCAGAAAAAACAAAAAACAAAAAAAATCTTTAAATTTTTTTAACTGCTATTGACTCTTCACAGTTTCACAGAAGAAATATAAAATATGATGATTTACCAAAGAAATAATACCATTAAATAGAAATTAATTAGTCTTTAAAGCATTTGAAATAACTTGCCTGATAAGAGGCTGTAACATTTTCCCTCCACCACAGCCATAAAGACTGTCAGGCTCTCCAATACTTCTATAAATTTTCATAAGAAGATCCTAGAAAACGAGAATACCAAAAGAGAAAAGAAATGTAATTTTGTAAATTTTAATGTTATCTTTGAAATTATGCAATAATTTTTTAAAAAAAGAAAAAACTATATAAGAATGATCAAGATACAATTTCTTCCCCTTCCCAAATTTATAGTTTCATATTTTACAAATAAATTGAATGAAATTATATTTAAGTATGTATTCCATGAAATACTTAAGTCACCAGTGACTTAAGTGGTGAAAATGTGGTAGATTTCTGCTCAGTCTTGACAGTCAGCCCAGAAAAACGTGCATGTGTCATAAGACCCTCTATTAAGGTGAAGCATATGAGTGTCAATGAGGCAGAGAAAGAGGCCCTGGATGTCAAGAAGACATCAGTTCCAGTCTCACTTCTAATACTTTACTAGCCACGTGACCCCGAGCAAATCACCCAGGGAGCAGCAGTCTGGACAATTCTCTAAGATGGAAGACTGCACAGCAGATGCAGATCTGCACTGGTACAAGATGTTCCCTAAACCATTAGATCTAATATTTATTCTCTCCTTTTGTCCTCTCAATCTATTAAGCTGTTCAGTGAGGGCTTTTGTTCTGCTCTAATGGAAAGCATTATGTATCCTTATTCTAGATTCTAGAAGTACTGAAGCAAGTTATATTAAATTCAAAAGTGCATAAATTTTAGGACAATAATAATAAGATGTTTCACAACTCTTAAAAAGTTTTTTTGACTTAGGGGCAGCTAGAGATCAAAGTTCAAATCTGTCCTCAGACACTTAACATTTCTTAGCTGTGTGACCCTGGACAAATGAAAATTGTTATGAAATATTATCTATATTTCATAAAAATATAACTCAATATATAAAACTATAAAAATATGACTCAAAAACAATTTGAACTTTAAATTTAAAGAATCACCTTAAATTCTGTTTCCATTATTAAGTCTATTAATTCATTTGGTAAATGTGTGACTGGAAAACAAACAAATAAAAATGATTTTGAGGGACTGCCCACTCCACTGGTATCCATTTGGTGTGGTGAGCTTCTTCTTCTCAAAACACCGCCAGGTGATAAAAATTCAGATCTTTTATTATCTCCAATATAGCCCGGTTAGCTTAGAGGTCTATCTCTCTGCTTGGTTCCAAGAGCTCCCTCCGAATGTCGCCAAATCCAAGGATTCTGTCCTTCAGCCTCTGCCTCTGCTTTCTTCAGGCTCCAGCCAACACAGAGATGGAATGAATCTCTTGTCTCCTTCACTTGGGGCTCGGCTAGCTTTCTGGTGAATCTTTCAGACCAGCTTGGTCTCAGTGGGGGAAGTTCAGGAGCCCAGCCACCTACCACAGTGGTGTGAGATGAAGATGAATCTGATTGTCCACTGAACTCTCGACTCGTAGCTTCTTCCTCTGAAAACTCTTCTTCTGCCACCAACCAGCCAAATGGAAAATATTCTGCCTTGCCTCGGAGAGAGGGCTTCTGGCATAATTCCGCTGAAATCTATCAAAGTGCTCTCTATCTGCACCAGAGTTGCTCCTCTCCAGTCCAGCTGAACTTTCCTCTGCGACCAGCCAGCCAAGTGGAAAATATATTCTGGAATAGCTCTCTCTTCATTGGCCTTATATGTGAATCTTCTGAGAGAATGGGATTATGGGTTTTCTCCCATAGTGCTCTCTGGCCCAAAGAGCTTTAAGGGAGGTGTGAACACAAAGGTGTAAACACAAGCATTGTACTAATTAGTTCTACTTAGTACCTTGTTTCAGGTTCTGGCCAAAATCTTCTTGTAAGATTAGATCAACTCTAATTAGTTAGCAGTTTGTAAGGATTCCAACAATTTGGTATTAAGAAATCTCTAGGAAAGCCTTCAGAACATCAAGTGAACCTCCCAGGGAATATTTATAAGAAGACATGAGCAAGAGTTCCATAGGGCAGGCATGTATGGTTTGAAAAGTGCATCACTATTGGCAGTAGCTCTTGATTAGATCACAGATCCATCAAAGTAATATAGATTTCACCACTTAAAAAAAATTCAAAGACAAATTTTTTCCCAGATATTAACTTTTTAAAAAGTTCCCACTAGGAGAATCTGAATTAATGAATTTATATTGTATCTACTTAGGATGTTGTGTTAAAAAAAAAAAATTCCCACTTGCTTTAGTAATGTGCAAATTCTGATGTATTTTTAAAAGCCTATTAGGTTAAACACAGTAATAATTTGGTTTTAAAATAACATGTATAAACAGATGTGTGTGTATGCATATATACATATATATGTATGTATATACATTTTTTCTATACACTCTTGACTTCAATAATGACTATTAGAAAATTTTTATTAGTGTCCAAAAAGAGGCACTCTATTTTACCTGTAAACTTATTCCAGTTTCTTCTTTACTTTTCTCACTCAAACTAGAAATAGTTGTACACTGACTTCCATCTTCAAATGTTAAACTTCTGCTTGCTGAGAAAGTAGTTCTATAAAAGAAAGTACCCAATTTGAACTGCTGAATACAGTGTGTAGTGGAAAATTAATACAAACTCCTGATTGTCCTCAAAATTAGATTACTAAAGAAAACACAAACTGCCGAAATTTATCATGCAACTTTGATAAATTAATCAAATTTAACCCCCACACATCAAATACAGGCATGTCTATAACTCTTTATATTTATAATAGAACTTAAATATTTCTTATTTTGAAGAAAGAGAAGTCAGTACTTTGAGATTACATATATTTTTGCTACATATAAATATTAATACAACTAAATATATATTTAGAAAGGAATAACAAACTTTTAAGAACGTAAAATAAAAAGCAGAGGATTTGGAGCCAGACAATCTGGGTTCAAATATCTGGGTATCTTTCAGCAAATAATAACCTCCCCCTGGAGCTTAGATTCCTCCAGTCTAACAGGAGGAGGTGGGATTAAATAACCCCCAAGACAATTTCCATCTATCTTTTTTAATCTTGTTCAGTTTTTCAGTCATATACAACAATTCTTATGACTCCATTTGGGATTTTTCTTGGCAAAAATACTTTGGTGTTTTGCTATTTCCTTCTCGGCTCATTTTATATGAGGCAACTGAGGCAAACAGGGTTAAGTAACTTGTCCAAGGTCATACAACTGAGGCTGCAATTGAACTCAGGTCTTTCTGACTCCAGGTCCAGTGTTCTATTCACTGTATCACCTAGCTGCCCCCAAAACTTATATCTTCTGACCTTCAAACTGATAAAGAATCACTTTTTATGAGAGTAATTAGTCTAAAGATTATTAAATATTAAAAATAATGATACTGACTCTAAATCTGGTCCATCATATACTACATTTATACACATGATCGTTTTAGTCACATTCTATGCAGGAGATAAGTGTAAGACATGAAAGTTAAATAATTTGTAAAAGGAATTAAAATAACTCTTGTTAGAAGTCAAGAGTACAGATATCTGTTTTTCTAGTATACAAAAGTCTCACTATGTTTATGTAAAATATTTATTTAAAATACTGGCTCTTAAACAAAAATTGTAACCAACATGTGAAGAAGACTGCTAATTTTACCATTTTATGTTCTCTTTCAATAGGAATAGTTTTGTGGCAAAGGATCAAGATTCATTCTTACAAATTGCGGCAGAACACACATTCCTTCATATTAAAACTGATTTTAAAAATCAAGTAAAGATGGCACAAAGATCATAGCGACAATAAAAATGAGAGTACTATACTTTTTTCCAATGATTTGAACCATTATCTTCTTAGTTCCATTAAAAAAAATTATCCATCATCAAACAACTCAACAAACATTTATTAAGTGAGTTCTATGTGCAAAGCACAGGCTAGATGCTAGAGCTACTGTGATAATCCCATCTTCAAGGAGTTTCAAGATTATTTACTAGAAAAAATATGTACATATATATAAATTTAAAATAATTTAGGGAAAGGGGTAATACTAAGGATTAAAAGTATCACAAAATCTTTTCCTAAGAAGTGCTCCTAGCTGAACCCTAAGAAGCAGAGAAGACTACAAAGTGAATTCCAGGCATGAGCACAGAAAAGCTAATGTGGCCTAAGAGAATTAATAACTGACATTAAAATTGCTCTTTAATATTTGGAAGATGCTATTATCTCATCTGATCCTGCAATTAGACTTGTGAGATATGTCAAAAATATTAACATTCCAATTTCACCTAAGAGGAAAATGAGATAGTAATGTAAAATGACTTGTTCAGGATCACATCATTACTAAATACTTCAGGCAAGGTGTAAACTCAGGTCTTTTAACTCTACAGGGTTTGGCTTTCTGCCCACTATGCCATGCTGCTTTCAGGATATAAGTAAAATAATATAAGTTGCAGTTTGATTGCAGAAAAATAATTTGTAGCTATAATGTGAAGACCGCTAATTTTACGATTTTATGTTAAAGGTCAGTTTAAGGGGGCTTAGAAATATTAATTCAGCCAATATGTGAAGAAGGGAAAGCAAGGAAACTAATTAGAAGGATGGTACAATAATTTAAGCAAGAGGTGATGAGGGACTAATGGTGATCTCAATCAAAATCAGTAAGGAATGAGATTAATTTCATAAGTTACACAAAGTAATCTCTTTCATTAATCATTAAACCTTACATTGCTATAAAGCAGAACATAACAATGTATTTGTCTTCCCAATTTGTCCAGTTATTTGATCATAAGCTGAAATAATGAACTGTAACAATAACCTTCATAATTTCTCATTTGTCAAGAAAAATTTTTAGTGATTTAGATTTAGTGATAAACTTAACCGAAACAAAGACCTGATTCATTCATTCATTCAAAAAATATTTACTAAACACAGACTGAGCCTCATCATTGGGCTAGACACATTAAGTGATACAAAAAGCTTTACTTTCCTCACCAATTTAACATCAAATGGAATTTTAAGTATTCTTAATTGGTAAAGGAGATTGTTTATTACCAACTACATACAATTCTTTCAACCAGAAAAGAACTTTTCTATACTCTGAACAGTGGCATCCCCTGCTTTTCTTAATATAAGGACTATGTCTAAACTATCTTTTTAAAAAAGTCTCCTCCTGCCCAAATCCAAGGAAATTTATCCCATCATAAATAGAAAGAATTTTAACTTTTTCAAACTATTACCTTTTCTGTTGATCATCCAAGTTTTTCCTATCTGCATAGATTTCTGCATATAGTAATGCTGTGAAGTGAGCTGCACAAGATTGAGCTACCATGGCGACCTCCAAATAATTCAACTCCAGCCAGAAAGTATCATCAAAAACTGTCCCTGAGAAGGGTCTGATAAAAAATTAAAAGTGAATCAGAATCAATTTCTTAAACTTTAATTAAAAAGTTCCAGTATAATACTATAATGACAGGTATACAGAAAATAGTGAGCTAACTAGAAAGTCAAGTTACCCTGTTGCTTTGTTAGTGGTCTACATACACAAATAATTTATTTCAAAATATTTAATATCTAAAGCTCTTATTTAGTTCTGATATTCTTTGCTTCTAAAACCTGTAATGGGCTGAGGCTCGAGTTGATGCACTGAGGTCCCAAGCACGAGGCTAAATAGTAATTGGTCCATACTCCATTAATATATAAGCTTGGAGAAAGAATGGCCCCCGCCCACTCTTTGTGCAAGTCCTGATGTGTTGTATAGGAAATAACGATTTTGGTGGGTGGAGGCAGGGGAGTGGAAAAGGAAGGGGAAGGAGAGACTGCTTGCTTTTGCCATTGCGACGACCTTTCAGCTCAGATTCCCCTCTGTTAGATGGCTTCCTGTCGCAGCTGCCCATATTGCTATCACAATCTTTCTTGCCCATATTGCTATCACAATCCTTATTCACCTCTTCACTTCAATAAAGATTGAAGATTTTTCTCTTAACCTGAATTCCTGACTCTGGCTGATTTTAAATACGCGGTCATTACAAAAACCTACTTGTATAAATTAGCTATTATTATAAAAATGAAAAAGAATTTTCCAAAAAAAAAAAGACTTTAAATCAACATGTCTATAAAATTACATTTTATTATGCAAAAGTTACTGGTGCCGATCCTATTTCTTTGAATATCTGTAACAGAAAGATTCTAAAGTCAATTTAATAATAATGAAAATTTTACTCTTTCTCTGTCTTCTGGGAGATTCTGGGATATTAACTATATAAACTGTTTAATCTAGAAACACAAATATTTAAAGGCTTATGGTTGCTTTTGTAAAGAGGTGGAATTAAAGATGAGTTTAAGGAAATAATCAAAATAGAAAGAACAGAAATGGTGACTGGAAAAAGAGAAGAAAAGGCAGAAAAGAAACCTAGCCTTTAATAGGTTCACAATAAGACAAATCAGCACAAAACTGTTTCTAAAACTTGAATTTTCAAATTACTTAAGAAGTCTTCAAAATCCCCCAACTCCAAAATCTTCATCTAGAATTGCTACTAATAAAACAGCAAAGAAAGAAATTAATATAAAACTAATTGGAACTAAGACCACACAATCCTGCACTACAAAGAAATCACAGAACACCTAACTTAACACATAACCAACACATGAAACATGAATTTCCTCTACAATATTATCACATTATAGTTCATCATATGTAGACAATATTGTGTGATAAAAAAGGAGGTTAGGCTATACTATTCAGAAAGCCCAGGTATTAGCAAAATTCTTCAGCAACTCTGCCTAGGAATTAAAAACACAGAAAAAGGAAAATGGGGAAGTATAGAGGACCAATGAACCTAAGTTTAAGGGGTAGATAGAACCTAATCTAATTTCCTCATTTTCCTGAAGATGGAGGTCAAGTACATATTGAGATGTATAGGAAAGGCTAGAAATTCATATTTCAGCTTCTCCTACTATATTATCCTGACTTCTTTATTCTAAAATTATACAACAAAAGACATCTTTGAAAAAAATGAACCATATTGACCTATCCATGTAGGCCACTTGGGGACGTATTATTTGAGGAGCAAATTTATTGACAAAAATCAATACGACAACAGCAACATGATATAGTTCCAATGTAAGGGTTGGGGGAGGAGCCTCACACAGTGAAATAGGAAGTACAAAGGCCTTAAAGCCTGAGATCCCCAGATGTGATTTTCTGTGATCAGCAGCCACTGCTGCTTTGTGAGCAGAAGGTCTGGTCTCATTGAGATCTGCATCATCAATGGAGGCGATTCCTTCTCTAACTGGCTGTGCATGTGACCTCATAGACCCTATATAAGCTGTGGGGACCAGGAAGTAGGTGGAGTTTACTAGGTGTTCCTCAGGAATTCACTAGGAGTGAGCAGGAAGTCAGCTAGGGCAGGATGTGTACGCGTGGAATAAAGATCTTGAACTTGCATGCAGCTGTCCTCAGGTGCTCTGTTAAATTTGAGAACCACTGCTCAGTGAAGTGGTGGCCAGGGATCTCTGAAGACCTCTGATTGAGGCCCCCATGCGAGACTGTGGCCAGAGATTTTTCTGAAGGCCTGGGAATTAAGAGGGACTGGTAATGGTAGATTCTGGGTAAAACTACATCCCAAGAACAAGACTTATCAATACAAAGCCAAGCAGATGTTAACATATTATCCTTAATCTTATAAGAGAAGGTAGGCCTTTTGACTATTCATGTTCAGAATCTATTCAAAAAGCCTTAATTCTATTTCTGTTGCTTCATACCTGTGTGGTTCTAGACAAGTCACAATCTCGTTGTACTTCAATTTCTACATCTATAAAATCAGAGAGTTGGACTAGGTGAACCCCAAGTCCCTTAGACAAGTTCCAATTAATTATAAACAGGTTCAGGTGTGTAACCACAGATTAATAAATAAGATATATAAAGATCAACATAAAAGGGCAAGCTTTACCAAGTTCTGGTAGCCCAGGCATGGTTTAATTTGGGTTCTAACTACCCTAATTTCCCCAAGAAGGATAGCAATCCATTTGCCTTCATAAGCTATTTAAGGTTATTGCAGGTGGCAGCAATAGTTACCTAACACTTTAGGTATCTTAAGCTAGCAACTAATATTAACATGGTAAAATAAAAGCTTTTTTTCTTCTTTATGATTCAACCTCCAAAATAAAAAAAAAGATCATGATAATTCATACATTACCTTCTCTGTCTTCTCATATAATCTACAACGTCAAGCATTGTTCGTCTTGATTTTTTATTCAAAGATCCTCGAAAAAGAAATTCTGATTCTAAATTAAAAAAAAAAAATATGGCAGAGATGAACTTCTTCTGATCCATCAAATCAAAAAGTATTACCTAAAAATTTTAAATCAATCTATGAGATGTGTGAATTTTCACATATAGCTTTTTAATCATTTCCTCTAAAAATAAAATAAAATGGATAAGGAATAAAGAATTACAGAATTCTTTTTAAAAATTGAAGCAAAATGGTGAACAATTCATACTAAGTATATGGTACAAGTGAAGCTACTGTTTGAACTTTTATGCTGTGCCAAATATCTATATCCATATCAAAAACATAAAACTTAAACTGAATCCTGAAAACAATTTTAAAAAATAATTCCCAAGTTATCAATAAAGTTATTAATGACCAAACAATGTATAAAAATTTTGTTTTAATCGATATATTATTTTAACAAATCAAAAGCATAAAGATGTTTGTAAACATTTATACAAAGCTTTTGCTTACATACATATGGATCATATATACTTTAGACTACATATGGTTATTTCTAATCATAGAGTTGATTTTGCTGGCTACCTCATAATTCTATGTGATTACTTGAGGTATATTTACACAAAACAAAGTAATTTCAAAACTAACTTAAGAAAAACATAATAGAAATGTTTAGAAGAATTGTATATGTTTAATCTATATTGGATTACTTTTTGTCTAGAGAAAGAGGGTGGGAAAGAAGGAGAGAGAAAAATTTAGAATACAAGATTTTGCAAGGATAAATGTTGAAAACTATCTTTGCACATATTTTGAAAATAAAAAGGCATTATTAAAAATTTTTTAAAAAAGAAAAAACATAAAAAAGAAATTTTGTTGCCCCAAACTCTCACAAATTTCACTATTAAATCAAGTGAAAATAAAATACTTGTAATTTTGATCTTTTAGAGCAAATGTTCTTTTTTGTTTTGTTTTGTTTTGGTTTTGGTTTTTTTAAATAACTTTTTATTGATAGAACCCATGCCAGAGTAATTTTTTACAACATTATCCCTTGCACTCACTTCTGTTCCGATTTTCCCCCTCCCTCCCTCCACCCCCTCCCCCAGATGGTAAGCACTCCTTGCAAATGTTCTATTATCTAAGCCACTGCTCTCTCTCTTCACTGGCATGAATAATGAAGGGTTGATTCCTTACATAAAAGTAAGTCTGGTTCTATTTTAATAACAATTAAATAGTGGAAGGTTTTAATACCTGAATCTATATTTGCAGGAGTTGTAGATCGGTTGGATTGTGAGGAATGTCTGAAACAGTTCGTAAAAAATCCCTGGATATGCACAGATAAAAGATTTCGCCAGGACTCATTTGTATCATGGAGCAAAATATCATGAATCAAATATGGAAGCACAAATTGACAAAAGCTGGGTTTCACCTAAAATACACAAATATATCTGGTAAAGGGTTTAGGTAAAATAACATGGCAAATTTCATATTTTCATTCCTTTTCATAGATTTATTACATTTTTTTAGAGATCTTAAGGGATTTGATAGAGATATACTAAACAGATGCCACTAATATTTACAACAATCACCTGAAGAGAGCCATGATATCAAAATATGAAAAATGTTTTAAAATCATCTAGTTCTTAGTAAGAGCAGTTACTTATAATGTATATCAAACTTTTTATGAGATGTATGATATGAACTGAATGACATAGAGCTGAATAAAATATCAAACTTAAACTAGAGGAAAATATATGTCTTCTATAGGAAAGCAAAAACTAGGAAGTGAATAATAATACGTAAGTTAAGACAAATACACTACATATGCCAAAAAGATGAGGTTTGCCATCAACTATGAAGATTTATAAAACATTTGTGGAAGACTGTGATTACTACAGATAAATGAAATAAAAAGCAAAATTTATGCAAAATAAAGAGAATTTTTTTTTTAAAGCAAAAGACAAGAGATCAAAAAAGCCAAGCAGAATCTTAGAGATCATATGTATTCTTCTTACTTCACATAGTGGCTTTAATAACAAAAGAATTTCACTTTTTATGCCCCCACTCTTCAAAAGTGTACAAGTCAATGTCTTGATCCAACTATCATGATTTTCTTCCTGTGGAACCCACAAATTTGGATCATCCAAGCTTTCCAAAGGATTTTCTTTGTCAATTCTAGGAACTTCTAGAAACTAGAAAGATAAGTTTCAAGTCATATGAAAACAATAATGAGACACTATTTTCTCTAATAGATCCCACTAGTTACTTTATCTCCTCTTGGATTTTCTGAGGATGGAAAGAGATAATGTATGTGAAAGTATTATTTTCACATATATTACAGAGTAAGTTTGTTACAGAGTAAGTTTGCAACGGTGCCTTAAAAAAGCACTAAATTTTAAATACAGTTTAAATACAGTTGCAAAAGCAAAATATTTAGTGGTAATGGTGTGCTCCAAAATTAAATTATCAACAATGAATTATTTCTTAATTACCTGACATGAGTAGATGGAACATTGAGTGAGGAAAACATAGAAAACAACAAATTATCAAAGTAAATCCTCTTCTTTACTTTCTTAACTAATGCAAAGGCTTAAGGATAAGGAAATTTAAAAAATTAAACAATTACTATATTATCTTTTCTTTTCATAAAAGAACACTGTGATAAGTTGCTTGGATGACTACATATCAAGATACTATATAGAGAGAATTCATGTTTCATGTAGAGATCAAGCAAGATAATCTCCCAACTCTATCACCATGCAGAATTAGGAAAACCAAGCCTACTCAGCTGTGGGAAAAAAATACTCAGTTTACAAAGATGGGAAGTAAAAGAATTACCTATCCTCAGAGCCCTGGTTTTTTTTTTTTTTAATTATTTGCAAAGTGTACAATTTTAATATCCTTCTTGGCTAAAATGTTAGTGGAATAAGATCAATTCTCTGAAGGGAATTACATCTCATTCTTCTCTATTTCCAGTGATACTAACTGAGTGCTATGCATTCAAAGCGTACTCTCTAATTACTGAGCAAGTAATAAACATACCTTTTTCCTAGATGTTCTAAAAGGTTGTAGGTATATAAGCATGGGGTCAGTTGTTTTCTTATATATCTCCCAGAATTCATGTCCAGTCTTTGTGGCTAAAATATTTTTCAAACACGCAACAGCAGCTGATCGAACCTTAACACTGAAAAGTATATACATTTGAACCAGAACCTTTTAACACATTACATAAGCACTTTTGATAAATTTAACAAACGATCAACAAATTCCTTAGGAAGCATGAAAATGAGTTCAGAAGTATACATAGAAGAATTTAATATAATCATGTAATACAATGATGAAGACAAAAGATTAGACATGATCCTTCAACTTAA
The DNA here is from genome assembly GCF_016432865.1 of Antechinus flavipes. Taxonomy (NCBI): domain Eukaryota; kingdom Metazoa; phylum Chordata; class Mammalia; order Dasyuromorphia; family Dasyuridae; genus Antechinus; species Antechinus flavipes. The sequence goes on along the minus strand of NC_067400.1, from coordinate 503,222,852 downwards.
AAGAATATACCATAACCCACACTGAGTCCAGTGGTACTACTATTACAAATTTCATAAACAAATTCATTATCTTTCCTCTTTTTGACCTCAAAAAGTAGTCTTTATCCCTCAGAAGTACTTATGTCCTATTTTGTGTTTTATTTATTTCTAGCTAGTCATATTCTTCTCTGGCCCCTCTCACATCTTAAGCTACAGGAAGGGAGACCATATCTTGGTTCTCTTTGTATCATCCTATATGTTCCATATAGTTATTTTCTTCTTTTTTCAGTTTGGAACTGTGATTTTACTAGCTTTCCTGTCAAGGAAATTCCCTCTGTAGAACAGCATCTGATTTCCATCTTAAAGACTTAGGAGAGTTGTCTGAGGCACTCAAGAGTTAAATGATTTACCCAAGGTCACATAGCCAGTTTATGTCAAAGGCAGAACTTGAACTTCTGCTGCCAACTCTATATCCACTATACCAGACGTGTCAAAAACATGGTACAATCCTCCCTAAATGAGAAATATTTAACAAAATAAATAAAAATACCACAAAACATAATTAACCATAGTTTACTAAGTCAATCCAAATCAATCTTTATGTACAATTCTCTTTGAGTTTGACATCTTGCAGGACACTTGGTGGTATTCCCATCATTAATTTTAATTTTGAGTATATCCAAACGCTCTAGGTCTCCTTCCCTTTTCTTTCTCTGTTCTCTCACTAGTGATCTCATCAACTCCCATGAATTCAATTAGTATCTTTATGAATATTTATATATCCATCCTTTGTCTCTCCTGAGCTTCAGTCCAACATTTTAACTGCCTATTAGACATTTCAAAATGAGATTCCAAAGATAATCTCATACTCAACATGTTCAAAGAACTCATCATCTTTCTTCTGGTCCCCAAACCTATTCTTATTTTGAATTTCTATATTATTCTCAAGAGTCCAACCACTGCTTCAAATCATCCAGGAACATAACTTGATATTCATCCTAAATTTCTCACTTTACATCACACAATGAATCAGGTTCAAATCTTGTTTCTAACTCTATAATTGATTTGTACAGGCCTCCTCCTACAGTCAGGTGGCATAATGGATAGAGAGCTGGGCCTACAGCTAGGAAAACTTGAGTTCAAATTTGATCTCATATACAATTCATATATAAAACAAAACTGATTATCTGATAATCTACGGGATTGTGTGCTATTTCAAATCTAGCTGAAATCTAAATCTATCCTCAGATACTCTGGGAAAATCATTCAATCTTATTTGCCTCAGTATCCTCATCTGAAAATGAGCTAAAGAAATAAATGGCAAACTATCCCAATATCTTTGTCAAGAAAATACTACAAAGAGCTGGACAATGGAATACAACTGAATACATAGAAAATTCACATATACGAATCTCATTCCCTATGGGACAGAAAAATTAGGTAGTATTGCATAGAAACAATCATTAAGTACTCACCAATCTTCGACTAGTGCATTATTTAAGTATTTGAGCATTATGAAGGTCCACTGAAGTTCTTTATCTTCAAATAAGTCAATAGCCTTAGAATAAGATGCATCTTTACCATGCTGAATGGCTATGGTAGAAAAATCTATAGGACCCACTTCTCCCAAGCAGTTTCCAATGGCCTCTACAAATAGAAACACCATTTTGGTATAAAAGCTGAACTTTTGCAGAACTGCTGCAGGGTTGAAAAAAAGTAAAATAATCTCTTAATGCTAAGAAAAGCCTATTTCTTCACAATTCAAAGTTCAATTATATCATAAAAGATTTAGATTGGAATAAAGAAATTTATTTAGGTCTTGAATAACCTCAAATTTCTAACAGTTTTAGGCTCTTCTTAACACCAATAACCTTCCAGCATTACTAAATGACTGTAAATCATGGAACATCAATGTCTCTAGACAGATCATTCAGCCTCTCAGCCAGTAAGCAATGGAGAGGTGACAGGAAAAACTAATTATGGCCTTAACATCTATCTACATACTAATGTACAGTATATATGCATTTAAAGAAATGAACTTGCAATTTTAACATAAGCTGATAAATTTAGACATCTCTAAGACTTGGTGTAATGAGATGTACACTTAAAATATAGGAGTGGAAAAAATATGCTTTACTGAAAAGAAATAATTCTAAGGGAAAAGGAAAGGAAGCAGCACCTTTAAATCATGAATATCTATGTGTATATAAAAATCCACAAATAAGAACGTGGGATGTGCATTTGGGTGTAGATAAAAAGGAAGACAAAAAAGACAGGTTTTACTCTTGGAATCTAAAAGAACTTATAAATAAGCCTAAGTATAGCACAATGGGAATTTGAAGATAGAAATGTTATAGGGAGCAGTTTTAGTAAAATGACAAGGTAAGGAGTAGATTTTAAGGATTTGGTCCAAATCACAATGAATCAAAACACATAATCAGGACAATTTTCTGGCACATGAATTATAAACAGTAATGGCATTAAGCTACCCTAGAAAGCTGCCAAGCATTACATTAGGCATTTGGGCTCCTGCAAGATTTTAACAGTGTCTAGGTTTGTATGAGCAGAAGGTGCATTACAGGCGTTCAATACTTTCCAGACTTTAAGACTCTGCTACAGTCTCTATCTGCCATGCCAGCCCCTCCTCCCATTGGTGACTTTTTTCTGAGGCTTCCATTTTAGGGAGGCGATAGGCAGCTGATTTTCATTCTCCTCCCAACTGTGCCTCTGCCTTCCTGGACATTCATATCATGCTACACCTCAAGAACCTTAATTCTACCAGTTGCTTTTCAGTTTCCTTTTGTGTGATGTCTTCCCAAATAGAATGGAAGCTCTGTGAGGATGGAATGTTTTTCCCTGCAGTATCTGGCATATAAGTGCTTAATAACTAATTGTTGCCTTGTAAAAAAGGTGGTGAGATTTTCTAATTACAGGGCTTAAAAAGAAACACCTTTTTACTGGATTGTGTGCTATTTCACAGAAGTTATGCTGGAAGGGTAGAAATACTTTCCAGTACTATCATTTGTTATATTAGAAGCAATAGAGTTCTAACAATTTTGGGCCAGATATCTTCTTCCTTCTCCTGTTCTGAATCTACGAAAATCTGTACAAAGCAGAAAATCTGCTACTTATACTGAGAACAACTCCTCAACACATTGGGGGAAAAATCATTTTTTCCTACTGTACACAAAGCATGGGATTCTGCTTTACTCCCTAAAGTTTAGTCTCAAAACTTTTTTGTAACAAGCCTGGCACATGTCAACTGACTAGCTCTGGAAGTAGGAAGGTATTTGTAATTTTCTCCAAGTCCTTTAGATATGCACATTTGTAATACTTGTTTAAATAAATAATTTACATGAACAAATGCTGTCCTATCATCCACTTTTAAGTCTAAGCAGGGAAAAAAGAAGTATGAAAGAAATCAAACATGCCTTATTTCCCTAATACCCAAATTAGCAAAACTGCACTATACTTTCCTTTGGTGGTGGAGATTTTCATACATAAGATCTAAACAACTGGTCATGAAAAGTTAGAGACATTTATTAAGCTAATGAATTTGCCTCGTGATATATGATTGTGTGGAATACTACTGTGCTAGAAGAAATGACGATCAAGTTGCTTTCAGAAAAACCTGAGAAGGCTAAGATGAACTATTGCAAAGCAAAGTGAGTAGAACCAGAAGAACACTCTACACAGTAAGAGCAATAATATGGATGAACTATAAGTAACTTAGCTATTCTCAGGACAATGATTCAAGATAATTCCAAAGGACTTGTGATAAAAAAAAAAAAAAAAAAGCTATCTACCTCTAGAAAAGTAACTGATAAGAAAAAAAGAACTTGTGATGAAAAAAGTTATCTACCTCCAGAAAAGTAACTGATAAGATCTGAATGCAGACTGAAATATACCTCTATTTTTCTCAGGGTTTTTAGTCTCTTTTCTTTTACAGGGCTGATATGGAAATATGTTTTGCATGACTTCAGATGTATAATTGTTATCACATTTTTTGCCTTCACAATAGGTGAGAGAGAAATTGGAGGGAGAGAATGCAGAATTCAAAATTTCTAAAAATAAGTGCTAAATATAAATAACAAAAAATTTAAAATCATTTACCTAAAACTTCCTTTTCACCAGTATGGTTTATTGCCATCTTGGATAGCTGCAGTAAACTCACAATAAGCTTCACCATAATGCCTTCTTGTGGGTTATCTAAGATTAAGAAGGAAAAAAAAATTACAAACATCCCAATATTAAAAATACTTAAAATATCAGTTCAAAAACAAATACTTATGTGCAAAGCACTTGTTAGGAGTGGGAATATAAGACAAAAAAGAAATAATTCCTACCTTCAAGGAATTTACATTTTACAGGTGAGATAATAATCACAACAAGCAAATAAATTATCTGATTATAATTCACTGAGCAGAGATTCAGAGTTCTAAAAATTGTCAGAGATCGTCAAGTTCAATCATTTTCATTTATAAGATTTATAAATGATGAAACCAAAACTAAGGGAAGTTAAAAGATTCACCTCATGCTCACACAAGTAATAAGCAGATTTGAAGTATTTGTTGTTTGTTTTTCAAGTATATTCCCCTCAATAAGTGTGCATTAAATATATTTGAAACACCCTTAAAATATCAAATGAAACTATATAAATAGTAAAAATGCAACCAGCAACATCTGGAACATAGGAAGAAAAAACTTTATAGGGAAAATTTTAGGATGAAAGCCAAAGACTCAAAGGAACTCCTGAATGAACAAAATCATTAGTGCTGATGGTAAAACACAATCAATATGGTAGAAAGAGCACTGGACTTGGAAAATGGTTTTGTCAGTTAATATCTATGGGACTCATGGAAGTCACTTAAATTTTTCAAGTTCGGAGCAGCTAGGTGGCACTGTGGATAGAGTACCAGCCCTGACATTAAGAGAACTTGAGTTCAAATCTGAACTCACACACTTAACACTTCCTAGCAGTGTGACCCTGGGCAAGTCACTTAACCCTAATTGCCTCAGAAAAATAAAATAAAAATTTCAAGTTCTCATATGCAGAAATGTGGCAATAATATTTTGTGAGGAACCGAGGAGAAAGAGAGAGGGAGACAAAGACAGAGAGAAATAGAAAAATTGTGTGTGTGTGTGTGTGTGTGTGTGTGTGTGTGTGTGTGTGTATGCTATTATTAAAATAAAACACAAAAAGAATTCTTAGGAATTACTGGAATATAAAATAACACATATTTTCTTCCTTCTAGTCCTCCAGTAATGGAGTTCAATAAGGAACACAGAATTCATAACAAAAATGTCTGTAGTTAGATTTCCATAGAAAGGATATACTCATTGGTCCCATCTCTTTCATTTAAAAAAAAAAATGCTGATGCTTTTTCTTTACATCACAATCATCACAATCATGACCCACTCTTAGAATAATTCATGTCTAGAGGAAAAATATCATCTATGAAAATTTACATAATTAAAATAAGTTCAATAATCTTCGAAGGGGAGAAGGCTAAAACACTGCTTTATTCATATATAGAAAAATTGACACTATAAGATAATGTAACAGATGAATGAATACTAATTCAAAAAAATAGCAGATCACCATGTACATAAAGAAAAAATTTCCTAATACTACATTATAACTGTTTCAACTCAAGAACAAAATACACATATATATCTATATTAAATCATATGACATGTAACCCTGATCACGTTATTTTAATACTCAAAAACTTTTATGGTATCAACAGTTATTCTGAATGGAATTTCTCTTTGTATCTCTTGCTGTTGGGTTTTGTTGGTGATGTATAAAAATGCTGAGGATTTATGGGGATTTATTTACTCAAAAACTTTTAATGACTCTTAATAGTCTACTGAATAAAATTCCAACTATTTAGTGTAGCATTCAAAGTGTCTCATATTTTGGTCCCAATCTACCTTTCCACATTTTACAGGTCCTCTTTACTTAGCTTATGCTTTAATCAAACTGGACTATTCATTGTTCCCCAAACAAATTTGGTATTTTCATCATCTCCGTGACCAAGAATGTCTTCCTCCAACTTCTATCATCTTTCAGGGCCTACGTTAAATGCTATCCCTTCCAACTATTTTAAAACTTTAGCCAGAAGTAACTATTCCTTCTTCTGAACTGTACTATCTGTATCACTATTATATGTTTGTTATTATCTATTTTGTATTAGTTATTTGTATTTATTTCTTTCCTACCTAGAATATAAACCAGTTCAAACCAAAGACACACCTCTGTAAATTCTTTATTATCTAGACAAGTAACTTGTATTTTTCAATACAAACAAGAAACCAGTGTAAACATAACAGAAAATTAAGGTTCAGTTAGTTACACTTGAACCACAGCAGAATAATGGTGGCAAAGAACAAGGATAACTGTAACACAATTTACAATCAATATTACAGACAAATGCATTATCCCTTGCTGTATTCAGAGAATCAAGATCTAGCTAAAAAGAAACTACTGCTAAATTGGAAATTTTATTTGTCCCAATCTACTTAATTTCACATATCTGTAATATTTGAAGACAGCAGGAAGTCATCTTGAAAGGATATGCCATTATTTTTTTTTTCATATGACTTAGAATGGCATATTCTACTCTAAGTCATATGAAAAAAAAGTCCTTAATCTAGAAATACACATTAACAAAAATTAAAAACACTAATGAAACTCTCTAATTTTGTTATTAGTATTTACATAAAATGACATGTAAAAGAATTACAGGTTTGCTTGCAAATTTAAAAAATCTTATATATATAAATCTAAACTCTAAAAAGGGATAAATTAGGGAAGATTAATATTATGAAAGGAGTGTCTGCTTTATTTAAAAACCTTTCTTAATTTAATTCCTCTAAGTAATGAGTTTTTAACATGTAAAAACCATGCCATAATAATTTGGTACCTTGAGATCCTTTCAAAAGGTCTTTCATTTGATCTTTATGTTGTTCCAGTTGCTTTCGAAGCTCCTTTAATCCTTCAAGTCTGGTCAAAGGTAGTGAATCACAGACACTTACCGAAAGGAAATGATTAATTTCCTAGAAAGAAAAACTTTAATTTAAAATGGTTTCCAATAATAAATAAGAATTAAAGATTGATTTATGATAGCTCTAGAAATATGCCAGTATACTAGATTGTTTAGGATGTAAAAGACATTACAGATAAGAAGTTCATAGAATAACAAGCATGGTAATTATAACACTTATTATTAGGCAATCCCCATGCTGAAGAGTTGCTTTAAAATTAATGTTATTAAGATATACATATGAAATTATAATATGCACCTATCAAACAGACAAAATGTCAAACATGCATAAAGCTCTTCCATTTTACAAAACATTTTGTACAACTAGGCTATTTGTCCAAAGTCACACAAGAAATGAAAGACTAGAATGCAGGTTTCCTGACTTCAGTTCAATGTGCTTTTCATTATATCATTTATATATATAAAAATATCATTTCACTATATCATTTAAAGCAGACTCTAATTCAAAGAAGAGAAAACGATTTTTTCTTATAACAAATTCCAGAAATTCAATGTTACCCCCTTTGCAATTAAATATTGCCTGACCTAAATCATCAATATAAATTTTTCATAGATGGAATTATTAATAATGACATAGAAATGTCACAATAATATCAATGTCCCCCTTCTAGAAAGTTCTATTGTTCATCTTTCCTGAATCAAAAAAGCAAAAAACTAATAGAAATAATAATTCTTATCATGGTTTGAGATAAAATAGAAATGAAAAGGGAAGAAAATATGATACATTTTTAAAATATATGTGTCATAATATAATTTTACTAAAAGCAAATTTGGGCCAAGAATGCTTAAAAAAAAGAATAAAATTCAGTTCCTGATTTTTGATGTCTAAAATGGTGCTATTGTTTAGATACATCATAAAAGACACACACAGCAGACTCAATAAAAGCATTACCTAAGAAAGGAAGATTCCAGTATCTATAGATATTACCTGGAAAATGAGATTTTTTTTCCCCTAAAATACACAGAAATAAATCTTTTTTTTTTTCATTTCAGTTTCCTTTTTTCAAATCATTCAAATTCAAGTCTTTCCTATATAGTTACTGAAAGAGTCTTCGATCTAAGTTGGGGGATCTCATTAGTTTTCAAACTCAATTATCCTCAACATGCATATCACTGTCAGATCTATTTGTCTAGTCTTAACCTTTATGTTCACAGTTTCATATCTGCAAATGCCATTCAGATATCTTGAACAAGATATCCAATAGATATCTTAAAGTCAACATGTCCAAAACTTAATTATCTTTTCCCAAAAATCCTCCTCTCTTCCAAATTTCCCTGTTTCTGTCAAGGGCACTACCATCATGCTCATCATCCCGGCTCACAACCTAAGTATCGTCCTCAACTCCTCACTCTCATCTCACGTATCCAAACTGCTGATAAGTCCTATTTCTATACATGGAACACCTCTTGAATATAGCTCCTTCTCTCCTCTGACACAGATGCCAACCAAGTGAAGATGCTTCCCTCACAGTTGGACTACTGCAATAGGCTTCTGCTTGCTCTCCTTTCTGTAAGTCTCTTTCTGCTATAGTCCATCTTCCACTCACCCATCTAAGCCAATATCTTAAACACAAGACCAACTATAATCTTCAAGTATTTCAGAACCCAACATACCTGGATGCATGGTGGAGCTTGCTATTAGTATTGCTCCCTTCCATGAATGTGGCACAGAGCCAAGGAGGGACAAAGACTTTTAATGTGAGGCAGAATGACAAGTTCTCAAGAGAACTGCCTTCTCCAGGAACCAATTAGAAAAAATTTACATAAAATACTATCTCCAGAAGCATAAGACACTGGTTGAAGCAGCATGGAATCCACATTTAATTAGCTGGCTTGTTATTCTAAGTAGAAAGCAAATTCTCTAGCTCTTTCCTACCTCATCAATCTAGAGGAGGCCATGTGCTTCCAGACCGAGTCCTAGGGGATGGTCTCCACATCTCTGCCTTCACATCTCGCCCAAATCCCAGGCTTAGGTTTGGATCTAACCACCTACTCTTCAGATTTTGTCTTAAACACATTCTTCAGTCCCTCTCTACCCAAACCTGTCTTCCTCCTTCTGTGACTAGATCTCACCATCTTTAGTCTGTCCTAAGACTCAGATATTTTTCTTTATCACTGGAGAAGCTGATCCCTTTCAGTTGCTGTAAGAAAAGAATAACTAAAGAGGTGGAGTAGGGTCTACGTATCTGATTTTGTGATTAGCTGGGGAAGTGATATTGAGACATGAGTGACAAAGCAATAATATAGCAAACTGAAAAAAAAAGAAATAACACATAGACAAACATACACACACCTTATTCAATAAACTCCACTGAGTCACTATTATCTTTCTATTACAAAATCCTCATATAAACAAATGTATTGGCATCTATGACAAGAGCAAAATCAATAAATGAAGATTCAAGGAGTTAATTTTGAATCCCTCATCTGAGTAACAAAAAGATAAAATCCCTTATTCCTAAAAGGAAATGTAATTAATATATATTATATATGTGTGTGTGTGTGTGTGTGTGTGTACATATATATACATACATATATATATATGCAAAGTCTGTGAGAACACAAACTTAGAGAGAACCTAAAAATCACACAATCTTGGGATTTTAATTCTAAATCACAAGAAAGGAAGATGGATACTGAACCTTAAAATTTTTCTGCACTGCCTGGAAAACTCTTATCCCACAAGTCATTAAAACATTACATACTCTTAAACACAGTGATATCATTGTTAAGAATATGCACTAAAGATAGGGAGAAAGTACCCACATATTTAAAAAAAATTGTGAGGAGTTGAGGACGATACTTAGGTTGTGAGCCGGGATGATGAGCATGATGGTAGTGCCCTTGACAGAAACAGTTGAGAAAAACTGCTGGGAAAACTGGAAACTAGTATGACAGAAACTAATTGAACACCAAATAAATAATTTTGATTTATATTAAGTTAAAAAGTTTGCATACAAACAAAACTAATGCAGACAATATCAGAAGAGAAGCAATAAATTGGGAAAACATTTTTACATTTAAGGGTTCTGATTCTCTCCCCAGAAGCTGAGAAGGGCTTCAATTCCAGCCTACAACCTAATCTGAAGTCTGGAATAGGATAAGTAAAGCAGGAGTCCCAGACCAAAGAGAAGCCTACACATCTCTTACTCTGAAATTACAGTGCTTTCCAGGTGGACCAAAAAAAAAAAAAATGACTCCATGAAGCAACAAGAAATATTAAAAGATTGGCAAAAAAAAATATGAAGAAAACACAAAATATCTCATAGCAAAAACAACTTGTCTGGAAAACAAATTAATAAGAGAGAATTTAAGTCACTGGACTACCTGAAAATCATGACCAAAAAATAGACTAAACACAACATTTTTAAAAATTATATGAGAATCAGTTGGAAAAATATTAAGTGCTCCTCATCAGGCCGAGCAAATATAATAAAAATAACAATGCTACCTAAATTAATCTACTTATTTAGTGCCACACCAATCAAACTCCCAAGAAATTATTTTATAGACCTAGAAAAAATAATAACAAAAGGTCAAGAATTTCAAGGGAATTAATGGAAAAAAAATGTCAATGAAGGTGGCCTAGCTGTGCCAGATCTAAAACTATATTATAAAGCAGTGGCCATCAAAACCATTTGGTACTGGTTAAGAAATAGTATAGTCAACCAGTGAAATAGGTTAGGATCACAAGACAAAATAGTCAATAACTACAGCAAACCCAAAGACCCCAAGCTTTTGGGATAAGAAATCACTATTTGAGAAAAACTGCTGGGAAAACTGGAAACTAGTATGACAGAAACTAAGTATTGACCCACACCTAACACCACATACCAAGATAAGATCAAATGGGTTCATGATTTAGACATAAATAGTGATATTATAAGCAAATTGGAAGAATATAGAATAGTCTATCTCTCTGATCTATGGAGGAGGAAAGAACTGGAACTCATAATTGAACACCAAATAAATAATTTTGATTTATATTAAGTTTGCATACAAACAAAACTAATGCAGACAAGATCAGAAGAGAAGCAATAAATTGGGAAAACATTTTTACATTTAAGGGTTCTGATAAAAGCCTCATTTCTAAAATATATAGATTTATAAGAAATCAAAACATTCTCCAATTGTTAAATGGTCGAAGGACATGAACAGAAAATTTTCAGGTGAAGAAATTAAAATAATTTCTAGGCATATGAAAAGATGTTCTAAATCATTCTTGATCAGAGAAATGCAAATTAAGACAACTCCGACACACCTCTCAGATTGGCTAAGATGACAGAAAAAGATAATGACAAATGTTGGAGCAAATGTGGGAAAAATGGTACACTAATGCATTGTTGGTGGAACTGTGAACAGAACCAACCATTCTGGAGAGCAATTTGGAACTACATTCAAAAAGTTATCAAACTGTGCATACCCTTTGACCTAGCAGTGTTTTTACTAGGTCTATATCCCAAAAAGATCTTAAAGGAAGGAAAGGGACACACATGTACAAAAATGTTTAAGACAGCCCTTTTCATAGTGATAAGAAACTGGAAACTGAGTGGATGCCCATCAGTTAGAGAATGGCTGAATAAGTAATGATATATGAATGTTATGGAATATTATTGTTCTGTAAGAAACGATCAGGAGGATGATTTTAGAGAGGCCTGGAGAGAATTACATGAACTGATGCTAAGTGAAATGAGCAGAACCAGGATATCATTGTGCACAGCAACATCAATATTATACAATGATCAATTCTAATGGACATGACTCTTTCCAACAATGAGATGACTGATGCCAGTTCCAATGATCTTGTGATGAACAGAGTCATCTATACCCAGAGAGAAGACTTTGGGAACTGAATGTGGATCACAACATAACATTCTCCCTCTTTTTGTTGCTGTTCATTTGCATTTTGTTTTATTTATTTTCCTTTTTGATCTGATTTTTCTTGTGCAGCAAGAGAACTGTATAAATGTTCATACATATTGGACTTAACATATATTTTAATGTGTATAACATATATTGGATTGTTTGCCATCGAGGGGAGAGGATAGAGGGAAGGAGGGGAAAATCTGAAACACAAAAGCTATGAAAGGGTCAATGTTGAAAAATTATCCATGCATATGTGTTGAAAATAAAAAGATTAAAAAAAAATCATATGAGAAAACTGCCCAAAGCTCTTTAGAACTAAACAACAAAGTGAAAATAGAAAGAATCCATGGGTAATGTTTTTTAAAAAAATCCAAAAATGTAAATTTCGGGTAATATTAAAGTCAATGTCCAAAGTCTACAAATTTAAGAAAAAAATACTACACAGAAAAAAAAAGAATTCAAATACTGAGAAGCCACAGTCAGGATCACACAAGATTCAGAATAAGACCACAGAAGATAATAGCTACCCTTAGAAAGCAGCAGAGAATACAGTATTCTAGAAGGCAAAAGATAAAGTTTTACCAACCAAGAATAATTGACCTAAAAAAATTGAGCAAAATCCTGCAAAGGAAAAAAAAAATAGATCTTTAATGAAACAGAGGACTTCTAAGCACTCCTGATAAAAAATTAGAGTCTGAATAGTAAATTTTGAAATACAATCACAGAAGCCAAGAAAAATGTTAAAAAAAACAAACAAACAAAAAAAAAAAACATGAACAAGTAATCTTAATAGTCGATAACATGTATCCCATAAGAAGTCTATCACTAATAGCTATGTTTTGATGAACTTTAAAAAATAGGGTAAGACTACATTAGAGGTGTATATATATAAATGCTTTATTAGAATTACAATAGATCAATCACCTTAGTAATCCTACCAAAAAGGGAAAGATTTGATGAGGAAGCTGCTGTCTCTATAATTATTGATTCTTTTTTTTTTTTTTACAATTCCACTAACCTCCTTAACAAAACATTCTGGAATTCTGCCAGAAATTGAAGATAAGCCCAGTATTTTATAGACTTAAGATTCTATGTTCTTCCCTTTTATGAACATTCAGACCTTAGTCCTTTTTAAGTCCAATGGCACCACTCCTATGCTCCTTAAAAGATCATTGAGGGGGCCTCAATTTTTTCAATATGTAAGAATTTAGTTCACCTGAAATGGGTACTCTGAAAGAATGAGACAATCGTGTGACTTTAAAAAACAACTTTCTACTGATTATTCCATGTATCTATTTCTAGACACTTTTTTTCTTAACCTTTCCAGTGATGCAGGTTATAAATTCTTCATCACACAGTAATTAAGTAATGGATTAGTTATTACTTTACCTCCAAGAGCGAAAAGGGTCCTTTACTGTATTTGATTTCCTGCTGAGTGATACGTAAGTCCTTAAAGGCTTCATGATCAGGAAATGGGTCTAGGAGTCTAATTGTGTGATAAAGGTTTTCATTGTCTTTGTTTTCTATCACTAGATATTTCAACAGATCTAAGACCTAAATGCAAATAGAAAAAAAAAAATTGAAGTTGTTTTAAAAATACATAATACTGGTTTTTTTAAATAGCAAAAAATACTAGAACCACTTAAAATGAGCAATTTCTTACATATGGCTATATTTAAAACATTCTTTTAAAATATGAGGTACACAAAAAACCTATGGTTCTTAATGACATTCTATTTTAAGGAAATGTTTATTGAGATGGTCTAGAAAATTACCTGTTCCTGAATCTCCAACTGATCACCCACTAAAGGTATGATTGTGCCCACAATAACATGAAGGTGGCTTTCCAAAGCATCCTTACAGTAAGTCACTGCTGTCCGGCAAACCTTACTTAACAGGTCACAGCAGATTGAAAAGCTGCGCAATGATACATCCATGAAGTGGGAAGGCCTAACACAAGAAGAAAAAACTTTGTTTTAAAATTGAGTTTCTTTCTTAGTTCAAAAGCCAAACACTTCTTTTCATCTCCTCTAATTCATATACAATTTGGGAAGAACATTCATTTTTATAAAATCACATACTTTTAACATACAATAAAAATTGAAATGGAAAAGCAAACGACCTTTTGCCTTAATTTAAATTAAATTTTTAAAATGCATGGCCATATATTAGTCACATATCAAAACCTTTCAAACTTTTTAAGACTATAAATGAAAAGATACTGCTTATTTGCATTAGTGAAAGGAATTAAAGAAATGTGAGTTACCCATATCCAAGAATTTATAGATCTGTCCCTCCTCCCACAAAATTTAGATATTATTATATGTAGATTTGACAAATTTTATTTTGTGAAAAAAAGATATAATTTAAAATAAAAATTTAGAAAATCCTTTATTTGTTGTGTAATTTCAGTCTCAATTTCACTATTTATTTGTAAAACTGAAAAGATACCTGCATTAAAGGATTCGTTGTGAGGATCAAATAAGATAATGAATGTAAAGTGCTTCACAAATCTTAATGAATTATATATAATTATCAGAGAGCATTGCTCTTAAAAATATCTTATGGGCTCTTTAAAGACATATTTGAAATAAAATGAACAGAATAAAGAATAAGAGTATAAAAGTAATGATAATAGTATCAGTTAATATTTCTATAATGATTTCTATCTGCTAGTTACTATGTTATTAGCACTTAACAATTATTATCAAATTTGATTTCCAAAATTATCCTGGGAGGTTGGCATTATTATTGCTCCCCACTTTACGAATGAGGAAAATGAAGAGAACAAAGATTAATTGACCTGCCCAGAATCATACAGCCAGTGCTTCAGGTCAGATTTGATCTCAGTTATTCCTGACTCCAAGCCCAGCACTCTAAGTATCACATACCTATCCCTTAGATTATATTAAACAAATAAAATATTTACCTATTATTGATATAGTGGATTAAGGTATAAATAACATCTCGAAGAACAAAAGCCCAAGATCCACCCAAGCCACTTTTTATTTCTCTTAGTAATAGATTAACAAAGAGATGATATACTTTAAGAATTCTATTTTTTTTATACACATTATTTGTTTCAGCTGCTTGTTCACATATGGCTAAAAGGATTTTCTGGAAGGAATCCTAAAAAAACAAACCAAAAAACATGAATGAAAATCTTTCTAAATATGCCAAATAGCAAAATCATAATAAACATTTTTATTCAAATGTGCATATATAACTTAGACAAAAGTGAAATCAAAGGTAAAATGTTATTGAAAAGTTATGAATGACTTCCTTAAACTATGAATGAAAGCCAGTTTTTAAAAGATACTTATTTTTTTTCAAATGAGCTATAATTTGAAGGAATGTTTTTGTACCAAAGCAAATATACTCCCATAAAGAAATGCCCAAAGTGACATGTTTCATCCATCTGTAAAAGAAGAGAATCTTAGGAAAGAAACAAATCTTAAAAGCAGCATAACAAGAGAAGCTATACCTCAGTAAGCAGATCTGGACTGCAGTCCTAGTAAAGGGAACAATTTAAGAAAACCTCAGGTGGGACCTAGATTAGCATTTACCTGTGAGTGCTGTCTCAGCGTCATTCCTAATTTCAATTCCCAATGCTTAAAGTAATTTCTTTCTAACTACAATAAGTTAAACGAATGTTACCTATAAACTTTATACCCCAATTGTGACTGAGGCATAAATAAATAATTAATGTGTGAAACACAAAAATTATAAAATTAAAATTTAAAGAGATTTTTCTACTTTCTATGAAATATATCTATTTTTGTGATGAATTTAATTCTTAAATCATCCTTCATCCATCCTCAAGATGAGCTGCCAATTTATCTCCCAAGGACTTTGTCTTTTATGCCATAAAAATTTCTTCACCCTGGAAAGTTACTCCATCCTTGGACTATTTTTCTCAAATCAGCAGTATCCTTCAACTCTATGGTCTTACTTCTAATTGGCTGGTTCCTCACAGAACCTATAATTTATGGAGGCTCAGGGCAAAAATGTGTTCATCCTTCTGCACACATATATTGTATCTAGGATATACTGTAACCTATTCAACATGTAAAGGACTGCTTGCCATCTGGGGAACGGGGTACAGGTAGGGAGGGGAAAAATCGGAACATAAGTGAATGCAAGGGATAATGCTGTAAAAAATTACCCTGGCATGGTTTCTGTCAATAAAAAGTTATTTAAAAAAAAGAAAGAAAGAAAGGACAAACAACAACAACAACAACAACAACAAAAATGTGTTGATCTTTATCTAAGCTGCACTGTTGATTTATCTCCAAAGGACTTTCTGTACTCCCTTTCCCCTAATGTTTTAGCTCCCTTTTACTTCTTTCATTGTCTTCCCTAAAATATAAACTCCATGGGAGCAAGGACTATCTTTCTGTTTCTATTTGTATTTCCTGTACTTAATAAGTACCTGTTTATGAAGAAAATGTTTATGACATTTCATAAGACTTACAAAGAGTTCATATTTCTGCCTGAAAAATAAATCATTTTCTTTTGGTTAACTGATTTGTAATTTATACTTACTGGGCTCTTAGAAAGAATGTCTATAATACTTTTAAACTTGGTTTTATGGCAATTGCTGATATAAGCCAACGTTGCTTTGATCACATGTGATGGAAAGTATGGAGGATTAGGGGCAGGATCAAGATCCCTAAAAGTTATAAAAAATAATGAAATGATAATCATCACAATAAAATTTCTTAAAAAATATTTCAACTGTATTAAGAGCATGAAGTGCCCAAAGAAAAACAATAGCATATAATAAGTGAAATAAAAATAAAATATTAAAAGAAGTCAAATTTTAATTGAAATAATATCACAACTAATATACAGTATAGTCTGTGTAGTTCTCATAACAAATCAATAACAATTACCCATTTGACCAATCTATCACAAGTGATTTTCTTAGAATAACAATCAACATCAGATCTAAAATGGCATTTTGATTACTACTAATTCAAATACAGATAATAACGCTAATACCAATTTTCAAAATTCTGGTAATAGTTATGTACTTCTCTGAAATGAACAAACAACATTATTTTAAAGTTAAGTCAATCAATTGACTATATAAAACATAGATCGTGTGTGTGTGTGTGTGCACACGTGCACGCACACACATGTTCAGAGATCAGTTAGACTCACTTAATAGCTAGCAAGTTGGGACTCATGAGAAAAAGCAGTATCCCCCCTTCTTTGCAGAGAATGGGGAAATGTGTGACATCTTTCATGCACTATCAAGACAGCTGATATTTAGGCTTATTTTGTTGAACTGACTTTTTGATTCTTTATGACAAAAGATGACTCATTAGAGGAGATGGATTCATTTAGAAATAAAGGTTGTATAAAACCAAGATATTAATATTAATAATTTTAAAACAATAAGATACTGGATGCCTTTAAGTAAACAAATCAAATAATAAGACTTTTTAAAAGAAATTGAGTCTTGATGTAATACACAAGATGAATTTTAATTTTTTTGGTCTAGACTAGTAATGTCATTCTTTCCTTCCATAGAAATTTGAAAATCATCTTTAACTAGCAGTCTCAGAATTGTCTGGGGCACTAAGAGGTTAAATAAATCATATACTGAAGTGTCACTCACAAGACCTGAAAACAGGTCTTTTTGACAGGTGTGAAACCACTATGCAACACTGTATCACATTGAAACCACTATGCAACACTGTATCACATACCCTCTGGCTCTGCTGAAGGTTATCATTCCCTTCTCAAAAAAATGATTTTAAAGAATAAAAATTTAAAAAACGGGAACATAAAAGAAAACAAGCATATAAAATACAATTATCAAAATATTTTCTTTTAAAGTTCATGAACACACTGTTAAATATCCTTGAATTAAAGAGAAAGAAAGTAGAAGTAGGAACTCTTGCTTCAAGATTCCGGTTGCATAACTCTGTGTTAGGAATAGTGGTGCTGGATTATGATAACAATGGGAGAAATGGACAAGGGTAAGTCTAAGAAATATTTTCAAGAATGACAGGGCAAGGTATGTTAAATAGAAACTAAAAGGATTATTAATCACAGAAAATGAAATTAAATGTATTTTCATATTTCATGTAAGCCACGTTAAGTAAATTTCAGAAAAGCACAGATTTTTAATGGTTGTTAAATGTTAAGGGATTTTTTTTTTTTGAGATTTTGTTGAAGATGAAATCTCAAAAAAGACATTAAGATCGCTAGTAAGATCAGAGGCTCAGTTTCACTCTAATGATAGGGTTAATGTTCAGATTATAGAAAATCCCATCATGATTAAAATGACCAAGAAATCATGAAAATAATAGGTATAGATCATAAGTTCTGGTATTTGGAAAAAAGGACCAGAAGTTAGATAGCATTATAGCATTTAAAAAGGGTAGGAAGGCTAAGGAAAGCTCCCTTAAACTAGGAAGGAAATTCTGACAAGAACTTGGAATCAGATCATATTTTGATCTATAGATATCAATTTAGAGTGATATACACACACACACACATTTGACACAACATTCAATCTTGGAAAACAGAGATATTTGTGAACATGTTAACAACTATCCTACCCCACCCCACAACCTTGTCCTTCCCATCCCCAGAGGAATTTGAAGTTGTGATTATTTCTTTAAGTTTTAAAAGTTCATACCCTGAAAAGGGAGAGAGGTCAGTGCTTTCACTAGTTTCAGTATCTGCTGGCTCATGTAATGTCATCAATAGTTCCACTATGATCTCTGCCAAATTACTGTTAAGTAAATGATCAATCTGCAAAGACATTAGAAAATTAGACAATTAAAAAGACAAAGAAATTAGACAACTGAAATACTTTGATTTGCAAATGCTTGGCTTACACATGAATGTCCTTTGAAAGGAAAACCAATCTTAAGAAAATGAAATTTCTTTCCATTCCTCTACTGCTTCTACTCTGAATCTTCCATGTTCTTTACCTAAAAATTGCAAGGCTGATGGTAGTGACTAAGATTTAAACTCTAGAAGCTAATTATCCTTCCTATTATATCTCTAAGATTGGGAAATTGGGTTGATGGTCTTACAGAAGCTTTTCCAGCCCTCCACTTTTTCATCTCAGAGCGCTGACTTCCACCAAATCTAGCTTCTATTGTGAAATATAGAGTAGTACATATCTGCATGTTCCTCTGAAATGATGTAGTTCGTAGTAAACCACAAAAACCAATCATCGGTATATGACTTAGTCTTTTCCTTATAAAACTTATGTGAAAAAGATGATGGCATGGAAAAGAATTACTTAGCACCTAATCATAGTTAGAACAGTTAGAAAATCTCAGAAAGTTTGTTTCAGAGACAGTAAGATAAAGGGAACACTTATGAGACTACAATTTGTTCAATTCTGAGTTAGGAAAGAAGAGATGGCATAGGAGAGAATCTCAAAAAAATCTCAAAAAGTTTGTGTTTATTTGTGTCAGAGACAGTAAAATAAAGATAAAGACTATAATCTGTTCAATTCTGAGTAAGTAGGTCTGATCAGAAGTAATCATAATGGCAATGAAAAGGCAATAGCAAACAAACAGGATGTCTCTGGTCCAAAAAGTGCTCTTGGGGAGTTACATTACCAGAATCCCTACACCCTATAGCTTTTGTTGGCATGGATTTCCTCAGCATCTCTGCAACTCATATCCAAGAATCACTCACTGGCTTTAAATCACATGAATGCCTGCTTGTGTTGCCAAAAAGATTTAAAAGTCCTCTATCCTACTGAAAGGAGAGACCAAAAGATATCTTCTTGATATCTCATGATGTCATTGTCCCATGAAAATACAGTTATAAGAGGGAGAGAGATAGTAAGGTTTAGTGCTTGTTTTGAAAACAGATTAAATAAGTTCTTAAGTGCTAACCTCTAGAAATAGCTACCTTATTTTTTATTATATTATTTTTTTTATTAAATGGAATTTTTACTATATGGAAAGATTCTAAACAACTAGCTTACAAAAAATTCTGGACTTATAACTTGAGGTTTGCCATTATGGTTAATACTTTAAAGTCCATGAATGAAAGTTATCAAATCTTTCACCTTGACTCATTTTAAAACATCACTTTTGCCTATCTTCTCTATGGAATTTATTTCAAATATACCTCCATGTAAAAGTTCAATCCTGCATCATATATTTCAAGGTAAAAAAATTAATTCTTTTAAAATATACTACAAAAGTATTTTTAAAAAGTATTAATGCTAAATGAATTAATAAAACCTTCAAGTCTGAAATCTAGTGGCATTGTAATTAATAAATGGATTAAAAATGTATACAGTACATATAAATATATAACAGAAATAATTAAACAGTTGCTCATACCTGTTTCCCTAAAATATTTTCATCCTTAAGCATATCATATACTTTAGTAGCAGTGTCTCTTCGCTCTGATATATCATTGTTCCCCGTGCTCTCAAAGGCAAAATATGGAAGAATGTTTACAAGGATCTTTGGAAAACAATCTGTTAGAAGGTTTTTCCAATCCTTCTGGATCTGATCAGCAATGGACTTCACATCTTCAAACTGACCTCTCATCACCAAAAGTGGAATTAAAACCTTATAGCAAGAACTGTAGGTGAAATAATTTTAAATTACAAGTAGTAATTTTTGTAAAATTACATTTTATAATGCTGCTCCCTTCTTCCCAATCCCAAGTATAAGTACATAAATTGGTAGATAGTTATTTGGTCTCTTCTTGATGATCTTCTTTCAGTAATAATACCATCTGTGAATTTATCCCACCATTAAGTTTTAGATATAATGAGAATCAATTCCTACAGAGTTTCAAATTTATTTTATCTCTATTACAGATTTCTCCAACATATACCTGGTCTGGTTTGGTTGCTGTTTCTGATTCTGTCTTTTTAATGGCCATTTCCATTTCCTCATTTGGCATTCGGGGACAAAAATATTAAGAGTCTAAATACGATGATTTTACCATCAATGAAGAAAAATGTTACACTTTCCTACTTTTTAGCATATTGTCTCTCTTCCAATTTCATTTCTAAATGAGTTTCAATCAATCAAAATGCATTTATGAATTGCCTGCTATTTGCCTAGCACTGTATTAGGTGATATGATACAAAGCCAAAAGTGAAAAAATTCCTGCTTTCAAGAAGCTTTTATTCTACCTGGGAAAAGATCTATCTACGTGAGTATGCATAAAATTAAACAAAAAAGGGGCAGCTAAGTGGTGCAGTGGATAAAGCACTAGCCCTGAAATCAGGAGGACCTGAGTTCAAATCTGACCTCAGACACTTAGCATTTCCTAGCTGTGTAACCCTAGGCAAGTCACTTAACCTCAATTGCCTTAGCATAAAAAAAAAAATTAAACAAAAAAGGAGTACAGGGTAGTTAGGGAAAGAAGACACTGCAATAGTTTAGGCAACAGGGAATAAGGGCAGGAATTAAGAGTTGTGTGAGAGAAAGGGAATATAAAAGAAAAGTAGAAATAGAAATGCTAAGACTTGGAAATATACTGGATAGGTGAGATCAGGGACAGTGTGGAACACAATGCCAAGCTAGTGAAACTGAGAGAATGAGAATGATGGTAGCAGAAACTGGGAAGTTCAGTGGAGCAAAAGGTTCTAGAAAATGATTATGTTATGGACATGTTGAATTCAAAATGTATATGCAACAATCCAGTTGTAACATCCCTTATTATAAGCAGATTAATTTGGGGCTGCAGTTCAAGAGTTACAGTAAAGCTAAATATAAAAATGTGGGAGTCCTCTAATTAGAGCTGATAATTAAGCCCATAAGAACTAATGAGGTCAATTAAGTAAAGAAGAAAAGAAAGAGAGCCCAAGATAAAGTCTTGAAGTATATATATATATATATATATATATATATATACACACACATATACATGGTATAGAAGTATCAAGAAAAGAATGATGATGTTGAGATGATCAAACTTATTTAGATCTCATATGAAATTTTCTGCAAACTCATTTTTTCTTTCACTACTTTTCACAGGCAATACTATTCCTAATCTTCCATTGTAAGAATTTATAAATGTGTTTCTGATATAAAATCTCTTATCTACAATGTAACTTTTCTTAGCAGGGAGATCCAGTATTTGCTTGCTGAGATTTATGGTTTCTTTTGGTTTTTCTTGTACTAAATTTCTCTACTCCTGTTAAATTTCAACTGAAAATGAAAATGATCCAAAAGAATTCTTAGTTCATTTTCCACTTTTTGGAATCACTGTGACTGAACAGTTCAGGTTGGAGATACAAATATATATGTTATTTTTAAAAATCTATAAATGATTACTAAACTTTAACAAATAGTCTAATAGAATACACTTACAACCAGTTATCACTTACTATTAACATATAACAATAAAATTCACATTTTGTGATGTAAATAGCCCTATTACCTAACAGCTTTCAATGAGTTGTTTTTTTTTTTTTTTAAATAACTTTTTATTGACAGAATCCATGCCAGGGTAATTTTTTACAGCATTATACCTTGCTCAATGAGATTCTTAAAAGTACAAATGATAGGTTTTTATTGGTTCATCATGCCCAGCAAGTCCTCTCACTACAGGTATAACCCAGAACTCTCCCCCTACAATGTCTCAGATGAATTCTAGATTAAGTCTTTCTCCTAAACTCCAATCCTACACCCTTCAAGTACTTATGAAACATTTCAAACTGAATCTCCTATATATGTTGCAATCATATCCAAAAATAGATTCACTCACCCAAATACACCTCTTTTCTTCACTTCCTTGTTTCTCTTGAAGGTACTTCTACCCTTTACATCTCCTAGGCTCAACCTCAGCGTTACCTTCAATCCCTGACTGTCCTTCATGCATTTAGCATGAAGATTGAGATTATACAATCAGTTGGCAAATATTGCTATTCTATCTATCCCTTCCTTACTGCCCCTTGAGTAAACAATAAAGTCAATAACTTCACAACTTGGCCCAAACCAATCTTTCTGGTATCATTACCTACTAATCCTCTTTCCATTCTCTAGGATCTAGCCAAATTATATTCCTGTTCAAGGGAGACTAACACTTCTGGCATGAGAGCCAACGAGCCTTTTCAAGGCTACTTTCCACCTCTGGCCTTTACCTGACTCACCCACCTCTCACCTGTGGCTCCAAGAAGCTGTCGCATGCACAGTGACCACACTCTGGTAAACTGTTTCAGCAGATAAGCTGAAATCAAGTTGAGGGCAACTGAGGAGTCTCAAACCCTTTGGTGAA
This sequence comes from Antechinus flavipes, assembly GCF_016432865.1. Classification (NCBI taxonomy): domain Eukaryota; kingdom Metazoa; phylum Chordata; class Mammalia; order Dasyuromorphia; family Dasyuridae; genus Antechinus; species Antechinus flavipes. The sequence goes on along the minus strand of NC_067400.1, from coordinate 503,199,705 downwards.
TTAAGGGGATGTCTACTCCAAACATGTGAAGATTTCCCCTGGTGGAATAGGCAGATGAGAACAATTTGTTCCAATGACTTAAGCAGGCACTGTTAAGCACTCAGAACATGGTTAGACACAGATGATGTCAAAATTATAGGAGACACTGAACTGCCCATCATGGCATGCCCAAATCAAAGACATTGCTATCCTCTATAAGCAATGAGAATTGCATTTATCTCAAAAGAAACGAGAGGAGCAAATTTAGAGACTTTTGCACTAGAAATGTTCATACGGACTATTTGTACTCGACTTGTGCTAGAGCCTTCCAAGTTTGTATTAGTCTAATCAGTCAGTTGGACACTGTGTATCTTGATTATAACATATTTTAGTTCTGAGAATAAAGAACCAACACAAACTATTCCATTTTCTGTGCTGCTCTCCATAATAAGAAACTTTTCTCAACTCTACCTCTTAGAATCCTTAGCATCCTTCCCAACTTAGTTCAAGAAAATTTATATATGAAGCCTTTCGTGATCCCTCCAACTGCTTCTGCCTTTAACAAACTACCTTGCCTTTATTTTGTATATAGAAAAGTCTTCTTAGAACTCACAATCCTCCATATACTTTTCAATCCACTGACAATGGACTCCTTACAGTTTCTCCACCTGTTATCTCTGGAACATCCACTGGCTTTTCCCTCATTCCTGGAATATTCTTCCTCCTGATTTCAGTCTGCTGGATCTCCTAGCTTCCCTTAAGTCTCAGATAAAATCCTGCTTTCTACAGAGACATCTTTTCTAACCCTTCTCAATTCTAGTGCCTTTAGTCTACTGATTATTTCCTATCAGGTTTGCACCATGTCTGTCCTATTGTTTCCATGTTATCTTACCCATATGAGTGTGAGATGCTTGAGGACAAGATCTGTCTGGTGCCTTTCTTTGTATCCTAATCTCTAAGCATAGTGCCTGCAACACAGCAACTGCTTAGTAAATTTTTACTGATTGACTGATTGATATAAAGGAGATTAAGACATAAGAAGACTGGAAAGGAAGGAGGCTAGATGGCATAATGTTTACAGCACCAGCCCAGGAAGACCTGAATTCAAATCTGGCCTTAGATACTTAACACTTGCTAGCTGTGCGACCCTGGGCAAGTCACTTAATCCCAAGTGCCTTGTCAAAAAAAAATTAAAAAGAAAGAAAACTGGAAAGATAAGAATGTATATGTTATGTTCTATCTCCCAAGCAAAATGTAAACTCCTAAGAGCAAGTGTTATTTCACTGTTGTCTTTTTATCTCCAGAGCCTAGGACAGTGCTTGGCACGCAGAAGGTGCTTGAAGACAGACATCTACAAAGGCAAGAGTCTTCTGTGAAGTCTTCAACTTACTCTTTTTCTTAATTCTGACCCATATAGTCAAATATTTTTCACCTTTCCCTTTTGCATATAAGTTACAGATTATCAAAACACAAACACACACACTCTCATGCTCACACACACTTCACTAAGTTTAGACTATTCTAAATATTTACTTCTCTGCTCTCTACAATAGATACTGGTTGTCTTCCTGAAGAACTTTTTGCTTAGGATCACATGTTTAGATATATATCATTTGCAAATCTACCTGTAGAAATCTGTAATGTTTGTGTAGTTCAGTAAAATAAAAGGAAAAGATGACAAGTGATATCCAATATTTTGTAATTTCAACCACTCCAAAACCAGATAGTCTAGATGAGAAGTCATGAAGTCTTCTAAGTGTTTATACTCAAAAATTTCCGAGACTCTCTTCAAAACCTGTGGAATCCAAAAGAATACTCTATTTTATTCAAAGGAAACATTCAAGATGAGGTACATGTAAGCCCAGTAAGCTCCCATAAGAAATAATACAATCCAGAACACCTAGTTATTCTGCATGAAAATGACACACAAACATGACCCACATAATAATGCTTTTTGCTAACAGTGTTTTTGATACTGCCATTAATGTTCTAAAAACCCTAAGTCCCCATTCTGACGCAGGTTCAAATTCTGACTCTAATATCTAGATAACTGTTCTTTCTCATTCATGAAAAGACTGTTTTGTTTGTTTTTCCAAGGAGGGGGCAGCTGAGATTAGTTTTAATATTATACAGCCTTTGTACTTATTTTAAATTTTTATTACCCACATTTGTGTGTGTGTGTGTATGTATAATATTATTTTATGGAACGGATCATCATTACATTAAAGGTCTTTTTGATGAACTAAGCAGTAATATAAGATAGACTGTGTTTATATACTTCTTCAAAATGAATATAATTATAAATAGAAGCAAAATACACACTATATAATGACTATGTAAATAAAATATTTTATTTACAAGAAAATTTTAACACTTTTTGGAATATTTTTATTAACATATATGGTATCCTAAAGATCTTAGTGCAATATTAACCTATTAAAACTAATACTTAAAGATTAATATACTAGTATATTAACATTTAAGCTATTAAGGCTTAAAACTACGCTAAGACCTTTGGGACATCTTTTATAAAGACATTGTAACTTTAAAATTCTGTTTAAAATTATTTTCAGAAATATTAAAAATATTTACCATGGGGGGTATATAAATAACAATTTAAAAATTAAATTTAAACATTTTTACCTTTTTTACAAGTTGGGTTTCTAATCCATTTTCTTTCACTGACTGGCAGATGGCAAACAAAGCCTGTTTTTCACACACAGGGCTACAGTATAAAATCATGGATACTGTCATCAATAAAGTAGCTTTCCTATTATAAGGCTCATCTAGCAGTTCACCAGCAGTAACAGGACTTCGAGACTTTAATGGGGAAAAAATTTTTTAAAATAAATAATGGATAGCAAATAACACCATAAATAAACTCATGAGAATAAAACTAAAAGTACTTACAAGAAGCTATGATAAACTAACTATTTGTACTGTTCTAATCCAGAGGTAGTATTCAAGAAGAAAGCACAGAGAATCCACAGAATCATAGAATTTTAGAAATCAAAGGGACTTAAGAAATTATTTAGGTTTCTTTATTAAGAAGAATTTATTATTAATGAGACCTTATCAACAGAACTATAGGAAGAAAAAAAAACTCTTTATGCTAGAATAAAGAGGCTTTCAAGAAATTATTTTTTAAAATTATTAAGTTAATTAAATACATTTAATTAAATTTTAAAAATTATTTCAAAAAGGCCCCAGAATGTACACAAGAGAAAGCAGAAATGGTTATCTAATTTATCATCTATATAATTCCTAGTTATATATTATTGCCACAATCATGAATTTAATGAGACTTTATGTTTCTATAGTACTTTTAGTTACACGATTGCTTTTACAATAAGATTATTCTTCTTCTTACGTACGTAAGTATTTAATCATATCTTCCAAATACCGATAGAATTTTAAACCTTACTGTGCCTTATGAAAAGCAGGGCATTCTCTATAACAAAAATATAAAAGCATTAGGAATACTGGTTTGAAAAATATAGTAAGAGCCAGGAACTGACCCACACTCTATCATAACCTCTTCTCTTCAAATAGATCAAAACATCGGACCTGAAAGGTACAAATCATACTCATCTGTGCCTCTAATTAAACCTTAGCAAAACAATTTCTTTCTAAGATAAATTGATATAGTAGTATAGCCTTATGTTGTTTTTAGATTTTAAACTACTAAGCCAAAATTGTCTTTTAAAATTACATTTGGTACAACTAGAAGAGTTTAGGTAAGGGTTTTATATGATTTTGCAAATTGTGACTCACCCTCTAATCCACAGATTTTCTATCAACTAGAGCTTTCATTTACAACTTGACAAAACCTGTTTGCATGCATTTTGTGATACAAAAAATACAGATATCAAATTTTATGCTAGTGCCTACCTTGTTTACTCATGGACAAGTACAAAACAGGCATTCACTTTGCACAGAAATTAGGCAATAAATAAAAATAGTTACATGAGTGTTTTAAATGTAGGATTACCATTTCTTTCATTCCTTCCTGGACTTTTAAATATGCATTTTCAAAAGCTTTTTGCTGGAGCTTCAAAGGAAATGCTCTTGATGATCCTGAAATGGCTACTCGTTTTGTATCCTGAAATAATCTTTTTTTTTTTAAGAAAAAGAAAAAAAATTAGATGCAGTGTTCTAAGATCCTCTTCCAACATATTTTGTATACAGAAAACAAACCCACTGCAAGGCATGTAAAGCTTATGTCTATATATCAGTACTTCCTTCAAAGGATAGGGTAATGTTTCTTCCTTTAGCAAGACCCAAAATATTTATAATTTTTGGCATAATTTCTATACTATGTAATATAATTCTAGACCAAAAATTGAAACAAACAAATACAGTCCTGAGTCTTTAGACAAAATTGTGATTAAATCAGACAAAACAAATAATTTACATATTCTAGATAAACGCTGCCAAGGATAAGGTGTCTATGTTCTCCTGTGGTGGGCTGTTCTTATGTTTAAATACATTTTTAAGAAGTTTAATCTAAATCTCAACAGATTAAATTTAAGCCCATTTTAACCACTGAAGAGATGGACTTCGTAGAAAAGCTTATCTGTAACTTTTAAATAACAGTCCTTCCAAAGATGACTATTAGTTATATTTTCTTGAGACAAAATAATTTATGCCCCTTTATCCTTCTCCAGCAAACCTTTGATAAATTCTTTTGTTCTCTGAATGCTCCAGTTTCTCTAGACGATTTTTAAAGCAGTTAATACTAAAATTAAATGTAAAGTAAAAATTTACTAAAATAGTCAGTTATAAGCTAAAAAGTACTTAAGAAAAAATAATTAATGTAATAAAAATTACATAGATTAGAGACCTATCTATGTCTCTTTAAATTATATTTCAGTATTCAAACAAGTTTTTTCAATATGACTTCATGTTCATTTAATTTGTAGTCCACCATATTCTCCAAGTCTTTATTTTTTAACTTTATACCTGTGATATTTATTTCACATATGCACTTCAACATCAACTTATTTTTGATAGTCAATTGTTACTTTTCTCCATGATTCTTAGCAATCCTAATTTAGCATCACCCATAATGAATATGCTCATAAAGAAAAAATTTTTAAGTCTGCATAATCAGACATCTAAATTTTCACTCACAAATAGCTTATTAGAAACCAGTTTGGACTACTGAATTCACTAGATCTAATTAATTCATAAGATACTTTAAAATCTCATAAGCAGTGGACAGAGTGCCACCCCTGAAATCAGGAGGACCTGAATTCAAATATGGCCTCAAACACTTAATACTTCCTTGCTGTGTGACCCTGGGTAAGTCACTTGACCCCAACTGCCTCAGCAAAACAAACAAACAAAAAAACCCCTCAAAAGCCATGGCCACATAAGTAGTAGAGGGCAAGCAAAGATAAAATAATTTCCTGAGTGTCTACTATGTACCAGGCACTATGCTGATTACTTTACAAATATTTCATTTGATCCTAACAAATACACTGGGAAACAGGATATTATTATCCCCATATTACATCTGAGGAAACTGAAGAAATGATTTGCCCAGCATGACACAGCTAGTAAGGATTTGAGGCCAGACTTGAACTCAAGTATTCCTGTCACCCGGTCTAGAGCTTCATCCATTGTGCTACCTTATTGTCTAGGAGTCACTTCTTTGTAAGACATATGTCTGAAAAAGTGCCTATATATCAAGCTAAGAGTTACAACAAGGTTGGTTATCAATGCCAACATGTTATATAAAAATATGCCTAATGTGTAGCATAATTTAACTTCATTCTCACTCACAAAACCAATCTTGAAATATCCCTATGAATTTGATATCATATGGAGAATTTACATCACCGGTTAATTGACTTTGCAGCAAGCATTCGAACTTGATGATGGTTGTCAGCAAGAAACTGTGGAAGAACCTCAGTCACAGGTAAGTCTTTTTCCATTATGCTAAAAACAGCCCACTTCGAATAAGGATCAGTCTAAAGAAAATTAAGAATTCCAGGTAACTTAGTATATAAAACAAAAGCAAAATCAACATTTTTTAAAAAGTGGAAGACCTGGATTTTAAATTATCATGATAAATTGTCTTACTCCTAATCTCTTATTAAAGAAGCAAAGCTCACCTCAAGCAAGGCTTTCAGGCAGTTTACTAGTGCCATTCTCACAGATGCCACACATTTGCCTTCCTTTGTTAAATGCCTGAAACAAACAAAAATTATTAAAAATGCCAATCTGTCCCTTTCAGATTTGATTCTTTACTGTGGCAAATCCTGATTTTCCTTAGTTCTCTCAAAGTCTCCTTTTTTTTTTTTTTAAATAAAAATTAATGGGGAAAGGTACTTAATACATGTTCTTTACTATATATTATTACATGAATCTTATGGTTAATATTGAGAAAATTGAAAGAAACTCAAAAGAAAAAAAGTTTCTTTTCATAGTAGTAGTAGTAGACAGTTCTTGAATCTTCATACTACTTTGTTGTCTAAAGCTCCTATCAAAAATAAACAAGACTAATACAAAGTTTTCCTCCGGCTTCTTTGTAAGTGATATCCATATTTGGAAGATGTGCAACATTCATTGGGTGAAAGAGAATTTTTAGACTGTTTATCCAAAAAAACTCATACAGAACATGATCAAATTAGTCACATTTCAGGTCTCTTTTCTCCTTTGTCCTTACACATTCCCTTGTACACTTTCTCAATTCAATAGGCATTTACTAAGTTGTGTTAAAATGTCAGGGGCCCAAAGATATAAAAATACAACAGTTCTGGCCCTCAAGATCACACTAAGTGGGGGGAAGCAACATTTGTACAAATAAGCAAGGAAAAGAGCATTGGCTCTTGAACCAGAGGACCTGAGGTTCAAATTCTGCCTCTGAATTTATTCTTTCTGTGAACCTGATCAGGTCATACCATTCTAAGTCTCTGTTTCTTCATCTGTAAAAGAAAGGAACTGGACTAAATGGCCTGCAATGTTCCTTGCATCTCAATCTATTGTCTGATAAACAGATATAGAATAAATACAAAGTAATTTCATGAGGTTGAGTGGATGGTACTAATACCAATGAGGAGATCTGCAAACGTCTCTGAATGTGAACAGAGCCTTGCTGAGAAACCTAGGAGTTCCAAGACATAGAAATGAAGAGGAAGAATATAAGGGACATTCATGAAAAGTGACAGGGGAAGAAATGAGTACAGGGACCACAAAAAGATCAATGTGTCTTTAACATAATATGTGTGTGAAGAGGACTAATCTGTAATAAAGCTTCAAAGAAAAATTAAAGGAAGACTATGAAGGCTTTCAAACAAACCAACCAACTTCTCTCTAAGAGCCATTTTTCTTAACAATTAAAAAAAGATCATGAATAGATCATGAAGAATCATTTTAAGTATTCACAAGAGTTTTGGGTCATGAAGTACATTCCTCACTGCTAGAACTATGACAAAGCTATTTTGAATTGTGAATGAGACAAAGCTATACAGGTTAGCAAATACATTTTATGACAGTATCAAAAAGATCTTAAAAACTTAAAAAGAAAAAAATCTGCTTCACCGGAAGAAATAGGAACAAATATAAATTATTTCCCTTGAGATTTTCTTTAAAACTCAGTTGTACAAATATAAAAAAGAAGAAAATATAGCTAGGCAACACTTCATGGGATGTCATAGTCCAATTATCTCCTCTATGTACAGGACTCCCAAATAGAAGTCTATTTTTAAACCTACTCTCTCCTATAATCCAGTTCCATGTTACCAAATCTCTGCTGGACATCTCCACCTAAGATATCCCAAGGACATCTCAAATTGAACAGGCCCAAATAGAACTTATATTTCTTGCCTAACCATTCATCCTCCAAAATTCCTCATTTTTGTCAACATCCTTTCCATGAATGTAAATTTGGAATTAACATTGACTCTTTCCTTTTCCACTACCCTATGTCGAGATAGTTACCTACCACATCATCCCTCTCTTCCTAGTTGTACTTCCTCTTCCCTTGTCCAGATCCTGGACTACTAACATCTTTCCAGCCACCAAATCTTTTTTCCCTTTCTAACTCCATTCTCTAATTAGCAGAAAAATGTCAGTATTCGTACTCAGGAAAATTCAAGCATTTTCCAATTATTTAGGATGACATATACATGTCTATTTAGTAAAGTCCCTAACATTCCAGTTCAAAACAATGCTTCTTAACTGATTTCACATTTCTTGACAATCCTACAATTCAACAAAACTGGCCTGCTTTGTATTCCTTATAAAAACTATTCCCTCTTTCATATCGTTACCCCATCAGAGAGCTGTACCCATGCCATAAATACTCTTCCTCATGTCTACTTTTTCAATTTCCTAGCTACCATCAAAGGCTCAATTCCATGAAGTCCTTCTATTCTTCACAGGTTCTTATCACTCTTCCCCAAATACATGTAAGTACACATATGTATATGTGATAATTATCTATATATACTGTTTTTCTCCAGTAGAATACAAGCTCCTTAAGGCCAGAAACAATTTTTTTTTCATCTTCATATCCTTGAGTCTTACACTATGTCTCATGCATCAGGGGTACATAATAAATGTTTATTAAATTAAATTTCACTGGTTAATAGCTATTGTTGATCTTTCCATGCTTTATTTGGCTGTTGTCACTGATTGTTAGGAAGATGCCCAAAATAGCATGTAAGTCTTGTTGAGGTTTCTCTTATCAATTGTCTGTTGCTAGAGGCAGCATGGTAAGAGTGACAAGAAGGCTAGATTTGGTAGACAGAAGACCTGGGTTTAAATCCCAAATAATACTACTTAATTGACAAAGGACAGGTTATTTATCCTCTCTGAGTCTCAGTTTTCTCACCTGTAAAATGATGGAGCAGGAACAGATAACCAGTAAGTCACTTTTTGACTCTAAATCCCTGTGAAAGTACAGATTTAAAAATTCCAGAATTTATAGACTAAATCTATCTTTAAAATGAAAATCCAAACATATTTCCAAAAAGTTCTTCAAAGTGAATAACGAGGAAAATACACAAACAAAATGTCTTACAGAGGTTGGGTAAACTATTTTGCAAAAAAGGTAACAATAAGGCAAAAATCCCCATTTTACGTCAGAGAAAGGAAGAGAATAGAATTATTCCACAAATTTATACCTACCAAAAAGCTCCTATGACTGTTAGAAACTGTCCTTGTGCATTTCTTGTATTTTCTACATCTGAACTATGTTGACCCAGATTTGTTATTATTGGCAAAATGTGGCTTAAGATTGCTCTGCAAACATCTTGGTCACGACGATACAAAGAACACACATGCCTATGTTTCATTATTTAAAAAAAGAGAAAAGAAAAGAAAAATCATAAGTATAGCTAAAAGCAACGATAAATGAATAAATTAAAATGAATTTTCTATTTGGTACAATTGCTTACGAAAGAGGCTTCAGAAGTTCAGAAACTTCTTCCATCGGCAAGGGGTATTCTTCAACTGGGAGTTCCTTTAAAAGCACCAAGTACTAAAGTACAATGAAAAAATGTTTTTATATATTTTAATGTAAGGCAGAAATAATTTTTTTTTTTTTTTTTGCTGAGGCAATTGGGGTTAAGTGACTTGCCTAGAGTCACACAGCTAAGAAGTATTAAGCGTCTGAGACCAAATTTGAACTCAGGTCCTCCTGACTTCAGGGCTGGTACTCTATCCACTGCGCCACTTCACTGCCCCCAGAAATACATTTAAAATGTCTTTGTTTAAATGTCTTTAAAGGAAATGCAAATGTCTAAAAGTAAATGTTTTTGTACAGTCAGAGAATAACAAAAATCAACATTGCATTTACACCTATTCCCACAGTACACAGATTGAGGCCAAAGCATACCCACCACAACAGGGGTCAAGATTGTATAGTGTACAAGGCAGAAGATTTGGAGAAACCCTCAGGTGCATGTGTGTGAGAGAGAGACATACATATATACACACACACACACACACACACACAGAAAGAGACACAGATAGAGACAGATTTATTAGACTTTCAAAATCAAAGATGCACAGCAAGAACCACTAACAGAAAAATTTAAGAGCTTTTCCATAATACTTGACTCACCATGTGTAGGTGGAGGGATTTAGAAGTATCTAGTATGCTGGGTTCAATTAGCTTCAACAGCTCCCTCCTTATGTCACATGCTCTAAAAGATACTGTATGGGACTGAGCAGTAGTTACACATATACATAAGAACTTTAGCATGTCTAGGAGAAGAAGATCTTGCTTTGTCAAATGTTCTTCAGCTAGAGGGCTTACTGAACCTGAAAGTAAAATGTACTGACTCATTTTGTGAAGAGATAGATTTCTTGAGTCTTCAAAATGAAAAAAATAAAGCAACATTTCTGAAGTTTTTACTCAGATATATCTCTTTTAAAAGAAATCACAATGAGCAGAACCAGCTACACCCAGTAAAAGAACACTGAGAAATGAGTGTGGACTATTTGCATTTTTTGTTTTTCTTCCCAGGTCATTTTTACCTTCCTAAATCCGATTTTTCTTGTGCAACAAGAGAACTGTATTAATATGTACACATATATTGTATTTAAGATATACTTTAACATGTTTAACATATATGAGACTAGGGGAGGCAGTGGAGGGAAGGAAGGAACAGAACAGCTGAAACAGAAGTGATTGCAAGGGTCAATGTTGAAAAATTGCCCATGCATATGTTCTGTCAATAAAAAGCTATAATTTAAAGAGAGAGAGAGATAGAGAGAGAGAGAGAGAAAAGAAATCACAAACCTATGGCAAATAAATTCTAATACAACTGATTAAAACCCTGCATCTTCAAAATGAAAAGAGCATCACCTTTAGAAACTAATATAGAGTAGCTGGAACTCAAGCCAGCACTAAAAGGGTTTAAGAAATTGCCAATTCCAATAACTAGTATTACAAGAAAAACCAATACCAATTCCAATCATTACATACTTCTTTTTATTTAAATAATTTTTTTTCCCAAAACATATATGCATGGATAATTTTTCAACATTTACCCTTGCAAAACCTTGTGTTCCAAATTTTTCCCTCCCTTTCTCCCACCCCTTCCCTTGGATGACAAGTAGTCCAACTTACATTATATAGTTTCTACAGCAAAATCAGCAGCTACAAAAAATAAAAGGTGGTATATTAAGCATCCACTCACCAAAAGTATTTTGTACCTCTCCAGATTCATTTGCATTATTAATATTAGTGTCATCAGATTCAAATAGGTTCATGGTTGATTGATCCTCTACCTCTACTAGTTTTACATCAACATCATCTTCCATTAATTCCACTTCTCCAGAATCAAATGATTTTTTAGTAAGGGATGCCTTCAAAGAGTAGAAATTAATTTATTACATATTGCATTTTACATAAAGTAGTGTGTCAGAATAAAGAGAAAAAACAAAAAATCTCTATATCCAAATAAGACTGTTAATTTCTTTCTAATAGGCAAATAAAATGTTTATTATTCCTCTTTTCATCTCCATGTTCCAAATGATGAAACTGATATAAATGAACACACTTTTCTAGAACCTTAGAAAATAAAAATGCAAGGCTGACTGCTTCAGTTAAAAATAGATATTTATCAATATAAAGATAGTTTATATTTAAATGAGATGTAAAGAAATTATATGTAGAGAGATATAGAGAAATGTAGACTGATCTAGATCCTTGATTATCATCTAAAAAAGTAGAGGGAAATGAATTAAAGAACATTTCTATGAAAAAAAGAAATTTAATTGAGAATTTATCTATAAGAATGTAAAATAATATGGACAGTTGATGAGATACCTTTCTTCCATAAACAAAGACTTTAGAGAACTCAAAAGTTCAAAAAAAATTTTAGTTAATAGCATTTTTACTTGGAATTAGATATTGGGGTAAAATTTCTTGGACAAGTGAATTATGAAATAGTAGAAAGAACTAAATAAAGCTTAAAAAGAGGAAATGGCTCACACAGGGCCACAAAGCTAGAAAAAAGTATACCCACTCCTACATCCCCAAAAAAGCCCCACACACATTTCATAAAGCTCTTTGACCAAGATCTCCCAAACCTGGCCTATAAAAACAAACTTATTATCTAGGCTTCCTCATGTAAACTCCACAAGTAATTCATTGTTTTATTTTGTATGACCAGCACAGCATGAGTACATCTTATTTGTTGAGTTGAATTTAATGAAAACATTAAATCATCTATTTGGGGCATATTTTTAAGATAATATACAAAATGGGATTAAAATGTAGTCTTAAACAGAATAATCCGCATATCCTGGTATATATCCTAATACATATAGGTGATCTCTTTAGAGAACTAAAATGAAATGGAACCTATTTTGTACTCTACAATTAATTATATTCTAATGAACCACATGTAAATTTTCAAAATTCTTAATAATTGGAAGCATACTTACTAAATTTGTGCAAATGTCCACAATGTCATTCATCAACTTGGATGTTAACAAACGCAGAAAAAGTCCAGATATAATCTTATTCAGCTTGTTCTATTAAAAAGAAAGGGGGGAATAAAGAAATAAACACCTAAGATACAGCAAATTTGGACCTCTTCTGATAAAAAAAAAAAAAAAAAGATTTCTTTTTCATTATGAGTTCTCTACAAGATTGCGAAAATATAATGACACTGCCATCATCTCATAGAGTGCTTCACTTTTACCTTACATCAAAATAAAGGTTGGGGAAGCCAGCCAGTATCTCTTATTCATCCCTCTGTTTCCCAAAAGGCCTATCCTATTGCCCTGGATATAGCAGGGACAAATAGAAAAATGCTGGCTATAAAATCAGCTTTGTATTTTATTCCATCTAGCAGAATTATCTCAGAAAACATAATAAAAAAGGACAAAATAAAATTTCAATATATTTAGCCTAAGCTGTAATTGCTTCCTTTACTTGTATCTAAAATATATTTTCTATTTAGTTTTAAATGGAATAAAATTTTGTGACTAAAAAAAAAAACTAAACTAAAATGCTAGCAACCCAACAGTTATCTAGACATTTCAAAATGCTAAGAAAGTTACAAGGTTAAAACATTAACCAAAAGGAATCTTACCTTTGTACAATTATATAAATAGTTGGTACAAAGCAACATCATAGTCCTCAATGAAGAAATTCTAGATTCTTCATTTATCTTACTTTTAAACAATGTAACACTTTTGCCAGCACACTGCATCAGAGACTATTAAAGAAAAGAAATAGAAAACAAAGCAAAACACACCAGAAACAACTGAAGTAAAATTAAGTAGTAGAAATCTAACTCTTTTTTGGAAAAGTCTCAATTTTTTGATAAAATTGCATTAGGAAATTCAATTTGATAACTAAAAACCAAGGAGAAAAAAAACTGTGGAAAGGAGTCTATAGTATTTTAAGATTAACATATAAATCTGTTAGTATCCAAAGAGGGGAAAAAATAGGTGAGCCTTCAAAAACCAATTTCATAAAATTCATATTTTTAACATATAAAAATGTCAATTAGGAATTATCACTGAGCATATCCAAAAACTTGATGAATGATATAAATATAAAAAATATCTGTGACTAAGTTTAAATTAATTAATTTTAATTCTAAAGATTAATGAACATGTTCCAAGTTATATAAATACATGTGACCTTTGATGAGTCATTTAACATTCGAGTTCCAGTTTCTTACTTTGTCAAATATTATATCATACAGTAAAGAGTTGAAGGTGAGGACTAATTGATATAAACATTTTGTAAAATATGAAGTATTAAAAACATTTTGTAAAATGTGAAGAATTTGTCTCATTATATGAGAATAGAAAGAAAGAAAGAAAGAAAGAAAGAAAGAAAGAAAGAAAGAAAGAAAGAAAGAAAGAAAGAAAAAAAGAAAGAAAAAGAAAGAAAGAAAGAAAGAAAAAAAGAAAGAAAGAAAGAAAGAAAGAAAGAAAGAAAGAAAGAAAGAAAGAAAGAAAGAAAGAAAGGAAGGAAGGAAGGAAGGAAAAAAGGAAAAAAGAAAATACACTTATGTTTACATACACTTTCCCATAAGTAAAACAGATTATATGGCACCATATGATCACAAGATCACAAATTTAGATGTGAATCTAATTCACTCCTTTAAATGGAAGGACCTTAGAGACCAATGAGTCTAAATTCATTGTACAGAGAAGAAGCAAACAGGTTGCACAGAAGACAGAGAACCAGGCATATAGTCAGGAAAACTGGACTCAAATATTTGCTAATTATGTGACAATGGATAACTTACCCTCAGTTTGCCTCAGTTTCCTCATTTTTAAAATGGGGATAATAACGGCACCTCCTTTACAGAATTGCTAAGATCAAATGAGATAATAGTTGTAAAGTGTTCTTCAATGCCTGGCTTGTAGTTACTGCCTTACAATATTACCTAGTATCATTATTATTATAAGCAAATTTCTCAAATGCCATCTCATATGAAATCATTCATGAAATAAATGATATTAAAAATTCTGTCAAAAAAAGTTTTGGCTTATATTTTCTTACCTTGGCATTCTGGAACAATTTTGATTTATATGCATCTTCTTCAGATAATATACCTGCATGACAATAGCAACCAAGAACACCCACCAAAAGACTGGAACATCGGACAAGAGCTTCTGATCTCACAGTCTTGAAATAAACCAGAAATACAAATACAAAGTACATTTCTGTAAATATGGTATTGTTCTGAATAATAAATGACTCAGATTAAATAACTTATGACTACCTCTTAAAGGAACTAGTTTTATAATTCTAGGTAAATTATATAAAGTTTTAAAAGTAGTGGGTTATCTTTGTCAAGGTTTTTTAAAATTCCCACAGTTGAAGGAAATTCTGATCCAAATATCTAGGCCCTAATCTGCTCAATCAAGACAAAAACAAATACACATATGTTCTACTAGCCAAACAATATGTACATTGGTACTGTTACTTTACCATTTGACATGGTTATGCAAAATTTTTCCTTAAGTAGCACAAAGATATTAAAAACATCCTCAGGCCTTATACAGGCCTGTAAAATCTAAGACGTACTCTAACGCCATTTGTGGAAGGGGTGTTTTGTGAACTTATTTCACACCCCTGTGGTAGAATGTACGTTCTCATTTTACTTAGGCCATTAACTTCCCTACTACTTAATGGAATAGACACTTATATGAAAGAACAAAAGAATTTCCAAATATTATTTTCTCTTATAGGAAAATTATTGTAGCATGAATGAGTTGTTTTTAATTAAAATATAGCAGAACTTAGAAACTGGACTAGAAGACAGATAAATATAGAAGATAAATGATCAAGTATAGGGTCCTTATGAGTTCATTTTTCTCAGGCTTTCTAATTTATAGAAATGAGACTTTTCAATGTGACTTACTGCTAAAATCTCTTTGTGCTGTCTCCCCCAAAAGAATATGCCCCAAGACAAATACTGTCTTGCTTTTCTGTTTGTACTCCAAACATTCAGAACAAGGCTTTCCTCAAAGTACTTAACAAATGCTTTTTCATTCATTCATTCATTCCTCCTGCTATCAGATTAATCTTTGCAAAATATCATTTTGATTATTCCACTCTGCCAATCAAAAGTTTGGAATTGTTGCACATTTTTCTGAAAAAGACTACTTGAATTCAGACACTTCCCAGACCAAAGAAGATAGCATATGTAAAAGTGTTCTGAAAATTTTGAAGTATTACTTAATTGGTGACTATTCTTCTTATCATCATTATTAATATTAATCTTCAGAAATACAAATGGTTATGATATGGAAAAAGGAAAGTTAGAAAAAATGGTCAGAAAGTGAAGAGAGATGAATTCTGTTAGTGATACTGGAAAAACTTCCTCATAACTGGAGTTGTCCACAAGTAAAAAAAGCTCCCTCAAGAGCAGAGCCTAAATGGTCACTTTTAATCCTGCAAAGGTGATCCCTATTAAGATACCACTTAGATCAAATAACTTCTAACTCAGAGATTCTGTGATTACGAACAGTCTAGCACAACACAAGTGCAACTTAATATCGCTAGCCTGTTTCCCTCCTCAGTTACATTTCCTTTCTTTTTCAGTCTCTTTCTTTTTCTCTCTTTTCTACCTAAAATCAAAAAAAAAAAAAAAAAACACTCTGTAACTCAACACAGAAAAAAATATCATTGGTCAAAGTTGCAGATTTAAACTTATCCTTAAATCTCACCTCAAAGGAATAATTATTTAAAAGCTGTTCAGACAATCCCAGAAGATAGCGATCTAGTGTTTCTTTTAGATTCTGATGGAAAGAAAGTCCAGCACTAGTCTGGATTTTTTCAGAGGCACTGTATATTGTATTGGTACAAAAATCCATCTGGTCAAAAGATGTCTGAAGGTATAGCTCTTCTACTTCTAAGAATGTGGCTTCCACTTTGCCTTTTTGCTGCTGTTCACTGTAAGAAAATAAGGCCTTAGTTTTACATTCAGCGTAATATAAATGAATGGAACTTTCAATAGTACCGAAGTCACATAAATCATCTGACAGCAAAGAAAATCCTCACAATTGGGAAACTCTCAATAAATAATTTTACATTTAATAAGAGACAGTTCAAATTACATTAGAATTCTTTTCTAGGCAACACAGAAAAATTTCAATTTATATACCTTTCAGTCACACTCTGGAAAAAATCCATTGCCCCTTTACAGTTTTTCATGGTGAGACTCACTAGAATTGACTCCAGGGTTAGATGAGGAAAATCACTGTGGAGAAGAAGTTTTTCACTTGAGTTTAATAAATACATTTAAACAACTACCTTAAAACAATTTCTGCTTCTATATTGCAAAGGAGAAAGAGAGAAATTCAGAAAAGAAATATAAAATAAGAGAAAGGAAAGGGTGGTATAAAAAGAACAGCTAGAAAGCCATTTTTATTAATCTTTAAAACTTTGAAGAGAAGCAATGCACATTATATCTAGAAAGACAGGTTGAGGCCACACATAATTGTAAAGGGCTATATATGCCAAGCAGAGAGAGTCTGTATGTTAGTCTTGAGGCAACACACTCTGGAGCTTTCTGAACAGAGATGGAAAGTCATGTTCAGATCTGTGTTTCAGGAATATCAATTTGGCAAATGAATGAAAGAAGAGCTGGATAGGGAAAGATGGGAGGCAGGGAAACCAATTAGAAAGTTATTAACCAGAGTCTAAGCAAGAAATGAGGATCTGAATGAAAATTATAGCAATGTGAATCAAGAGAAGAGTAAGAATATGAGAGATGTTGAAGAGACAGAATTTACAAGATTAGATGCTAATTAAATATGAGGGTGAAAGAGTGAAGAATTGGGGATGATTCCAAGAATTTGAATCTGGATGGTGTCTTAAAAAGAAATATGACAGTTGAAAAAAGGAGTGGATGGGGTAGGGATGGGACAAAGGCATAATGGGTTCTATTTCAGACATAATGAATTTGAAATGCCTATAAAGACCAAACTGCCATTTGTACATCTTAAAATTCTCAGCCATTTTCAAGGTTCAAATACCATCACTTGGGGACCCCTTAGTTACTGGTGTAGACCTCTGATATTACTTTGTAATTTACTTAACTATACATATTATTTCCCTTACCAAATATAAATTCTTTGATTGTTTTTCATTTGCAACTCTGTAGCACTACTGCCTGATATAATCTTAAAACATATTAAGTAGTGCTTATTATGAATAAATGCATATTCCAGTTTAAGACATGACTTACAAACATTCTCCCTGGATGGAATATCACTTAATTAGTTTATTGCTTCTATATAGCTCCTAACCTATATATTCCCAGCTCTAACCTCTCTGAGCTCCCATTATACATCTCCAACATCTTTTAAATTGAATAAACCAAAGACATATCAAAGTTCATTATGTCTAAACTAAAATTATCCATTTCTCCAAACCTTACTGTTCTTGCAAATTTCCCTATTTCTATTGCAGACATCATCATCCTCCAGCTATCTGGGTTTACAACCTTGGCATTATCTTTTTTTTTTTTTCCCCTTCTCTATCTTCCCACATATTCACTTAGCTGGTACATTTTGTTCCTATCTCAGAAACATCTCTTCCTTTTTTATCTACTCTCAAAACCACCATGCTAACTTGGAATTCAAGCCCTCAATTATTTTAATCCAAGACTATTGCAATGAGCTAAATGGCCTCCTTGCCTTAAATTTCTCTTTATTCCAAATTATACCCCTCCAAAGCTGGAAAAAAAAAATTACAGAGCTGATCATGTCATTTTTCTATTTAACAAACCCCAATGACTCTATTTTCTTTAGTATTAAGTATAAACTCTTCTATTTAACTTTCAATGCCCTTGGTAATCTTTTACCAGCTTCATTTCACATTACTTTACTTTCTAAATTTTGTGGTCCAACCAAACTGTTTTTCATCTCTTCCATCTCCCACTTGCACACCTGTACCCCACATATGAATGTATCATCTCCATATTGCCACCTCTGAGAATCCCATGGTTATTTTTTTCCCAAGAGTCTACTCTAAGCACATTGTTCCTTATTCCCTCAACTGCCAGTTACCTTTTCCCTAGAAATATAACTTGTACAGATTTTGAATATACTTACTTTGAACATACATGCTGACTCTCCCAAAAGAATAATATAGCTCTTTGAGGGTAAGGGCTACTTTAATTTTGTCTCTGTATCCCCAGGATCTAGCACATAGCACATGGCACTTTAAAATGCTTGCTGACTGATAATAGAGGATTACTTAAACTATTTTATTCCTACCATTAAAGATTATGGTTATCATAAAGCAACAATATGACTCTTAATGTTAAAATAAAATGTAATGCAGCTTCCTTCTTAAGAGAAATTACCTGCAAAGAACTGGAGGGAGCTCTGTACTTTCTTCTATGTCATTTTCTAACTGATAGAATAGCAGCCACTTCATAATTAGCTTTTTTAATGAGTAACCTTGATTTATTTCACAAACACTCTGATCCATTCCTACTTTTGACATCTCTGGAACTATGCAGGACATCAAGGCTAATGACAAACAACATACTGCAGGACTTTAAAAGAAAAAAAAGGGACAATTTATGTTAAGGAGAATACAATCATTACACATTAGAAGAATATAAATAGATTCATTGGCAAATTATTTGATATAAATCTATCATATCCTGATATCTATTACTTGAGAAATGATTCCTTAGTGTCTATGATCATGAAAATATAGGGGAATGAGGATTATAATGTGAATAAACAAATTACAAGTTGGATTCAATAGTCAGAAGAAATTCTTCATCTTTGCAACAACGCTCTCTTTACTTTTGCTGAAGTCAAAATCATATTTACTAGGGTTATAGTGACTTTTAACGACCAAATTACAAAAACTCATGAAGTAAAGGAAGCTTCAAGAGAAAACTCAAGTCAAACTTCAGGAATATTATATGAGGTTCATAAAAAAAATTCTAAATTTAAAATTAGAAGTACAACATATTATCATTACCAAGAAGGTCTGCAAGCTGATCCTGTAAATATCTTCCATAGTTCTCTATCAACCTCAACCAAACTTCCTTCAATTATGGCACCAAGTAAGCCAAAGTTTTCAGCCTGTATTTGTTCAGAACTTATACTACGAAAGGTAATAGACCAAATTTTATTCCAAAGTTTCAGGAGATCTGACTTATGTGAGGTTTCCAGATCCAGTTTCTTTCCCTGACACAATGCAAGTTTGACAAGGCATCTTAACACATATGGAATACGTTCCCCTCGTCGCTGCTGGGATAGAAGCTGGTGAAGTATTGTCAATAATGGTGCAAGTTCACTGTTAGGAAGACTTTCAGGATACTTTGCTATTAACTGTGTTGTAATCTGTAACCTTAAAAAAGAAAGACCCAAAATGATTAATTTGAAAAATGTTTGTTTTTAATAATATCAATAGCAAATGTATATATTACCTCACATTTTACAAAGTATGTTACCTCTCAGAGTATTTTATTTGATCTGCATAACAATTCTATGAAGTAGGCATTAAAATGATCACTTTATAATGAGAAAACAGGCAGAGACACAATTAGTTAAGGATAAGATTTGCCATTGCTTCTCTCAATCTGCCCATTTGTTACAAATTACGAGTCTATTACCACAATTCATCTGGCCTCAGGCCTTTATGCTTCTGAAATGCTTTTCATTAACTTAAGAAATTTTAATTAATGCTCATCATATCAAGACGCTACATTAAATGTTAAAAGTCAAATAGCAAAAATAGTATTTAAAAAAAAAAGAAAGAAAAACCTCCCTGAATTCAAGGAATTTACATTTTACAGTAAATGAGACCACATATATACAAATAAACAAAATAAAATAAATTTAAATAAGAAGAGACTGTTTTTCTCCCACCTACAATGTTTCCTCAGGTATCTACACACTAATTATGATGGTTGGGAATGTAAGAACCCAATTAATTACTTAATAGCTACATAACTTTGGGCAAGTCATTAACTTCTGTTTAGTCATTTTCCTCATCTGTAAAATGGGTATAATAGAATCTATTTCCCAGTTATAGCAAATGAGATATACATAAAATTGCTTTAAAAGCACAGTACCCAGAACATAATAGGCACTACATAAATACTAGATATTATTATTAAAAGTATAACCAAACAAAATTTAAACATATAGCCTGAAGACCTCTAAGAATCAAACATACTCAACAGTTGGTTATATTTTTTACAAAGCTAATAAATTAGTTTACAAACAACAAATAAAAAAAATTTAGGTAATGTAGACTAATAAATGGCTTTCTTTTACAAGACTATAAATGCTCACTGACATTTTAAAGTAGTTTTTATAGAAGTTGAGCAGATCTCTTAAATAAAAATTTTAAACCAAACATGAAACTAAAGAAAACAGTGAATAAGAAAAAAGCATTAAGATACTTTACCATGGCACAAGATCAAAATCATTATGTGATCTCTGAAGATAATCTTTAATAACTTCCCAACCTAATTCTATTTTTCTCCTTTTGCTAGGTGTACTGCCACTACAAATATCTCTTGGTGATGTCACATAAGACTGAGAGATTTCTAGGACTCTGGTATCTTCACTGAAGACCTATAGCAAATAAAAAGTTACACAAAGAGAAAGCTAGCTTATAAATGAAATTTGGAAAAAATCCATCAAATTTTTCTCAAATGGAAGAAAAATAGAAGCTGTGGGTCAAGAATAAACAATTATAATACTACAACCACATACAATAATCTTGAAAAAGATTTTGAATATGGCACTTTTACTATGCTGAAAAATACCTATGGAATACTGAGATGAGCAAAGAATTACCAAAAAGCATTTAACCAAAGAAAAAAAGAGATGTGTAATAGTACAAAATGCCCACAGTATGCTGACTCAAGTACTTTACAAACAGTTCTATGTGGAAAGAAGAATTAAAAATGTTCCATCTCCTATAGATTACATTCTTGGAAAACAAGCATATTTATGTTCAAACTGTTTACTGACTCTAAATGGGAAAGAAATAGTATGGAATTATTACATAATGAACATTTAGAAAGAAGTTATTGTAAAAAAAATGTCAACTATTCAAAATATGTTGAAAAAAGGAAAGAAACATGAAAGACATTCTGAATAATTTTATCTCTTTTTCGCAAGAAAATATGATGGAAAGTTAACAGGGAACATTATGACCAAAAGTTAAGAGCTACTGTACCTGGTGACAAACATCTGCCATTAATTCAACCAAGTTTTCCTTGACAGCAATATTTCGACATCCAGAAGAATATTTTCCTCTGCTTCCTATATGACTTATCTCATTCAATAGTAGATCATATAAGTTGTATAAAATACTTTGCCATTTTGCTGATTCATAAGCTCCTATTTACAAAAATGCAACAAAAATAGTTTCTACTTGGTTCCATTTTTAATGGCCAACAATTAAAAAAGGTATCTATATATGTATACATGCATGTATGCATGTGCACATGCATGTACATGTGTATCTGTATATCTATGTGGCTATTATTCATAGAGAAAAATAGACAATGGATTCTGACATCTTCATTTACAACCTTGACTTTTTTTTTAAATCATCCATCTCGAAAGTTTATGAAATACTTTGAAAACGTTAAAAAACATTATATGAATGCTATTTCCAAATGATTATTTCCTGAATATACTACTATTACCTTAACATTTATTTTAAATCATTTCCCTCACAATCTCAATCAATTTCTACTAACAGTTCCCCTTGTTAATATGATTGACTACACTTACTATAGTGCCTAAGGTAGGGCACAATACATGGTTGTTGAACTGAAATGAATTGATGGCATCCCTAGGCTTAAAAAAATCCACTGGTTACTTGGGCTTGAACAACAGCTAATAAGTTTTTATGGTGAGAATTTTTTTGTTGTTGTTTATTAATCTTCCTAGTCTATATTCTGACTTCAGCCTTAATGTCTGAAAGTAGAAGCAATTGGGGGCACCATATTGCATAGAGCAATTGGCCTGGAATAAGGAAGAACTGAATTCAAATCTAATCTCAGATATTTACAGGTTGTATGATCATGAATAAGTCACTTAATGACTATCTCAATTGTAAAATGGGGAGGCACCTACTTCCCAAGGTTGTAAGCATCACGTAGATATTTGTAAGGTCCTTAACATGGTACTTGGCTCATAGTAGACACTTAGTAAATTCTTATTTTTTATTTTTGATGTTAGGGACAAGCTTTGAGCAATTTTGGAAAGAAAGTCCGGTCTAGTCATGTTGGTTTTTTGTCTTTTTTTATTTGTTTGTTTTTAAGGTTATGTTATTCCAAGAATGCAAGGTCAACTTTGAGAACTTACAAGCTTTCAGGACTCCCAAAACAGCCTAAACCAAGTATGTGCTCCTGATTTGAGAATTCAACTCAGATTATTTCTCTACAGATTCCAAAGCAGATTAGAAACTAAAAATCTGGAATTAGGATGGGCAACAAAGCTGTGAATGGTAATAATTTCCACTACAGTGATCAGATGTGCATTTAAGACCTCGTTGTCCTGGTGCCCAGATTCTCTTTGGGCAAGGGAATATTCAACACAATCATTCCTTGCCAAATCCCTTCCTCAATATCTGCCAATTTCTCTATTCCCTATGAAAATGTGGGATGGAAAAGTAATCCACTGTGACTTTTTTTGTTTGTTTAAATTTCCCAATCAGTCTTTTTTTCTTGATCTGCTTAGAAATTTTGGGGTAGAGTTCAAGGTATTACTTTATGCTCCTCTACCATCTTGGCTCCATCTCTTTGCCATCAATTCTTACTTCAGAACATTTTCTTTATTTCCACCCAGATTTTCATCATTTTATATCTCAGTGATTACAAAGAATACCCCACTCTGGTCTTTTCTACAAATTGAAGAGAAACTCTGCAAACTAGCCTCCCCACCAATCACAGACATAGGACTTAAAGCACCTATTTTGTCAAATCATTCTCTAGATTAAGTTTTCATGAATTGTCAATTACTCTGTGTAGCTTCGGAGCCTTTTGTAATTTGGCTCTGCTCCACTTAGCCAACTTTTAAACTCCTACTTCTTCAAAATATGAACCTATCATTCAAAAGAACAGTCCTGTCTTCCACAAATATCAGATGGGAACAAAGCTCACCTCCATGACACTCTTCCTGCCCTTTTGTCTATCCTAATATTTAATATTTTTCTAGTTAAATATCCTTGTAGGTATCATCCAGATTCAACTTCCTGTAAGAAATTTATAATCTCTCTCTTCACTGAATTAAAAGACTATTGAGAGTACATTATATATTACTTGGTATTTAATTATATACTTTTATTCTTTTTTAATTGTTTTATATATGTTAGTCATAATCTTCCATCAGACTTTACAAGCACAGTGTCTTTTACTTGTTAAAGTCTTATAATGCCTAGCACTGTGCTAGAAACACAGCAAAAGTTTATCAATGCCTATTAAGGAGATGATCAATTCAATCAAAGAATGAAACTTTCTAATTCTAACACAAATATTAATTGACCCTGGGAAGATGGAGGGAATAAAAGAGGGAAAAAACAATAAAGGTAAAAAGTACACAACAGAGAACAAAAGAATAACCTACAAGGAAGTAAAGATGGACATTCATGAATACAATGTCTTTTATTATTATATATGTTTTATTGAAATGGAAATTTATTGTTATATATTTTTGAATCCTCCCTGATTTCTGTTAGACACATAATAGTGTTTTGTTCTGTCTCTATTTTCCTTTTCTTTTTTCTATTCAACTTTTTGTTATTTTGTATTTATTTCAATTTTTAAAAAAATTTAAAAAACAAAATTAACAGATGAATATCAACTAGATAAAAGAACCTAGGGACCCATTTTGGCATCAACATTAATTTTATTAATCCACGCCTCAGATGGGCTCTCAACTTGGCAATAACTGTTAGTGACAAATCAGAAAAGGTCATAGTCTTTATTTGAATTAGACACAATTAGATTTAAATAGTTTGATGAGTAAGCAAATTAAAAACAATAAGAGTTTTCTTATACCTTTTTCTTGGGTTTTGGCTCCTTTTGGATGATGAAAACGAACTTGCAGATGAAATAATTCAATAATTACATCCTTCAAAGAATCATTTGGTCTTTGTTGAGACCATATGTAAAGCACAGTAGGAAGGATTTCTTCTCCTAGTTTACAAACTCGAATACGGTAATTTACAGCAAAGACATTGAGAAAGATATTAAGAGCAGCTAAAATGTGATTCAACCCTGCAGAGCTTTTTTCCTGCCTGCAACATAAGAAACCAAAAATTAAGTATTACACACAAAAAAAAGTTTTTTGCTATTTATACAATCAATTTGAAGACAATTAAGAAATTACACAAAGATGGAAATGCTCCATAACATTTATTTCAAAATCCTTAGTGCCTCAGTTTAAGAACATAAGTTGCCCATGGAAAGGGACATTTTGTGTCTTTGTATCCCCAATGCCTCACTGTGCCTGGCACCGAGGTAGTTCTTAATCAAAGTCTGTTGATTAATGAAAAGTTACAGGAGAACTCCATGTGTCCAAATCACTCTGTAAACCAATAAAAAATGATCCATTTATAGATACAAAAGGCTCACTCTTTTTAGCTTTTTTCTTAGCTAAAAAGTGGCCAGTCATTGTTATCCACTTACATATATAAAATACTTTCCAAAGCATCTGACATGCACTTTTTTCGATTTTTTCCTCTAATATCTACTTTTAACTTGTTCCTGTGCCATTTTTAGTTTCCTCCATACTAATTTAAACTTGATTGTTTCTATATTTGGCTAATAACTATAAGTTAGTTGAAGGGAAGATCTGTATCTTATACTTGTTTGTATAGTCCACTACTACTATTACAATAGTACTGGATTGGTATCCTTCTCCAGTAGAAAAACTAAAGCAGAATCTTCATGAAATCTGTCTCAGTTTGTATTGTGGGTCACCACCATCCTTCCAATCACCTACATTTGAAAATTTACTCTCCTTGATCCCATATATCCAAAAAATTTTTCAAATCTTGTTTTTATTTCTATATCTCTCACATTCAATTCTTTCTTTTCCTCCAACACAGACATCATATTAGTTCAGACCCTCAAAATCTCTCTCTGGGACTATGCAAAAGCCTTTTAATTAATCTCCAGACTCAAGTCTTGTTCCATCAATCCATCTGCTAAAATGATTTCCCCAGAGAGCAGGTCTGACTATATCATTCCCTACTCAATAAACTTAAATGCCATCTTCTATGTGAAGGTTTTCAGATCCCTGCAGTTACTCATGCCATCTTGCTAAAATAACCTGTATCTACAATGGTGCTACTCCACTGTATACAGTGGTGTATATCCACATGTAAACACATATTCTCCTCTTGCTAGATTTGAAGCTCCTCCAGGGCAGAAACCACTTCAGTTTTATCTCGCTTTCTCCAAATCTTAAAAAAGTACCTGACAAATAGCAGGTGCTTAATGAATGCTGACTAATTACTACAAATGGAATTCTTATCTCCTAAGGGAAAAGCGGTTCCCCAGCAACTAAATATCATAAACTAATTGAGAAACCCTAAAATAAACCCATTGTCACTTCACTTTATCTAACACATCTTTCTTGATCTAGATTAATTTTTAAAATGAAAAAATTAACTCAAAAAAACCATGTATTCATCTGTACAATATATGAAATGTATGCATTAGGCAGATATGTACAAGGTATATGCAAATATCTTGCATATGCATCTATGCATATACAAAGAATAAATGAGAGGTAACCTCAGAAGGAACGGCACTTGAAACAGAGAGAGAATCAGGCAAAGTCTCTCTCAAAAGGTAAAATCAGATCTAAGACTTTCAAGAATCTAGGAATACCAAGAGGCAGTAGTGAGAATGTATATTCAAGAAATGAGAAAGAGCCAGTTCAAAGGCACTGAGAAAGGAAATGGATGCTTTACATATTGAACAGCAAGCACAGCAGTATGGCAAAATAATAAAAAAAAATGTGGAGGGGAATAAAGTGTAAAAATATGGAAAGGTAGAAAAGAGCCTAGTTAAGAATCAATCAATCCTCAGGCAATCATCAAACACCAACTAAATGTAAAACACTGAATTGTATGTTGTGGATATAAATACAATAAATAATTTCTACTCACAAGGATCTAATAGAAGCCACAAAAAGCATGTAAGTATACAGAGCAGAAATGTAAAAAAAAGTCACTAAAAATGAACAACTAAGTGGTTAACTACAAGGTAGCCTGAGAAAGAGAGTCCTGGAAAAGCCTTCATGCTTTAAGCTGGTGGTAATGCGGTATCTTAAAAGGATGGAAGAAGTGAGGAGGGAAGGAGTACACTCAAGGATAGAGGATAGACAACTAGGGCCAACAAGACACAGAAATAAAAGAAGCAAAGCTACAAAGGACAAAAAGAGAGAAATACAGTTTCCCAGTCACGGGACAGGAGAGAAAATAATGTCCAATGAAGCTGCAGAGATAAGTTGGAGCAAAGCTGGGAAAGTCTTTTAAATAATGCTAAAGAGAATCGAATATATTTGAATCTAGAGGTAACAGGAAGGGAAAGTGTTTACTAAGTAGGGGAGTAACAAGGTGAGATCTATTTTTAATGAAAATAAAGAGCTTTAAACATCAAAATCATTAAAAATTACCTTGCATACTGCATGGCCTTTGAAAAAAATTCAAAAAACTTTAAATTTATTCCATCTGTCTGGGAACAGCATCCTCTGGTTACAGTTTGAATTATTCTAGCCACTAAAACTCTATTAATGTCTTTAGATGGCTTGAGATACAATGTACAGTACAGGGCCAGAAGTTCTAAAAAAAAAAAAAAAAAAGAAGAAAAAAAATTAAAAATTAATTACAAGACTAATTTCTTTTCAATCATTTTAAAGCATTTCTTTTAAATTAGAATATTGAAAGTTTTACGTGAATCAGAATGTCCCACTACTTGCAAAAAATACTGTAGGTAAGATAATAATTTTGTAAAATACATATTACAATTAAAACATTCACCTATAACAGTGCTATCTTGACATTTTTATTGTTGAAAAATTATCCACACAACTGTGTGGAATAAATGATGATTGAACTGAATATATATACCCAAAAGAGTTGTTTTCAGGAGTTAATTACTATTTCTAAGTTCAAAAGCCAGGAAATTAGAGTTTAACAGCATATGGTTTCACATACCCAAAAGAACACATCTTCTGCAGAAAATGATTAACATTTGGTTTTTAATATGTTTTACTGCTATGTGGGACTAGTCAGTGGTAGAGTAGCTGTGGAAAGACAGACTGATGAACTGACCGAATCACTTTGGAAAGTTAATTTTAAAGTAAAAATGTGATTAAAACATCCATGTTCTTAGAAACTAGAGAACCCACTTCGTGGCATATACGCCAAAGAGGTCAATGACAAAAAGAAAAGTCCCACAGAATCCAAAAAATTTATAGTAGCACTTTTTTCAAAGCAGAAGAAAACTAGAAACAAAACAGAGCCCACTGATTAGGGAATAACTAAATAAAGTGTGGTATTTGAATGTACTCTTTTTTTTTCCCCCTTGAGGCAATTGGAGTTTAGTGACTTGCCCAGGGTCATCCAGCTAGGAAGTGTTAATTGTCTGAGGGCAGATTTGAACTCAGGTCTTCCTGACTTCAAGGTTGGTGGTCTATCCACTGCTGCCCCTTGAATGTACTCTTCAATTAGAAATGATGACTAGGAATATTTATATGAAATAAAATAAGCTGAAATAAGAAAAAAATATATATATACTGTAAAAAAACAGTCAATATACTATAAAAACAAAATGATGGACACCAAATGCTAATGACCAAGCCCAGCCTCACAGAAAAGACATTTGAATATATTTCTTTTACTTTCTTTGAAAATGAAAGTGAACTGTGGGTCCAGAACCCTGAATATAGTGTCAAACTTTTTGAATGTGTTAATTTTGCTGAACTTTCTTTTTTATTATTTGCAATAAAAGTTGGTTCTCTGGAATAGGAAAGAGAGAATATACTAAGAAATGCAGGTGTTAGAAAAACAAATCAATAAAAATGCATTTTTTAAAAGAAAAAGAAAGTAAATCAATCTTCCTTACAGATAAATCAATAAAGTAAATCAGTCTTCTTTACATATAAGTGACTAAGAAACCCACAAATTCTTGTGACTTCAAAGGGAAAATAAATATTTTCAAGTACATAACATATCGTGATGATTAAAGCAAAAAACTAATCCCTATCTGGCAGTCTTACCTTCCTTTTCTCAGAATTCTATTTTCCTAGGTATTATTTATTTCAACAACATTCATTCCTATAAAGTAGAAGTAAGGAGGTAATAGAATGCTCTATATTAAGGAATTCAGTCAAAAGAGTAAAATATGTTGCCTAAGGTCATGGTAGAGAGGCAGCAATATAGCAGAAATACAACTAATGTTGGAGACTTCAAGTTTCAAGTTCACTTCAGACAAATACCAGCAGCTTGGGCAAATCACTTAATTTCTGAGTGCCCCATGCACCTCCCTACATTACATACATAATCACGCCAGAAGCCCTCTCTCCGAGGCAAGGCAGAATATTTTCCACTTGGCTGGCTGGTGGCAGAAGAAGAGTTTTCAGAGGAAGAAGCTACGAGTTGAGAGTTCAGTGGACAACCAGATTCATCTTCATCTCACACCACTGTGGTAGGTGACTGGGCTCCTGCACGCCCCCCACTGAGACCAAGCTGGTCTGAAAGACTCACCAGAAAGCTAGCTGACCCCAAGTGAAGGAAACAAGAGATTCATTCCATCTCTGTGCTGGTTGGAGGCAGAAGAAAGCAGAGGCAGAGGCTGAAGGACCAGACCTTTGGATCTGGCAACATTCGGAGGGAGCTCTTGGAACCAAGCAGAGAGATAGACCTCTAAACTAACCGGGCTATATTGGAGATAATAAAAGATCTGAACTTTTATCACCTGGCTGTGTTTTGAGAAGAAAAAGATCACCACATTTTGGCCAAATAAAAGAGATGTGAATTTTTTTTTTTAATTGAGATTAAAAAACTTATTAAGAAATCTCATTTATTAATTAATTTTGGGCCGTGGGTAAATCGCCTACCTTTTCTGGAACCCTGGTTTTCTCTCATCTATAAACTGAGGAATCTGGCAAGATCCCTAGCAGCTTTAAATCTATAATTCAACAATCATAATCTAGGGCTGGACTGTAGATAATTGTGGACTGCTCCGTCCACAACACAGGAGTGTCAAAACTCAAATAGAAATATGAATCACTAAACTGGCCCTAAGGTACCCTGAAGATACAT
This sequence comes from Antechinus flavipes, assembly GCF_016432865.1. Classification (NCBI taxonomy): domain Eukaryota; kingdom Metazoa; phylum Chordata; class Mammalia; order Dasyuromorphia; family Dasyuridae; genus Antechinus; species Antechinus flavipes. The sequence continues at coordinate 503,169,953 of NC_067400.1, read as the reverse complement.
ACTGACTTAAAATATCATATATTAACATTATCTTTGTCCTATTATATTTTTAGTTGTTTTATTAAATACTTCCAATTACATTTTTAATCTCCTTTGCATCCTCTCTGGCAAGCTAAGGGCTGCTTATTTAATCCTTTACACTACAGAACTGCTTCCTTGTACAAACATGATTACAACTATCTGTTTTAATGGCTGTAAAAAGAGTAATAAATTGTGCATAAGAAACTATTTACTGAGTTAATATTCACTTGCACAGAACAAATACTTAAAAAGAAATGTAACTACTTAAAAGTTGGCAAGAAAGTCCAAACTTAGTCTTTACTAAGTTGAAATGATGAGTAGGTAAAGAAGAAACTGTAAAATCCAGATTTCTTATTGAAAGTAGAGAAAATGTAGGTAAGAGGAGCTTAGCTTCTGCTTAGAATGAAAAGAGAGAGGTATTAAAGGAGAGTTTATAAGATGTATTGGTTTTCTTTCATCTTCTCTATAGTGATTAGAAAAAGGAAAAATGGAACAATAGATTATGACGGGAAAACACTCATCAAGTAGAGCTGAGACCTAAAAGGATCAACTGAAAAGGTAGACTAAGATACAAAAACACTATTTCCAAACCTCTAAAAGCTAATACCAACTGAGCATTCTACAGTCAAAATGTTAGAAATTGTTGGGATGGCTTTAGGGTCAGAGATTGAGAGATGGAAAGAAACCTTAAAGGATATTTTAGTCCAACTTTTAATTTTACACATCAGGAACCTGAGGTCAAGAAAGGTTTGATTTATCCAAGTCCATTCAGATAGTAAATGGAAAAGGCAGAAATCAAATGGAGATTTATAATCTCCCAAAACAGCGGGTTTTTTTTTTTTTTACTGTAACAGATCTAGTCCTACAAAAAGTATAACATAAAATGTTATAATAATAATAAGAATATTAGAATTATAGAATTAGAATATAAGAATAATAAGAAGAAATAATAGAAAGGTTTCTATCTCAAAGGGAAATCACAGAATTTCTTTACAAATAGCTTGAAAGTTAACTATTTTTTTTTCTGAGTAGAGATTTTTACATTCATTACAAAAGCACATTTTAGGAATATCACATTTCTGATTTTTATATGTAAGTTATAAAGCTATAGTTCATTAAAAGTTAACTTGTCTTAGAAATTGGCTTATACTTCTTTTCTTCTCTTAACTGCACATTCACATCCACTTAACAAATGCAAAATCAAAATGGGGCAATTCAAAATATAAATACATGATTCTAGGAGCATAGCAAGAGCCTGAGATGTTAATTTCATGTGAATTTTTTTTAAACCATTATATAAAATACTAAAGAATAAAAAAAGAAGAAGAAGAAATGTGACAACTCAGGAATATGAAGTTCCTGATTGCTACAGGCATTATTTATTTCATCAAAGTGACTCAACACCAAAAAACTTACAAATAACAAATCAAAGAGAACATACCTGACCAATGATGCTGAGATATTTCACACCAATATTTCCTTACTGAAAGAATGTCCTTAAGCAATATGTTACTATAGTCAGCTCCGTAAGTTGTTCCACTGGAGGAATCCTTCACTGTGTCCATGACATAATTTAGAAGCTCTTGACATTTCAACCTGGGGGCTCCTGGTAAAGAAGAGAAGATCAGGAGCAATGAAAATATGATGAATATAAAAATAAATTAGTAATGTTATATAAAGATAATAATTTAGAGGATTCTGATTTTTAGAATGCCTTTGACTACAACACTAATTAAGGAATAGGTAGCAAACATTTATTAAATTCCAGCTTAAATAATTCAAATGATGTAGTAACTATTCCTAAGCAAGGTTGAAATTAACCTACAAAGAAAGGAATTAAGAACTAAGTTTAACTGTACAACAACTGTACAACTGTACAAGCTTGCAGAGGAATACTTAATCTACAAAGAAAATAAAATGGGTGCAGTACAGAAACTTGGGACTCAAGAAGACTGGATTTTGAAAATGCCTCTAAGACTTTAGGCAAAGCACTTAACTTCTTTGTGCTTCGATTTTCTCATTTGGAAATTGGAGATAATCACAACCCCAGTTCCAAATGTTATTTTAGATAAAATTAAATAATATATGTAAAGTCTTTATAATCTTTAAAACCACATATAAATATCAGCTGTTATCATTATTAAATATTTATCATCTGTGTGCATATAAATGGGTATTTTAAATAAAAGCTAATGCCACTTCCATGAAAGAAGTTTTATATAATCTGGTTTTAACAATTAAAATTAGATAACAATAAAACTGCACTTCTATTAAATTCCCCTACAATTTATACTTTTCACTTAGATGGAATGAAGAGCTATTATTGAGATTTCAATGCATTTTTTTAAAAATGTCTTTTTTTGTTACATTTTATATTCCATATTTTTCCCACTCTCTCGTCCTATCCTGCACTAGAGAAGGTCAATATTTGACTTTTGTTTATCAATATATGAAAAATTATACTATGCATACTTTCATTTATCAATAGTTTTTCTGGAAGTAGATAGCATCTTCCTTCGTAGGTCCTTTATAGTTCATTTGAGTATAAATTGTTCTCTTGGTTCTGCTCATTTCACTTTTTATTATTTTATACAAGTTTTTTCATCCTTTTCTAAAATCAACCAGCTTAGAATTTTTTACATCACAATGTATAGTATTCTATAACAATCATATACCAACTTCTTTAGCCATTCCCCAACTGACAGACATCCCCTCAATTTCCAGTTCTTGGATACCACAAAGAAAGCTGCTATATTTTAGAACAAAAAAGTCTTTTTCTTTTTTCCATGATCACCTTGGAAAAGAGATTTAATAATGGTATTGCTGGGTCAACTCTTACAACTCTTTGGGCACAATGCCCTTCAAATAAGATCGTTTAAATTTTACTGTTATAGCATATTGTTCATATAGTCACTTTATTATTGGATAACCTCCAACAAGCACTTGTTAAACCTTTAGTATATATCAAAAAAACTGTGTCAGAGCCCAAGAGGAACTATCCTATCTCAAAACCCTAACACAACACTTGTACTCTTTTCTCATGAAGCTTGCAATCTAATCAGAGCAGCTTGTGGGGCAGTGGATCGAATGTAGATCTGAAGTCAGAAAGATCTATGTTCAAATCCTCTCTCAGCCACTTATTTATTAGCTGTGAGATCTTAAACAAATAACAAAACCTGTCTGCTTTAGTTTCCTCATCTGTAAAATGGGGATAACAATATCTTCCTCCCAAGGTGGCTTTGAGGATTAAATGAGATATCTGAATGGCACTTTCCAAATTACAGGGGCTATATAAATTATCATTATTAATACTGTTGCTGTTGATAAGATATTCATAACAATATAAGCCCCATTATATAGAAAAGAAAAGTGAGGCAGAAAAAGATTAAGTGACTTCTCTAGGACCCCAAAGCTTTTAAGCATCTGGGACAGAATTTGAATTCAGGTCTTCCTGACTCTTGGTCTAGTCCTCAACCCACTGCACTACTTAGCTACATCTGAAATGATGGATGATATTTCATCAGATCAAGTTTAAAAAGAAGACATTGTTAGACTAGAGAATAAAATAAAGGCACAGGAAATGGAAATAAAGAAATACAGACCATGAAGCAGAAATAAGTGGCACAACCCCAGTACAGAGAATACAGAAGTATGCACATAAAACCTCAAAATTTCAAAGCCAAACATGACCAATTCCTCTATTTTATAGATGAATAAAAAGAAGATGCAATATATTGTATTCATTTGTGTCAGGAAAAATTAGATAACAGTTGAGACAAGAACAAAGTTAATTTTACTTTTTTTCCCAAGTAATTTTTTTTTTCCCAAAGGAATTTATGAAACCCTCCAAGGTCTGTTGAAGTTGCAGTTTTTGTCATTACAGATAATAACTATGTTGATGAAAACACAGCTCTTTTGAAGTACAGAAATATAAGAGAACAAATATTCTAACTAGTGATGAAATACACATTTATAAACAATACTGAGAACATTATATTTACTATTCTATATTCCCCCATTACTTTTTCTTACCTAATAATTAATTTTATTAAGAAAACTGAGAAAAAGAATATTCCAATATACTACTGCATGCAACTTAAAAAGAAATCATAGCAAAGACTGTACAAGATAGAGACTATAAGGTAAGGATGATTCAAACAGAAAACAGAGGACTGGAGCTCAACTTCTTGGAGTCAAGGAGAGACATTCACTCCATCTCTCATTTCTCCACTGAGACCAAGGCCCATCTGAAGGGCCTCCAGAAAGCTAGCCCGGACCCCAGACAAGGAGACAGACTGGTCAGGAGACAAAGAATTTGGACTTTATCCCTGGCTATTCTCATGGTGATTACTCAGCTAAAACGAAGACTAGTCCAAAGACCTCCAGAAAGCTAACCAGAATGTTACAATCACCTAACTTTTCCTTCACCATGTTCAAACTAAAGCAAATGACCATTAGGCAATCCATCAACGAATATATAGCATGTCCCTTACTTTTATTTGCACATTTGATGAAGTATTTAACCAAGCTGGTAATTTCTTGCATCTTTTTCTGTCTGGAAGCTTGTGTTGAAGCCGACACATTTGGTTTTGCTGTTCGCAAACATTCTGTTTCCTTCTGGATGTATTTTTGCAGAAACCTTCAAGAAAAAAAATTTATTTTTTAAAAATGATCTTCTGCAGGGTTTCCTTTAAAATCTTTCAAAAGTCCATGCAACTAAAAAGTATTCTTTTAAGTGTTTAATTTCAACTAATACCCCATTAGTAGTGCTATGGCAATTGTGAAAAGGGAGAATAGATGCAAGCAAGAGATGTTGTAAAGGTAGAAAGGACAAAATTTGACAACAGTTAGATATGTGGTATAAGCACAAGTGAGAAATGACAGGAAAACTGTGACACAGACTTACAGGAAGAGTGTTGGTGCCCTCAACAGTAAAAAGAGTTGAGCAGCATTAAGAATTTTTGGGGGGAAAGATGAATCTATTTTGAACCTACTATTTTCAAGATGACAACGAGACATCCAATTCAAGATGTCCAAAAAGGAAGTTAGTGATGTGAGAACAAAGATCAAGAAGAGTTTAAAATTGAATACAGAGATGTAAACATCTACATAAAAATGATATCTGAATCAGTTAAGACCTGGTAAGATAACCAAGTAAAATATATAGAGAAAAAAAGGCCCAAGATAGAAGGGAGGGCCATAAGGGGAAATCTAGGCAATATAAAAACAAAAGATACCCCCAAAAATGTATTTTCTAAAAAAAAATGAGAAAAACAGCATCAGCTACACCACTTCTTCTTCTTCTTCTTCTTTTTTTACAAAAAGAACCACGTGACTTGATGGAGCAAAATATTTAGCTTCTATTCCAATAATGGATTTCCCTTGTGTATGTTAAGATCATAGATATTTTTACTTGTTAGATGCAATCAACAATAACTTCATTAAACAATCATTTCATGATTATTATCAAGTGAGTCATAAGACTTATTGTCCCCAAAGGTACTCCCCCGCAGTGATTATCTTGTACCAAAGCAAAGAAATGGAAGAACTTCTTAAAGAAGCTGTTTTTCAAGTGCTCCCGTTTGTACCTAATAATGCTAAAATATAATGACTATGTTGAAAACTCCAGAATACTCTAAGTTATTCTCAATTAGATTCATGTTGCTCAAAGAAATTAACACAAAAATTCACTCAGGAAAACCAAGCAAAGAATGCCTATTAACTGACATACAATGTGAATAGAGAGTTAGTTTTGGAGTGTAGAGTTCAAGTCCCAACTCTGACATATGTTAACTATATCACAGGATCAGAGATTTAAAGCTGGAAGGAATCCAAGAGACCACATAGACCAACTTTCATTCTACACATAGGAAACTGACATTTAAATCATTCAACTTCAAGTACTCAAGTTGCAAAGAAATTTCCTTGTATTAATATAGTCAGAGGTCTAAAACCACAAAAAACCCTTAAATATCACCTAGATCACGGATATTCCTTTAACTTTATCAGTAGATACATTTTGGCAATTAAGATGAAGAATAAACAATCCAAAACCTAACAGAACAAGGACAGGCTTAACTGCATTTGGAATCTGGGTAACATCTTGTAATGATTCTCTTTTACCAAAATCCATTTTTTCAATTTTGTAATTCCAGTATCTTCCTAGAGATGTTATGTAGCTGTGGATTAAGGAATACTATCAAAATCTCAGATGTAGCAAACTGCAAGTGATCCAAAGAGCAACAGAAAGCCATCAGGGACATTCAAGTAGACTGCAGTAAAAATGAAGACTTGTAGACAAAAAGTAATGTCAAAGATATCATTCAAGGATATGTATGACTAGAAAAGCAGATTGCCAATAAAATTCAGCTAAATTTTAAGTTGTACTCTAAATGGGTTCAGATTTGCTTTGAAGCATTTTTATCATTTCCATTTGAAGCATTTTATCAAGCCATTAAGTCATTTTTCTCTCAGAAAGTTTGACTTTTCACTTATCAAAGACCTGAAAACAAAATAATAAACACATCCTGGTAAGGAAGTAGTTAAATGAACTGAGGACATGAATAACATGAAATATCACTATGAAATATAAAGAATTTCAGAAAAGGAAAGTAAGACATATAGTGAACTGATGCATAGTGAAGTAGAATGAAGAAAACAATAATCATATTTATAACAACAATGGAAATGGAAATAACTACTTTAAAATATTCACTTCTTTTCCTTCTTTGCAGAAGTAGGACACTGTTAGTGCAGAATACCACATATATCTTCATACTCTATTGATAGGTGTATTAATTTTGCTGAGTTCTTTTTTTCTATCAATTTTTTTTCTTTGTAATAAGGGATGGTTCATTGGGTAGGGGAGGGTGAAGAAATTTATTCCCCAAAACTAAATCATATAAAAATCAATTTAAAAATTACAACTTTTGTTTACAAAGCTATATGATTCATGCCTCTAATGGGTTTATCTTTTGACTTCAAATTAATTATCCTAAACAAATAAATGCTGCTGCAACTTTGTAACAATCAACCTTTTTCTTATATTGGCATAAGTGATTTTAATTGAATTGCTATAACATTATTCTCATTTTCTTCCTAGTTAAACACATTTCAAATTATCACCCATTTTAATCATGTTGGGGAACATTACTTACTGATGACTTCATATACTTCTATAAAATCTTCAGACACCTAAGCAGTTTTATTTACATACTATAATTTGAAATCATAAAATTATAAAATCAGTGTCATTCCAACAACTCAATTGTTTTTGTAATCAACATAGAAGATATTAAAATGTTTTTAAAAGATTTTATTTAGCAGTTAACAAAAGAAAAATATATCCAATTTTTAATCTTCTTAAATTCTTCATATAAAAATAATACTTTTACTATATTTTGAGCTAATTACAACTTAGCAAGAAATTGTTTTATGCAAAACACTGAGTTAAGCTTTTTAGAAAATGGTAAAATAGTGTCTAATGCATGAAAAGAAAATTAATGGTGACATTAAATTATACAAATGATAGTTGGAAAATGAAGGAGAAAAATTTATTAAAAAAAAAAATACCTAAAAACAGCATCCCAGTTCAAGTATTTTCCTTGTCTAGAATCAGAATTCCGATCCAAATGTTTAACTGTTTCAGGATCTCGGATCAAATGTTTGAATTTCTCAACTTCTTTCTGAAAATATATTTAAATGAGTTATTGTAAATTGTAAATTGTAAATGAGAACATTGTATAAATTGATGTCATTTACTACCCTTCGTTCTGTAGCTCTGTCATTTTCAAGTTGACGACAGCAAAGTAGTAAATCATGTAAATCGAGGCTCATGTTCAAGTTGTTAATCCACGCAACAGAGATCTAAAAGGAAAAAACAAGGTAATACTAGAAATCATAACACAAATTAAGCATAAAATAGAATAACCAGGAGTCTACTGTTTAGTTGCTTCTTAAAAGTTTCCACTTTGCTAGTAAGCATGGAATCATGCTACTGAAAGTAATCTAGGACTGGGCTTTGGCAAGAGATAGTAAAGATAGGACAAGATGACAGGGCAGTCTAGCGCTAAAATGGTTAATAATTGGGCTAAGGTTGGAAGGAGAGGAAAGTGACGTCAAGGTAAGAATAATAGTCTCGAACACAATGAAGTTAACAAGTTGAAGGACTCCATCAGAGTGAAGATAAGTAAGTATGAGGAATAGGGTGAGAAATAATCTGTTCAATGGCACTTCCTATAAAATGCACACTTTCAGGGCAAGAATTGTTTCATTAAAGCTTTGTCTCCAGCATGTGCCTGTCACACAGTGAGCAAAGCATCTCTGGGAAGTTAAATGATTCAGCTGGGGGTCTCATGCTTCCTTCTGAACAAAATGGAGAGATAGGGGTTAAAGGTAATAAGTTAAACCATCTAATTCACCTGGGGGTCTCATGCTTCCTTCTGAATAAAATGGAGAGATGGGGTTAAATGAGAGGTGAGGTAATAATAAGTTAAACCATCTGACCTAAAGAACAATCATTAATGACTAAATATAAAGCTGAAAGATCAGGCCTACTGTAGTATAATCCTTGACCCTCTAATAATTAATATATTTAACAATTACTCAGATTAATTATGTCAATCATAAGCAGTAAGAGCCAAATCTAAGCTCTGGATTATTTCCACTATCTTACCTCCACTGTGGACTAAGAGTAACCCCCAATTACTGCAAGTAGGCACAGGAAGTCTAGATAAGAAAGGGTGGGAGTGGGTAGGACACAACATGATAGATAAGGATAAATATCTGAAGATCTGTCATGTAAAAGAGTATTAGGCTTTCAGATACTAACTTAATGTACGAAAAATCTTCATAATAACTGCTATCAAGAAATAGTACTAGCTAAGGAAGTAATGGTTTCTTCTCACAAGTTTTCCAAGTGCTAGATTACCCTTGCTGAAAGGTTGAAGCAATTCTTCAGTACAAATATATGACAAAAAGGGTCCCTTGTAGCAATTATTCTTTGAATTAAAAGTAGCAGAAGTAGGATTTGAACCCAGTTAAGTTTCCATCTTTCCCCTAAGGAATAGACTAAAACAATACTTCTGCAAAATAAATGGTTTCCACTTACAATAATGTTTAACTATAAATAAACATATAGAGATGGGGAAGGAAGGAGAGGGTTTTCATTCAACACTCAAATGAGATAGCAATTTCTATTCTAAACCAGTCTTGATCATTTCCCCAAACCTATTGTCTTCTATTCATTCTGTATATACTTTGTATTTACTTATATGTAGATAGATATATGTAGTTTCTCTCATAGAATATAAGCTCGAGGGGAGTTTGTTCCAAATATGTTTTTGCATGGTCTAGTCCAGTGCCTGGCACATAGAAGATTTAAAACTGCTGATTAATGAATCATACAAATCACACCCTTTCAATCCCATGTTTTTTCTTTTATAAAATGAGAATAATACTTGCACTATCTGTCTCATAGGGTTGTTTTAAGGTCTACAAAATCCTTTTCTTATAAGAATAACAAAGGTGAGTTTTAATTATTAACTACTAAAACTAAATTTAATCTCCTTTACATGAAAGCTCTTCCAATATTTTAAAGCTTCCATAATATCCTACCTATTATTTTTCAGGATAATCCTTCCCATGCTTTTTTAAACCTATTTTCTCTTATAATAAATTGAAATTTGAAGAAATGAAATAAAATCTTGCACCTATCACTAAATAGTTATGACTTCTGAGCTCAGTTGATCTTTCCATTATCTAAATCAAACGGTCTTAGGAAAAACTAAGTAATTGTAAATATTAGTTATTTATGATTCATATTGAGTTAGTCCGAAGTCCCAAGAATATGCAGCTCTGATTTGACAGAAAGCCAAAACTGCAAGAGACTACTAGCTCGGTCCAGGTCCTTTTTGATTAATAGAGATCATTACAGCAGGCAAGCCCCCAAGACACCTTTTTTTGCTCATAAGACTTGCATGGGACACTTCCCCTCATTACAACGGTCCAGCCCTACCACTTTCACTTTCAGTTGTGGGAAAAATAACCCTTTCAGAACTCCATAAATACTTCTGCAAAGAACACAGAATTAATTACCCTAAATAAAAACTTACTCCCTTTGGCTTTACTCTTTTCAGGCATCACTTCCCTATCTGTGAGGATTCCCTCATTAGAACATAATTCCAGCAGAAAAAGGCTGACTCACTTTAACATACTGGTTGGCACAAAATGAGTTTAATGAATGTGTTTTCATTCATTCACCAAAAAGTAGAAATGAACTGCCTCAGAATATTAGCTTAAAATTCACTAACAATACACAAGAAATGAATGAAAATATATGATCTAGCTATCTTGGTATAAAAAATTCTTATCCAACCCTGACCAAATAAACAGTCATGGCACAAGCAGCTCTGCAACTACTATTAACTCTTTTAAAAAAATCAAAACAAAAACAAACAAACAAAAAAAAACCAGCTCACGCAGCCTATCAAAACCACAGTTAACTAAATATGAAATAAAATAATTGCCATGGCAGAGTTCATCCACAAGGTGAATGCAAAGGATTGGTACAATACTAAACTCAGGCCACAGACTGCTTGCTGGGTGTTAACTCTGGCAAACAGCGTGTGTCCTAATAATAAAACGATGGAGGAAGAGACATCTAAGCTAGGGGCTCCTGACATGCTACAAAGAGTACACAAACATGGCTGGTAATCTGAGCACCTAAGTCGTAAAGTGGATAGAGTACTAGGTCTGTAGTTAGGAAGATTTGAGTTCAAATGCATCCTCAGACATTCAATAGCTCTGTGACCCCAGGCAAATCTTTATAAAATGGGGACAATTATCCCCAGGATTGCTATGAAGATGAAATATGATAATAATTGCATAGTGCCTAGTACATATTAAGTGTTTTTATAAATATGTTATTATTAATCCTGGGCTTTGCCATTCGGACAAATCACTCAATCTCTCTAGGATTCCAGGTTCTCTTCTAAGGAGCTATACTCTTACTTAACTATGACTGACAATTAAAAAACTGACTACAATACTCTGCATTTCAGAAACCAATTCACAAGGTAAGCAGGTTTGTCTAGACACTCTAGCAGGATTTCCTAAATGTTTTCCACTCACGACCCCATGCACCAGAGAAATTTTTGCACGACCTGGTAAGTATTTAAACAGGTAACAAATGAAATATTTACTGATAATTATAATTTCAAGCCCATCACATTCGGTTTCAGGAGCTTAGCGCTAGGGTATTCGTCCCCCACCTCCCAGAGATTCATGGCATCACACAGAATCCTTAATTACTACAAGAGGAAGACAACATCCTAGAGAACGGGTCACCCTTTTGGGGCAGCTTGCATCAACCCTGCGGACCAGGAACAAGGTCTCCATGAGTCCAGAAAGGAAATCTGTGTGAATGGGAAAGGCAGTTAAAGAAAAGAAAAAAAAAAAAGAAATCACCAGTCAAGAGAGTCAAGAGAGAGGAGACTCCGAGGGAAGGAAGAGCCTGGAAAAAACTGGCTGAAAACGTTGGGCTCGCCTTCTTGGGCTGGTGGAAAACTGGGGAGGAAAGGGAATGTGGCCACCTTCACCATCCCTTCTCAAGGGAATTTAAAATACTCCCCTCGGCTCCGCCCCGGCGTCCAGGCAAGGAAAAAGGGGTATCTCGGGGCACTGACGCCAGGTGGGGGCAGGGTGGCAATGAGCGGTCCTGAGAAAGGGGGAACCGCAGACCTCCAAATCATGCAGCAAAACCCCCAAAACCCATGGAAGTGGGACGCGCTCTTCCTCGCCCCCTACCGCAGGGATCCGAAGACGGCAGCCTCTAGAAGGAAGGCCGCCTAGGTCCGCCCTTCTCCTTCCAGCCTCTTCTCCCCACTCGCAAACGGCTCACAAGCACCAAGCTCACCCTACAGTTCCCACTTCCGGGTTCAAACAACCATCAGCGTGCAGTCTCCCTTCTTGGCGGGAGAATCCAGAGAGGTCGTAGCATTTGTTGACTCCCTCTGCGCAGGCGTACCACTAGTCCCCTCCTTTCCCCGCCTCACTCTATAAGGCGGCGGTTCGCTAATAGGACGCGACGATTTAATAGAAGGACCATGCTCCATCAAGCACTTCATTAAGATATACTGCGCAGGCGTATAACGGCTCAACCTCCATTTTTTTTTTTTTCCCCCACCCCGCCTTCCTTATCCCTGAGCGGAAATGATGTTCCTTTCACTCAGTGTTGGGGCGGGGCACGTTTCCGCGCCTTTCTTTCTCCTTAGGAGCGATTGGCTGCATTGGAACTAGGGGGCGGGACGAGTTGCCTCGGGGTTCGGTGCCTCAGCTGACGCCGCGGCTGGGACCGAGAGATGCCGTGTCGGTGTTGCTACGCGAAAGGTTTTTGAGACGTGCCCGGGGTCTCAGTCCTTCCAGAGGCCTGATCATGTTGTTACCGTCCGACGTAGCCCGGCTAGTGTTGGGTGAGTGGCGCCTCGGGGCAGACCGAGCTGGTCCGCGGATCTCCGTCTTACCCTTCAACAGAAAGGGTGGGGGAGGGCGAGGGAGAGGCAGAGCCTCCCTGCCTCTGAGCTCAACCGGCTTCTCAGCCCTGGGGGTGAAGGGAGCCCGAAACCCCCTGGGTCAAGTAGTGCGACACTTCTTCCGCGGCTTCCCGGGAGACAGACACTCACTCACCCTGACTGGAGGCAAGGCGGGAGAATTAGAGCTCGGCCTCGGGGAGGCTCCTAATGTGGGGGAGGAGATGGTTCTTCCTTGCCTGCACTCAGTTATCCGCATCAGAGCCAGGCTGGGCGGCCTAAGGGCCGTGCCAGGACAAGCGAGGGCCTTTTGGGGGAGCGCCCACAGGAGCCACCTTCCGATTTCTAGACGCTTTCCTTCGGGGCCACGGGATTTGGGAGTTCTTCCAGAAGGCGTTTGGCTGCCTCGGCCCGACTGCCCCTCGGGCGCTGCCCCACGTTCCTTAGCCAGCGCAGTTACTCTTCCAATTTTCTAGCAAGGAGAAAAGGCAGGTTGGGGATTCATTTTTAACCCTGATCGGATATTCTTCCATTTGGATGGCTCAGTTCCATTGTCCAGCTTTTGTTGCATTGATGAAGTGGGCCATTCCATTTTTGGTGGCTTTATTTCTGTATTTTTTTGTTTTGTGTGTTTTTACATTCTTTGAAAATGAATCCACAGTTGAATTCCTGAGTTGAGCCGCCTATATTTTCAAAATCTGAGCCTATGACAGAGACTTGATATATGTTTAAATTTGTTTTTCAACTAATATTGAAGGGAGCTGTAGGTAAGATGCAGTCTATCCCTGGCATTTTCACTGGCTGCCCCTCATACCTGGAATTTTCTCCCTCCTCATTTCTGCCTCCTGGCTTCCTTCGAGATCCTGCTGAAATCCCATCTCTTTAATTCTCTAGAATCTGTTCTTTGTTGATTGTGTCCAGTTCATCCTGTATATAGATTGTACGTAGTTACTTACATGTTGTCTCCCCATTAGATTGTGAATTCTTGGGAAGCTGGGGCTTTTACTTTCCTTTGTATCTTGAGAACTTAACACAGTAATTGGCACATAAGTGTATTTGATAAATGTTTATTGTCAGACTGATACTGCCAAAGTTTAAGACTGACTTGTGAATCCCAAATGACAGTGATAAAGGTAAATGCCAGAGTGTTTTAGAGTTATGTATGTATTGATATAGAGCTCAGACAAAGCCCTGTTCTGCCAAAATATGTAATGACATATTTTCCCTGGGAACACTGACATTTTACATAAAGATTCTGAAATACAGCTAGTTTGTCTAGTTAGTTTACATTCAGTGATTCTAGTTGAGGAGAAGATCTGATATCCAACTGAAGTAATGCATTCTTAGAAATTACCTTGAATATTATAGCTTTATGGAGATATTCTCTCCATCCATGAAAATCAGAACCTGTACACATTTTTTCATCCTATGTACTTGTCTTCATCCAGTGCATCCTCCACAGGAGATCTATTCGGGATGGCTGTTAGTGATGCTTTATTCTAGATGTTCACTATCTCTAATAATCTTTCCTTGAATTTTGCCAAATTGTGACAGTATTTATGCTCCTTTCCTGTGGCACCTTTCTTTTTTCCGTAATCTTTTAGAAATCAGGTCTATTGATATTTACTTTTTTAAAAAAAATTTTTGCTGAGGCAATTGGGGTTAAGTGACTTGCTGCAGGGTCACACAGGAAGTGTTAAGTGTCTAAGATCACATTTGAACAGGTCCTCTTGACTTCAGGGTTGGTGCTATATCCACTGCGCCACCTAGCTGCTCCCATCATATCTACTCTTTTAATATTTTGGGAAATAATTTATCTGGAGCAGGTGACTTAAACTCAAGTAAGGCAGGTAGGAGATTTAGTAGAGATGTAAGGTGGACAGTGATAAAGTAATTGAGAACTGGGGATATGGCCATACTCAGAATATTTATTTATGGTCTGATGTCTTCTTGTAATAGATTGTTCCTGGGATTTGTCCTTTGTTCTTCACTGTTCATTTAGTAGTTTTTAATCAATGACTGGAATGAAAGCTTTGATGGCATATTTACCAGATTTTCAGATAATACAAAGCTAGGAGGATAGCTAACTCATTTTATAACAGAATCAGAACCCCCAAATCTTGATTAGCTTGACCAAACCTAATGAGATGAAATCAGCTAGGGTAAATGTAAAAAACTCTTTACTTGGGCTCAAGAAATTACTTTCACAAATGCAAGATGAAGAGGGCATAATTATACCATATTTGGCCTGAAAAAGAGCTGAGGGTTTTAGTGAACTACACGCTCACCGTGCACCTATACTGTGATAATACCCCCCCCCCCCAAAGTGAAGTAGATCTTGAGTCAGCTTTTGAGATATATCTTTCAGGAATACTTTGCCTTGGTCATAATCACCTCTAGAGATAGAGAGTAATGGCTGCTAGAAACTAGAAGGGACATTGATAAACTGAAGAGTATCCAAAGGCAAAGGGTGATGAAGAGGAGAGTGAAGGGGCTTGAGTTAATGTCATCTAGAGGTCATTTTAGGTGAAATAGGAGATGAGATATTTAGAACATGATATCTTCCAGCAATTGAAGGATAGTCATGTGGAAGTGACATAACATGTTTTTTGTTTGTTTGTTTTTTTAATCTAAAGAGGAGAACTTGGAACAGTTGGCAGAAATTGCTGAGGCACATTTAGATTTGATATGGGGAGGGACCTTGTTAACAAATATATTTCCTAATATAAAATATAGTTGCTTCTGAAGGTAATGGATTCTCTCTCATTGAACACTTTTAAACAAACATGACACAATTTTTTGAAGGTGATGTAGCAGGGATTCTTTTTTAGGTATTGGTTAAAATAATGGCTATTGTGCACTAACTATGGTTTAATGCAGGGGTCCTCAAATTACGGCCTGCGGGCCAGGTGCAGCAGCTGAGGACGTTTAACCCCCTCAACCAGGGCTATGAAGTTTATTTAAAGGCCCACAAAACAAAATTTTTGTTTTTACTATAGTTTGGCCCTCCAACAGTCTGAGGGACAGTGAACTGGCCTCCTATTTAAAAAGTTTGATGACCCCTGGTTTAATGAATAGATGGAGAACCTTCAAAATTTGCCTCTTTTTAGTGAGGAGTTGGGAAGGAGGTCTTAGTCTCTCTCAGTCTCACCCAGCCTGGAAGTGCAGCAGCTACTCATGGGATAGACCCAATCCCACTAAAGATCAGCTCAAGCGATTTGAGCCATTCTTTCTAACCTGCATCAGTTCACTCACTACCACCACCATCAGTTCCCATAGGCCTTCTGGTTCCCTGTTCAGGGAAGTTGGAGGTAAAGAACTATATTAGTACTGTAGTTAATGAGGACTACTGATCAACTTAGCACTCTGTAACTCAGAATCATGAACTTTCGCAATCTATTAGCTTCAGATTCCTGAATTAGCAGGCACACATTACCATCCTAGTTAGATCTCTTGATATCATGTGGGTACAAATGGAGCATACAGGCTATCCATCAATTCTCTGTACCTCTTGCCTGGTGAATGGCCCATCTTTTAACGATACATTTCTCCAAAAAGATTTTTCATATTTCTCTTTCTGTTCATTTTTCAGAATATGTTTTAGTCTATTTTCACTTGCTTTTAAGTTCTCCATTGCATAGACATCCACAACTTTGTCAATTAGGAACAAAAGAATAAAACAGAAAATGTCAATAAGTATTTTGGCTTACTATGTGACAAGCACTGTATCCAAGCACTGGGAATGCAAGTAAAAGGAATGAAACAAACTTAACAATCCCTACTTTCAATTAGAATACATTATAATGGAATAGGCTGTTCATGTATGCGCACATTTGTATACATACAAACAAATATATTTGTGGAAAGAGAAAAAAACATCCAAGCACACAAATACAAAATGAATAAATAAAAATATTTCCAAAATAGTTTGGGAGGGAGAATATTAGCTATTTGAAGGAAATGCTTCATGCAGAAGATGGTACCTGAACCACATCTTAAAGGAAGACATGGAGTCAAGAGACCATTTGTAATTAAGGTTGTTGTTTGTCCTTCATTCTTGAAAAGGACCGTGACATCAGGGAAGTGATGTCATGACCTGCAAGTGATTTTGATTTAGTGAAGGAGCGCTGTGCTTCACTTCCCCTACAGAGACATCTGGATCCAGTGACGAGATCAAAATGGCTGGAAATGGCCCTGGATAAAATGGGAGACCTTGGCCTTTTTGATTGAGGCTGCACCCATTCAGCAAGTGAGGCAAATAATTTCCTCTTTCTCCTAGTCCAAAAAAATCTATAAATGAATGAATCTTGAGGGAAACACTCTCAGGGTTTCTGGCCTAAGGAGAAATGATTACTATTTACATTCAAACTGAGTTGATCAGAACCCAAACAATGACCAAGTGGGACTTGGCCTAGGACCTCTTAGTGGCTGGTGAGAATTGGATTAGTTTTGGTTTAAGGCTTGGTCCTTAAGAAGTAAATCTAGACAATTAATCCTAAGATACCTTGGGAGGGTTCAGAGATACAAAAGAGAAAAAAGATGCTTTTAAGAACGTCTGTAGATAAGGGTATAATACTCTATATTGCAAGAGGGAGGACAGGAGGGAAAGAAAGGAAAGAAGCAATCTTCCAACTGCCCAATTCCAATGTGTGGGCCAGTTTTACTCACAAAGGTTGTTGTTTGTTCTTCCATAGACAAATGATATCAGGGAGATGATACTACAACATGCCCATGAATTGGATTTGAGTGAAGAAGGGCTGTCACTTTGACTTAATTGCAAAATGTGAAAGAGATAGTAATTCCCACCCAGTCTGGAAAGACAACTGGGGCCAGGTTGTTCAAGACTCTAAAAGCCAATGAGAGGTTCATATTTGATCTTAGAGACTTTAAAAAGCCACTAGAATTGGTTGAGGAACAGTCAAATTAGTTTGCTGGTAGTGTATGAAGGAGTTGGGAGAGACTTGGAGGGAGAACAGGCAGAAGAGATGATGAGGACTTGACTAAAGTGGTAGGTGTATGAGAGCAGAGAGAAGGGCTAAGATTGTAGAGGTGTTATAAAGGTAGATGACAAGATTTGACTACTATTTTGATATATAGGATGGGCAAGAGTAAATGAGTTTTTTTAAGGAGGACATTTTTAAAGTTACATACCTCAGGATATGTGGTGTATGAAAGGATGTGGTGCTGATAGTTTTCACAAAAATTGGGAAACTATCCCAATGAGTTGAGTTTTAGACTTTCTGATTTTTAAGATGTCTTTGGTCCATTTGGTTTGAAATGGGTAATGTGTGATGTGGGACTGAAGCCTAGGTAAGAAACTGGAGTTGGTTATATAAACCTGCAAGTCATCTTCATAGAAATGATAGATAAATCATTGTGGTCTTGGTATCCAATAAAGTTACATGACCAGGGGTAGAAGGGAGAAGAGGGCTCAGTATAGAACCTTGGCAGGGGACAAGATATGAATAGTGAGCCAATAAAGGAGACTGAGAAAAAGCAGTCAGGCAAGTAGAAGGAAAACCAAGATAGACTAATGTCATGCTAACTCAGAGGTCAGAGTATCCTGAAGAAGAGGGCAGTCAGCAATATTAAATATAATCAATATTAGGTGAAGGCTTTTCCTTCTTGAGAGTAGACCATAAGAATGTGCAATTGCACATCAGTAACTTTGTAAAGAGTTGAATGTTGAGGTTGCAAGTTAAATTGTAAAGGGTTGTGGAGTGATTGAGATGAGAACAAGTGAAAGCAATTAAATACAGACAACTTTTTCAAATAGCTTGGCTGAGAGGAAAGAGAGATGTAGAATGTTAGCTTGAGAAAATAGTAGGAAATAGTATTTTTAAGGATGGGGAAGAGATGAGCTTGTTTTAAAGGTGGGGAGAGGAAATTGGGAGAGGCTGAAGATTAGAGAAAGTAAGGATGATTGAAGATGGGATTCATGGAGATGAATGAATGAAGTAAATTATGGGAGATTTGTCCTTTATTGAAGAATAGGGGAAGGAAGGACAATGGAAGATGAAGAGAATGAAGAAGCTAGGGCTTTGGTTGAATGGCCTTAATTTTATCAGTCAAGTAAGAAGCAAGATCTTCAAGTGATAAAAGGGGGGATTTGGGGAGAATGAGATAGGGGGTTAATTAGGGAGAAATATAAGGGCTGTAAAAGCTTGATTGAGATGGGATGACATGAATTCTTAATTCACCAGCTAGCATATTTACTAAACTTCTTGCAGTTGGTGATGATTAGAATTATGAAGATGTATGGTCAGGGCAGTCCAAGGGTAAAGTGTAACGAGAAATGAGTTGAACTAGGGAGGAAGGTATTGGAAAGCAAATGAGGTGTAGTTAAAATGAATAACTCTTGGGTTTAGGTAAGGAAAGAAAGTGAATTTTGAGCAAGGACAGTCATGTGAGGAAATACTTGTGGGGTGGGGGGAGGCTTCTGAATGAGTTCCTATATTGTAGTCTGAGGAGGCTGAAGAATTTACAACAGGACTTTTTCATCCCTTCTCAAATTTCCAGTGACTCCTCTCCTTCCATTTTCTCAGCTGAGAACTTTGCTTCATTTTACAGAGGGAAAAACCCACCTTAAATTCCCTTTCTCTATCCAGCCATTCAAGCCTTATGCCACTCTCTCCTTCACTCTTGTCTTATAATGAAGTACCCTTACCAGCATTTACCCCTGGTTTACATGTTTCACATTTCATCCCTTCTCCAAAAAATGTTCCCTCTGTCAGCTCTAACATTTATTTTCAATAACTCCTTCACTGTTGGCTCATTTCCTACTGCCTACAAACATGCTCATTTTTCTTCTATCTTGAAAAAACCTTCTGCCATCCCCGATGGATCCTACATCTCTTCTACCCTTGCTCTTTGTAGATAAATTTCTCAAAAATATTGTCTATAATTGGTGCCTCCACTTTCTCTCCTCCCTCTCATCTTAATCTTTAACAATAAGGCATTCATTACTCTTAGTTGCCATCTCTCTTTCCTCATTCTCCTTGACCTTACTGCAACTTTGACATTATTAATTATGCTTTCTCTTAAACTTTCTTCTCTCTGGACTTTCTCTTATCTTCTGGTTGTCCTCCTACTTAATATGACTGCTTTTTCTCTCTTTTACTGAATCCTTCTTCAGATTATGTCCCCTAATCACATAGATCTCCTTTGAAAGTTCTGTCCTGGGTCCTCTTCTATATTACTTCACTTTATGATTTCATCAACTTCCTTAGATTTAATTCTCATGTCTATGCTGGTGATTCTGAAAATTATCTTGTCACAAACTCTCCTAAATCCTACCCTTAAGCATCTCCAACTGCTTTGCAGACATCCCAAAGTAAATGTCCAGTAGATATTTTAAATTCAACATTTCCACAAGTAACAGTTTTGTTATTTTCTTCTCCAACACACACTCTCCCTCATCTAACTTCCCTGCTGTGATAGAGAGTGACCTGGGATGTGTGGGTTAATCACAGAGGACTAGCATCTCTGGTATGAAAGCTTGCCATGCTCTTTTCAGGACTGATCTTTGGTACACCTGTTTCAGTTGCCATGGAACACTTAGAATTTGGTCAGACATCAAAGATGTGAAGAGCATTCACTGCATCTAGGGACCGTTATCTGTGATGACCAAGTTAGCACCCTGGATACCTTAGAGAATCAGCCGGAGTCAGGATAAGCAAAAGTCCTTGATCTTTATTCTTGGTCTTAGGGGTAGGATTGATTTGGATGGACACAGAATCTTCACGCCCTCTCCTCTTTGTCTCCTGCCTAGAAGTGACCCTGGCTAGTCTAACTCCACCCCTTCGTCCCTCCTACAATTCTCTGTATACACCAATTATCGAGCCAGGATAGTGGGAAGGGCCATTTTCCAAGCATATGCTTATAGAATGTTGTCCAATTGGTAATTAGTCTTAAGTGCTCAGTTGTTCAACCTCAGTACATTAACTCAAGAGTTTCAGCCTTTTACAGTTATCAGTCATGACTTTTGTTTTGCCATTGGACTTTGATGTAAGAGAGAAGGGGCTGGTGACATTGTACAATTCTGTTTCAATTAAATCCACTTCATGAATAAGACATGACAACATCCCATGATATCATGGATTTTCTTCAGAAAGCAGGAAGAACAAGAGAGTAGCACCTTCTGCTCAGTCCCTTAGGTTCACAACCTAAGAGTTGTCCTGGACTTCTCACTCTCTAGGGATGTTTCTCTCTGACTATCCCCCAATGCACTGGAATTCTGTGCCTGGAATGTTCTCCTTCCTCTGTTCTGATCACTGACCTCCCTGGCTTCCTTTAAGGTCCCAACTCAAATCTTGTCTTCTATATGTTACATTGTATATATTTTTTTGCATGTTACTTTCCCTATTAAATTGTAAGCTCCTTGCTTAAAGGAGCAGGCATCCCTCAGGGCAGTACCACTTTTGACTAAAAGGAATCAAGAGTCCTTCCAGGGTATGGACCAGAATGCAAAACAGTAGAGGAATGGCCACATGTCTGCCCAGATAATACCACTTTAGAAGCACCAAAAAGTTCTAAACCTCCAAAACTAGCTCTGAAAACAGCAGTATAGAAAAAACTCCAAGCTTGGAGTAGTCTCCCCTGTCTGTCCCCTCACCTCTCCCCAGCTCTCTTCCCCTTCTCTCAGGAATAGATCTTAACTTGAACATAAAGTTTAAAGTCAAGAAATAGGCTGGGAAAATTAAAAAGAACCTGAGCAGTATACACTATTGTAATATCAGGGAAGATCAATATACAAAATACCTACAAGTGGTGGGGGGGGGCGGGGGGTGAGATGAACTGGCCATATGCCCAACAAGAATTCTTAGAGCTAAGAAATGATTTTCAAAACAAGTAACAGTGGTGAAGAAAAAAAAAATGGGAAAAGGAATGAGAGAGATGCAAGGAAATTATGAAAAAACTTGATGAAAGAAGCATATTAAAAATACTGGAGAAAATAACACCTTAAAAAATTGGCCTAATGGGAAAAAAGGCACACAACATCACTGGTGAAATTAATTCATTAAAAGTAGAAATGACCAAATAGAAAAAGATATAAAAGTTCACTGAAGAAATAATTCATTAGGAATTAGAATGGGAAAGTGGAAACTAAAACTCCATCAGACATCAAGAAAGAATAAAACAAGGGCAGCTGAGGGGATACAGCCGATAGGGCAGTCAGGAGGACCCAAGTTCAAATTTGACATCAGATACTAGCAGTATGGTCCTAGGCACACTGAGAAAAAAAAAGAAATTGTCATCAAAAGAATGGAGAAAGAAATCGAAATATCTCATCAGAAAACTAGCTACCCTGGAAAATAGATATAGGGAGAAATAATTAAGAATTATCAGACAGTATAGGTCCAAGTAGGCAGAACATTGCTTCTTCAGACAGTTAACAGGCACTAGTAGTACAGGGATGGGGCGATGAATATAATCATATATGGAAGCTTTCAAAGAAATGTTGGAATGTTGCCTTCAAGTTCAGGTCCTTTTAAAAGGTACCGTGTTTTTGGTATGTATTTGTACTCTCCTCTATATACCTTAGGTGTTTTCCTTCTTCATTTAGGAGCTTGTATGAATCCTTTGTGTCTTAATTTTTCTGTGACATGAAATAATATCCTCTATCCCTACATACATTTAGTATTTTCATGGGAGTTGTGAATCTTGGTACACTCATATGGAAACATACATACATATAATGTATGCACATGTGTGTGTATGCACATAAGTGCATTTCAGACACACAGAGTACATGTGCAGTTGTCTTCCCAATTAGAACATGAGTTTCTTGAGAGCCAGGCCTTTTTATTTTTTTGGGATGGGAGGAGGCTCCTCAGTGCTCAACAAGGGTACAGTGGTATGTAGTAAATGCACAAAGACTTGTGGACTTGATTTGTAACTAATTTCATATGTAGGAAACTTCCCCTTGTCAAAAAAAAAAAAAATTCACAGGCAGATATATAAATATCATAATGGGGATTTTTGTTTTATTTATAAAACACATTAATGAAAAATGTAAAGCAAATGTAAACAAATGAGGGGTAATAGGTACAGACGTAGACATATTACACATAATGTGTTGGTTTATTTTCCTTTATGCTTCTTTGTTTCAAAAGAGGTTTTATGGGAGTGGGGTAAAAGTGGTAGTTGTTTTGAAAAGTTATTTGAAAGTGGCAGTGATGTAAAAACCATCAATGAAGTTCAGATTTTTTAAATGCTCGTTGATTTGGGGTTGAAAGTAAAGAAAATATTATTGTTGTAATTCTTTGATATAAATTATACATATGATATTGATTCTTTTATAAACTTTGTGAGTGTTTTTTTTTCCTCCAAGAACACACACACACATTTTTCATATTTTCTGTTGCAGTTTTTTGAGTATATATTCTTTTACTCTTTAAGTTCTGTTATAATAAAGGCTATGCCTTGGATATACTTTGTGTTACTCTAGCTTACTGTAATTTATTGTACCCAATGAGCACTTAATATTTCTTCAGTTTGTCAAGTTTATACTAAACTTAGAAAGGAAAACTTCACAATGTTTATAGCTGTATTCCACAGATAAGCTACTAGATTCTGGACTTTGTTGTTTGTGTGCTGTGGGATTTTTACTAAATTCTGCAATTTTATTTGCTATTTCTATGTATTGTGTTTAATGAATATGAAGTTAATCTGGAAGTATTGAATTGCTTCATTTTATTTCTTCTTATCAAAGTATAATTTGAACGTGATAGCTAATCTGTTTTGTTGTTTTCTTTTTTTCTATTTGTTTTTGTCTTATTTAGGCTATTTACAACAAGAAAATCTCATCTCTACCTGCCAAACTTTCATTTTAGAAAGTTCAAATTTAAAGGAATATGCAGAACATTATACAGATGAAGGTTTTATTCCAGCCTGCTTGCTGGTGAGTCATTTGATCTCTTAAGATTCATTTAACACTAAAATATTTTAAAGGGTAAGTTTTATCTTAAAATTTCTTCAGTCAGTGAAATCATCAGTTTGGGGAAGTTATGTGGTTGTTTTTTTTAGCTTCATTCTCCAGTGGCTCTATAATCTCTTCAGTATGGATAACCATAACAATCTCCACATCTGACCATCATGTTCTACTCTTGTCCATGACCTCAAAAACTACCATGGGATGCTACCCAACTTGCTTAGGAACAACATATGGATATCAATGGAGCATTCAGGCTGTCCATTGATTACACCTTATTTTTCTTATGTGACCAATCACATAAGAAAATATTTTTCAAACAATAAATTTCTCTCATTTCATCTTTTATATAATTTCTCCTACATAATTTCTTATATATAATGTGTCACAACTTGCTCATGCCCGCCCCATATACCTCCCCTTTGTCTTTAGTAATCTTTATTTTCATTCTTTAGAGACTATGTTGTTCAGTTATACCACTGGAAAAATATTGGTATTATAATTTTATTTATAATTTTATCAAGGGTCAGTGGAAGGTTAGGTGACCTACCTAGAATCTATTAACCAATATGTTTTAGAGGCAGGACTTTAAACCAGGTCTTCCCTACACTGAGGCTAATTCTTTTTTATTACCTCATACTGCTTTGTCTATCAAAATATATGTTGATTAATTTGAAAGTTTTGTTCATCTTGTCGTAAAATTTTTCTACATTTTCATCTTCTGCAGTCAGTGTTGAGTATGAGCTGCAGTTATTTTCATGGTTGTTATTTGCAAATACTATTTTTGAACACTATAATGAACAGATGTCTTATTAAGATTAATGTGAATGGCTTCCTCAAGAACAAGAATCTCATTTAAGTATCCAAGGCTAAGTTAATGTTTATATATAATTTAAAAACTGATTTTCTTAAGTACCTCCTTCCCCCTTTCTACCCATTGCTTTTCACCTTTATTTTAGAAGTGGAAGAAAGTTAAACAGAAGTGTAAAGCATTTTGTGTTGTTGTTTTTTGTTTGTTTGTTTCATGATTGTTAAGGCCAAAAAAATTTGTCACCAAATCAACTTACTGGTGATGAGTCTTACATTCTTAACTGACTGATCTTTAGCAAATATGTACAGCTAGTATCATACTTAAAGCATAGCCTTAGGGAAACTAGAGTTAACACCATATACTGACATGGTTTTGTTTATGCCAGATACTTGTGCATCTAAAAAAGACCAGTAAGAGACCAGGTATTCTTACCATACACTCTTCTTGTAAAGTCTGTCCTTTGACTTACAGCTCTGCCTCTGCCTCATTCTTTAGAAAGTTATTTCAAAATGGTGCCTCCATGACTCTCACATGTGAACAACATCAGACAGCTACTTAGGCTTTGTAGCCATCTAACTGGTGTTTAT
Organism: Antechinus flavipes; assembly: GCF_016432865.1. Lineage (NCBI taxonomy): Eukaryota > Metazoa > Chordata > Mammalia > Dasyuromorphia > Dasyuridae > Antechinus > Antechinus flavipes. The sequence continues at coordinate 503,145,074 of NC_067400.1, read as the reverse complement.
TTCAAAAGGTGGCATTTTTTTGTATTAATTGAATATATTCCCAATAGGTAATACTAAAATGCCCAAGATACCAAATGACACATCTTTATAAACCTAAGAATCTTAACTACATAGAAATATAGGATCATAAATTTAGTGCTAGGAGGGAACTCGAGATCATCTGTTCCAACCCCTTATCTTACACATGAGGAATTTGAGGCCCAGATAGATGAAAAAAAAGTCACTAGTAGATAACGAACTGAGATTCAAACCAAATACAATACTTTTTCCACTCAGCTACCTTAGTGAGACTCTCCTTATTCATTTATGCTTCTAATACACTTATGCCACAATAATGGCTATTTTACATAATAACTCATACTCTTTTTTGAAAAAAGGTATGTAAATCTATGAAGTAGTGAAGACATAACAAAAAGAAATGTATTAGAACTAAAACTTACGAAAGTAGGATAATATACACACAATGTTAAGGACATAAATAAAGAATACAGTTAGATTTGAAAAGTACCTCTGGAAAAACAAAGCAATAAAAATGCTTTTCCTAGTATCTTATTAAATTATTCTTACTCTAACTTCCCCTTCTGTTGTATCTTCAAGAATCCTCTCTTGTATAAATCCACTCTTGTATATATAGCTGACTTCTCTTTTATCTTAGATTTCTGTTCCTTCCATCTTCTGCCACTTGGGAAGACCTAGGTTTCCCTTTCACTTCTTGCCAAAAAAATTAAAAAGATACTACATCTCTGTTATCCTTTCCAGGGCTTGTTGTATTTTTTCTTTGTGGCACTCTCTCCTCCCAACCCAGAATAGTAATTCTAGAATGGGAATTGTCCAAGTCCTACCCAATCCAGATTCTGGTAGCAATTATCTTCTTCCTACCAAGTCATTCTCCTTCCTTTGTAAAAGAGTCTATACCTAGCCAACTAGGTATACTAAACTACACTAAACTATATATGAGGGGACTAAAAATATATACATATTGCTGTTACTCAAACTAACTTCCCAATTTCTCAATCTTTTCAACTCCCATGACCTAATCCTTTAAAATAAAATTGCAGGCTGATTTGAGAAAAGTCTGGAAAGACTTTCATAAACTGATCCTGAGTGAAGTAAGCAGAACCAGGAGAAAATTGGACACAGTAAGAGCTAGATCATGTGATAATCAACTGTGATGGATTGGCTCTTCTTAGCAAGGGTGATCTAAGAAAATCCCAATAGACTTGAGATAGAAAAGAAAATGTCATTTACCCCCTGAGAGAAAACTATGGAGACTAAATGCTGATTGAAGCATACTATTTTCACCTTTTTTTTTTTGTTTGTTTGCTTTTTCTCTCTGAAGGTTTTCCCTTTTTGTTCTGATTTTTCTTTCATAATATGACTAAAATAGAAATACGTTTTAAATGATTATACATGTATAACCTATATCAGATTGCTGGCTGTCACGGGGAACAGGGAGGAGAGAGAAGTCAAAATCTTCCAACCATGATTGTTGAAAGCTATCTTTATATGTAATTGGAAAATAAGATACTATTGAAAAAAATATATTTTTCCTCAGTTACATGTAAAGACAATTTTTAACATACTTTTTTAAATTTTGAGTTCTAAATTTGTTTTTTCTTTTCCTCATCTTCCCTTCCCCTGAGATAGTAAGCAGTTTGATGTAGATTATATGTGTTCACACATGCAAAATTTATTACCATACTAGTCATGTTGTAAAAGAGACACAGACTCAGAGAAAGAAACCCATGGGGAAAAAAATAGAAAATGAAAAACAGTATTCTTCATTCTGTGTTCAGACTCCATTACTTCTTTCTACGAGGTAAATAGCCTTTTTCATCAATAATCTTTTGGAATTGCCCATGACCTAATCCTTTATCCCATCGACCACTCTTGAAATTTTTTTTTTACTCTCTCACAAATATTCCACTTCTGTAACTTCCTATGAGTCCAATTATCTTTATCCTTCAGTTCTCCTAAGTTTCTTTTTTTTTTTTTTCCTTCATCATGATTTTTCATTATCTCAAAAGCTCAGTGCTCTTCCAGCTGTTAATGTTGTTCTGGCTTCACTTTTTTCCTGTCCTCAGACTTGACTCTATAGTTAACCAGTTCAATGTTATAACCATCTGCCCCTAAACCCTTTACTTCTACATTCACTCCTGCTCACGTTGCTACCCGATGCTGCTAATGGAGTTGTGGCAACTTAGTTTACTACTACAAATTCATGTTATCTTATCATTACTACAGCAAGATCATTTTCTTCCCTAATTAATTGTGTTAGTCTCAATAGCTGTTTCAAACTTAAAGTCTTCCACTCTTCAATTTCTTACTATCCTTTCAGCAGGAAACCCCACCTTATATTTTATAAAGGAATAGAGGTTAATTATTCTTTGTTGTACATCTGAAAACCTCCTCCTTTACTAGAGTAAACTCTATGATTGAGATCTGGTTCTTCTCACCCAAGGTCAACTTCTCCACTTTTAATTTTGATCCCACCTCCTCCCATTCTTCTAACTTATGACCTCTACGATATTTTTCCTTATATACTTGCTCATTTTCTGCTGATTCAAATATGTCTAAAATAAAGGAAAAAACTTCCCTTTGCTGTCTCCTTAAGTTATCATTTATAACATTCTTTTCCTTTTACAGTTAGACTTCTAGAAAAAGCCAAATGCATTCAGTCTCAATTTTCTTTCCTCTAATTTTCAACCCCTTGCAATCTGACTTCCTAAATCATTACTTAGTCAACTACCATGTCTCACATTGCCAATAACCTCTTGTCACATAATAGAAAGCCTTTTTTTCAATCTTCATCCTTTTTTATTTCTTTGACATTTTAGGATTTGACATTTTAGTCCCCTTCACTTTTTGGATGCTTTCTCTGAGTCTTTTTTAAAATATTGCTTTCTCTTGGTTCTACCAATCATTTGCTGAATAATAATCTATATCTTACTTCTAAACTAGGTATGCCTCTCCCAAGACTCTGTCCTAGACACCCTGGTCTCTAAAGTCTTTTAATTACTTTTATCAGTTCCCACTAGAGCAATTGTTGCTATGAGGATGATTCCCAGTTCTGTGTATCTAGCTCCTGACATTTAAACAGATCTCATTATCTTTTCTCTAATAACCTTTCCCTTTCAGAAAATCCACTATTTCATTCTCTCAAGTTCACAACTTTGAAGTCATTCTCAAAATCCCCATGCTCCCTCAAACCTTTATAGCCAATCTGTAGCCAAATCTTATCAATTCTATTCCACATTTCTTGAAACAGCCTTTTCTCCATTCACATGGAAACCATCTAAGTTTAGATCCTTATCCTTTCCATCCCATACTAATATAATAGCCTCCTAACTGATCAGTCTGCCTCCTCTTTTCTTTTATCAATCTATTCTCTGTACATCTGCTAAAGTGTAGGTTTAACCATGTCAAACCTCCCTGCCACTTTTGAATAAGGACCAGTGAATTTAACCTTGGCCTCTTGGATAAAATATAAATACCTCTTTGGGGCATTTAAAGCTCTTCACAACATGAATCTAACCTACTTTTTTAGTCTTATGTGTATGACACATTCTTCAGTCTCATCACTGGTCAAATTGACCTTTTCCCTGTTCTTCACACGGAACAATTAATTACCCTTTCTGTGCTTTGCACTTCCTGATTCCTAAAGATACCTAGAATACATTCCTTTCTCACTTCTGCCTCTTGGAATTATTGAATGCTTTTGTTTGTTTGTTTGTTTTGAAATTTTCAAAGTTCAACTCATATTCTTCTTTCTACATAAGGCCTTTACCTAATGTTCTTCCTCCCAACTTATGCTCTCCTTATCCAAAAACTTAATCTTGTTTTTACTTTGTATGTGCTTGTTTATTACATGGTAAAATTGCATTTTAATCATAAATCTACAGAAACATTTTCATTTGATATTCTATATCCAAGTCATTTTCTAGCCTAAATCTTTCCAAGATTTATCATCTTTCAGTAAGTATTTATTAAGCAGTCATTGTGGGCCAGGAACTTTGTTAAGCACTAAAAGTACAAAAAAAGTCAAATAACAATCCTTGTGTATTACAAGCTCACGATCTAATGGTAGGGTAGAGTAATGCAAGAAACTATGCACAAATTATATACATAATAAAGGGGAAATAACCAACATAGGGAAGTCACTAGAACTAAGACAGATTAAAGAATACTTCTGGTAAAATTAAGATTTCATTGGAAAGCATTCCAAAGCAAGTAACCCTCACTCACTTTTCCCATTCTTACCTTTAATTGCCTGGGATATAGTTGTAAGTGAATTTAAAATTCCCATAATGAGAGGACAAAGGACCAGTTTTGAGCAGTTGTTTTGTCTGGAGCTCTGCTTCCTGTAGAGCTCTTATTATCAGGTCATAAATTAGCATTCTTAACTCCAGGTCAGACTCCCATAGTTAAAAAATGGCCCTTAGGGGGCCTTTTTTTCAGATTCACCTGGATTTGGTTATTCCTTAAGTCTTATTTGTTTTTTTCCCCTAAAAGCTTGCCAGCATTCCTACATTTTAATATAACAATCTGGGTGAATGTTATGGAAGTATGAAATATTATTAGTGCTGATATGTCTTAATGATAATAACTAGTCTTTTTTTTTCCTTTCCAGTCTTTATTTGGAAAAAATTTGACAACAATTTTGAATGAATATGTAGCTATGAAAGCAAAAGGTAGGAATTTTGAATGAATGAAAGAGTTTAGAATTTCTTCTGTTTGCAGAGTATTTGCTTTATTAAAAAGTCATTTATTTTGCCTAGCACAGTGGATAGAGAGCTAGCTTTGCTGAAGGGGGTGGAACAGTAATTTGTTTTGATGAGCTATGAAAGGAAATTCTGCATGATGAAAAAATGTGTTAGAGTAGGTCACTGATTGAAATTTTTTTTTTCCTGAGGCATTTGGGGTTAAGCTACTTGCCTAGGGTCACACAGCTAGGAATGTTAAGTGTCTGAGTCCAGATTTGAACTCAAGTCCTCCTGACTTAAGGGCTGGTAGTCTTATCTACTGTGTCATCTAGATGCCCCTTGAAATTTTTTTTTTTTAAGAACTTTTAAAAACTTTAAAGCAGAAAAATTTTAATTTGCTTCTATAATTTGGTCAACTCATCCTACAGGGAGTGAGGACCTCAAAGAGATTTTAGTTCAGTTCTCCAGAATATAAATTCTAGGCTGTTTAGTATCCTGAAATATCAATTTATATGCTGCAGCAAGCTGTGGAATTTAAGCTAACTAGATAAAAGATTTGGGAAATATATATATATATATACATACATACATACATACATATATATTTATATTTGGTTTAAGCTCCTCTGAGAGGAGAAATAAAATATATTTAGTTTAAGCTCCTCTGAGAGAAGAAATAAGCCTAGAAACCAGTATGTTATAGGAAGTATTCAAGGTCTGATAAGCCTTGTGACCAACTCATATAATTCTCAAGTCTCCCATCAACTCTTTAAGTCAATATCTTGTAGAGAAGATGCCAGCCTACATTAATTTACTCAGTGTCCAATCTGGGAAGTTTCTTCTACCATTGAAATAATAAATCTAGTCCCTCTTCCTCTTTAATGCTTATAACTTTTTTATTTAATTTATTTTTGAAAAGAGACAGGATAACATAATGAAAAGTATGCTAAATTTAGAATAAGGAAAACCAATTCAAAAATACTGCCTTAGGCTCTTAACAACTTTGTGAGCCTGGGCAAGTCATTTAACTGCTCAGTAAGCTTAAGTTTCCTCATCTAGAAAAAGAGGATAATAACATTATCTTGCCTTATAAGATTATTGTGAAGATCAAATGGGATAATGTATACGAAGCGCTATACAGATGTCAGCTATAGATGTCCTCTGCTAAGTTTCCAACTATAATTAAGCCTGTAACATGAAGCATCCAAAAATATTAAGATAATTTCTTTTACATAAGCTGAGAATTTTATTAGTTTTGGTTTTGGAAACATTACAACTTTATGGAAAAGACCATTCTCTTAAGTGTGTCATAAACTAAATTCAACATAACTTTGCAGTCATTCCTAAAGCTGGCTTTTCTTTTGGATTACTTTTCATGATATTATCAAAGCAGGAACTAGACTTTCTGTTTACTTATTTAAAACTCTTGACTTATAGTCAAACTGAAAATTGAGTTGGCTGCTAGAGACTTAATTAAGGAATGTTTCTCCTATATTTTAGAAACAACAAATGATGTCCCAGCAATGATGTCATCTCTGTGGAAGAAATTAGACCATACACTTTCTCAAATCAGGTAACAAACATAGGATCATGGAATGCTTAATAATTTCAGAAGTAAAATCAGTTTGGGTCTTAATCTTTAACGAAACCCATATAGCATAGCTTTTATAGAATTGTTCAAAGAGAAGATCTGGTATACTAAAACATAAGGATATTAATTTCTGTAACTTTCATTTAACCATTGGTTTAAAAAATAAGGCTTTTTAATTTAATAGGAAAATTTTAAGCTAAAATGAACTTTGGTTCTTTTTTGACAGTTGAGAAAAGCGGCATTAAGAATTAAAGACTTTCCCATAGTTGCCCATGGACTTAGGTAGACGCTAGCAAAAATTAAATCTTCTAACTCTCTGCTATCTACTATGCCAGGATACCTTTCCTTTTTTGAACTCAGAAGAATGTTATTTTTATTTATTATTGTTGTTATTATTTTATCATCATCATTTTTCCATCTTTGTGGAGAAATATTTCATGTGCCCAAGGGCTTTGGTTATTTGATTCTTTCATATATAAGATACTCACTTTTTCCTAAGTTACAAAAAAGTGGAGAGCCCTTTCTGGAAAATGTCAAGACTTGAATGGAATACTCAGTTTCAGCTAGAGAAATAATTTAGATACAGAATGACAGGCTTCTAACCAAATAGGATATGACTTTTTAGTTCATGGCTTGTTTCAAATGACACAGAATTATAGAAAAAAACCTCTTAATGTAGGATAGGTTGAATTTATTTAACTAGTTGGTCTTTTATATCTACCTGGCAAAATACAGATCATGTTGGCTTTATTGATTTCAGCTTTTTATTCGTTTGATAAAATAAGGAAATGATTTAGCTTTTATTTGTGGATTCTAGCACAAATTTTTCTTATTTGTACATCATGAAAATTTCAAACCTCATTGGGGCAGTGTCCTTACTCTATAAGTCACATGTTTATAACATTGAAGGATCCTTAAAACACTTTCCTTGTAATGGTTCTGTGAGAGGCAATAATACAAATATCCTGAATCTATAGATGAAAATAAACCCAAAAGAGTCATATATCCAGGACCCAATCTTTCCATTCCAAACCCCGGACACAACTCTTCTCATGCTCCACTGCCCACTCTCCTTCACCCCCACAAAGACATCAAAAAATAGCATAGTATAAAAGAAGGAATTTATTTGAAAACACTTTTTCCATGTGACATTTTTTTAGAAATCCTAAAGTAAATCTAAAATGTAAGCAGCAGCTGTACCTTGTCTTTAGTTTTTAAAATTAAAACTAATTTTATGCATTCTGTCAAATTTCCCTGCCCCACAGGATATGCAAGAGACAGATGTAGTCACTTTTTTGGCCAGACCTTTATTTCAAGTGTAACTGTACTTAAACCAAAATGTCATGTATACATGGAACGTTTGCTAAGTATTTTTTGATAACCACTTCATTGTATTTGGTAGGAGCATGCAGAGTTCCCCAGGGTTTGCTGCTAATCAGAGAGGTTCGTATTCAGCTTTTACAGTAAGTTCAAACAAATGCTGAGCAGAGCACTCTTAATTATGACTGATTATCTGGTCATTCTTTTCACTACAGAATTTCTGTCCATGGACAATGAGCCAGATTATATTAGGAAAATGAATAAAGTATTTTGGATATAATATTTTCATTTAAAATGTTAAATATGTATATACAGATACGTACATACACAAACATTTTTTGTTTCCTGCTTGCCTCCTTTAATAATAAATGAAATAAGGTTTTTCATCCTTCGCTCTCCCATACCTTTAAATATCAAGTTTCTAAATAAGCAAGCAGTATGAAATGGAGATTCGTGGTTTCTTATAAGGTTTATTTTTTTGTATTCTGCTCTGTGTATCAAATTGCTCTTTGTTATTTGGTATTTTAAATTCAAGGTTTTTTTTTTGTTGTTGTTTTGTTTTTTAATTTAAATCAAACGTTTCTAAATCCAGGGAGTTTTACCAATATGATCAACCCATCCTTCCCTATTAGTCCCATTGTTAATAAACTAGTACTAACTCCTATTTATTTGTATGCCTGCTTCTAGGTATTCCTTACATTCCTTATAGGTAGATTTATTACTCTTTTGCTTAAATTTTTTTAGTGACATCTCCCTGTTACCCAATGAGTAAAGTGGAAACTCTTTTGCCCGGCACTCAAGAATCTCCTTAAATTACTACTTCATTGCTTTTATAAATATATCTTATACTTACCTCCAATAAAACAGAACTACTTCGAATTTCCCATAAGCACAGTTCACTTAGCAACTTCTGTGCCTTTGGGTTCATAATGTTTCCATGGGTTTGTGATGCCCTTCCTTTCCTTCTACCTCTCAAATCTCTATCCTTTTAAGCCAAACTCATATAATACACTCCTCTTCATTGACTAATATCCTTAATATTCATACCTTCACTCCAGCCCACTTGGACATCTCTAATAAAATTATGTAATATTTCTGTTAGTCTTTTGTTTATGTATAACATCTCCCTGCTATTAATAGTGGGAACAATATGGTATTTGAACTTTATATCTCAGCCACACTGAGTACAGTTCAGCATAGACAGTAGACACTGAATTATTAATTACTGATTTTAAACTGAATCTCACAATATAAAAAAGATTTTGTTGGAATTAATATGAAAAAAAGTTACAATAGAAACCTAAACCAAGCACAGGGTAGAATTACACATTTGTTTGTCTCTGCATTATAGCATAAAACAAGTCGACAAATGTGCTTTTCCCCCCATCACTTCAGATATACTGTATTAGATAATATATATTTTTTACATTTCCTAAGCCATTGTTTTATTAAAATTTAAGGTTATTGTCTTTGGACTACCATTTATATTTTTAAAACATTCATCTTTTTAGCACGTACAAGAAGTGGAATTGCAGAGATGAAACGACAGCGAAAGTTTGCATCTCAGGCAGTTACCATCAACTCAGAGCTCTCATCTCTGCCTTATCAGACGGGACAATATGCTTCAAATCCTTTGGCAGCTACACAGGTCATCAGACCAATGAATCAAAATACAACTCAGTTTCGAACAAATTCTGCTTTTGTTTCACAGCCTCCTGACAACATTACCAGTAAGTTTCAATATTTTGTTTACTATCATTGATACAGTTCTGGTCTCATTATCCTCTATATGTAAATACCTAAATCATTTTTGAAAATTACAACTTGCTATGTAATGATTAATTGATGGATTTAGCTCTTTTCAACAATGAGGTGATTCAGGCCAATTTCAATAGATTTGTGATGGAAAGAGCCACTTACATCTAGAAGAAGGACCAGAGGGATTGAATGTGGATCACAATATTGTATTTTCACCTTTTTTGTTGTGGTTTACTTGCTTTTTTTTCTTTCTTAATTTTTTTTCTTTTCTGATTTTTCTTGTGCAGCATGATAAATATGGAAATATGTTTAAAAGAATTGCATTTGTTTAATCTATATTGAATTACTTGCTATTAGGGAGAGGGATGGGAGAAAAATTTGCAACACAAGGTTTTGCAAGGATGAATGTTGAAAACTTTTTGTATGTATTTTGAAAATAAGCTATTAAAAAAATTTTAAATATAAAAAAATAAAATAAAATAAAATTACTTGGTATTATCATGGGTAAATTTTTTTAGTTTTTAACTGGACCATATATGAAAATAGAATTGAAAATAATCTCCCTATTATATAAAAAATAATAAATCTTGATAATGCCCTTTACAAAGAGATGTTTGGCACAGAAGACATAAATAGTACAATTAGATAGCATCAATTATGCAGGTAAACTATCCAGAATAGTGTTTTCATTTTGAATTTGCTAGATAGCTGAAGCTGTATGCAGTTTTCTCTCCAATAACAATAATTTATCATCTTTCCTTAGAACTTTATAACTGAAATAATTAATTTTAATTTTTGCCTTAATGAAAAAATAATGCCATTTAATAAAGAATATGGGAAAAGGAGAAAGAAGCAGAACTTGCAGTTAAGGAAAACCTGGGAAAAGAAAACCTAGGTCCAATTGGAGATGAAGAAAATTGGTTTAAATATATGTAAATCATTTCATTTGTAAATCTCCCTACATATTTCTGTTCTATCTAAAACTCAGCATTATTCTTTCCTACATTTCTGTCTGTCCAACAGCAGAAGAGAATCTCTTAATATTCAAGGTAATCAAACTATAAAATAATGCTTCATTTTATAGTATTATTTATCCTTGAAGCTCAAATTTTTATATTATGCAACTTAACTAGGTTTTTAAGGGTTACTTTCAGTATTGAATGGGACTCTTTGTATTTTTTCCTAGCTACAGATTCTTTACATATTGTAGTACCTGTACCTCAAGAACGAAAAATTCATTCCAGCTTAATGTCTCCTGGAAGACGAAAAAGGTAGGTATTATTTTTCTTTTTCTTTTTTTTATAAGATGAGGCAATTATATCTAAAACAAAATTATCTGTGCTAAGATAATTGTATCCTGAATATACTAGGAGATCTGAGCCAACTTCTCAAGCCTCTTTATTAGAAAGACAATGATAAATAGATCATATTATGTTTAGGGCTGAATAAAGCATTATATGTCTAAGATTCATGTTCCTATCCAATTGGATAGTGGAACAGAAAGCATCTTGATGATTGGAAAAAAATCTTGATATATTCTAATGAACCTCTGATTAAAAAAGAATATATTCATCACCGTTTTTGTTGATGAGTCTCTCCAAACTTAATAGATGACATGCGTTGTTTCACTAACCCTATATTTAAAGTCTTAGGGCATGATAAAACCTGTAGAATTTATGGAATAGGACTTTAATTGAAGTTCTGAATCATATTCATTAGTTGAATATATTTGGACTAATTTGTGGAATCATAGACTGAGAGTCAGTAGTTTTCCTCCTTTTTTGTTTTGATTTTTAGCAAGCCAATGGTTTTTTTGAAATTTTAGATATTTTATTATTTTCTCAATTATGTGTAAAAATAATTAACTTTATTTTTTTTTAAAGTTTGAGTTCCAGATTCTCTGATACTGTCCCATCCTCATCATTGAGAAGGCAAGCAATGTGATAGGTGTTATGCATGTCAGTTGTGTAAATATATTTCCATATTATTCATGTGAAAGAAAACAAATTTTAAATAATAATAAATTTTTTTAAAAAATCTGCTTCAGTCTGCATTCCATTTCTATCAGTTTTTTCTCTGAAGATGGATAGCATTTTTCATCATAGGTGCTTCAGAAATGTGTTAGAGCTTTGTATTGCTGGAAATAGCCAAATCACTCACGATTGCTGCTACTCTACAATTTTCTTCTGTTTCTGCTCATTTCACTTTGCATCAATTTGTGTACGTTTTTCTGAAAGCATACTGCTTATCACTCAGAGCACAATAGTATTCCATCACAATCATAAATCACAACTTGTTCAGCCATTTCCCAGTTGATGATCAATCCCCTCAATTTGCAATTCTTTTCCCTTTTTTTGTTTAAATGTCTTTGGATTACAAACCTTGTAATGGCATTGTTAGGTCAAAGGTTATGCATAGTTTTTAGTCTTGGGCATAGTTCCATTGTTCTATGGAATGATTGGATCAATTTATAACTCTGCTACCAGTGCATTAGTGTTCCAATATACCCATATCTCCAACATTTGTCATTTTCCTTTTCTGTTGTATTAGCCAATCTGATAATTATGACATCATACTTCAGAATTGTTTTTATTTACTTTCTCTAAGAGTGATTTAGAGCATTTGTTTTTCCTTTTGATTAAAGATATATTTGCTTTCTCCATCTGAAAAGTTCCTTGTTGATATCCTTTCACCATTTGACAGATTTTGTGAGGCATTGGTCCACAACTACTTTCTGCAGTACTATTTTTCAATTTTTCCAGTTGTTTTTGTCACCTAGTAACTTCTTACTCCAAAAGCTGGGAGTGTTTAGGTTTATCAAACACTAGGTTACATAGGTCATTTACTATTGAGTCTTGTGCAGCTAATCTATTCCACTGATCCATTACTCTTTAATGGTACCATATAGTTTTTATACTTACCAATTTATAAAAGTTTGAAAACTGATACTGCTAAACCACCTTTTTTCCCTTTTTTTTTTTTTTTTTAATTGATTCCCATGATATTTTGAACGTTTGTTCTTTCGGGTGAATTTTGTTGTGATTTTTTTCCTGGTTTTTCTAATTTTTTATTTATATATACCATTGAATAGATTAATTTAGATAGAATTATTTTTATCATGTTGGCTCAGATTCCTCATGTGTTGTCTGCTGCTCTTGTGGTTTCCAGAATCCAGACACCTGTACCTGGAATTATTTCTTCTTGTGAGCTGATGATGATGATACATGGAGACTGAGAGGCAGTTGCTGTTCTCTGACCTCCCCACTGAGAGGTCGTTGCGTTGTCTGACCTCTCTCCTCTTCCCCCTGCCTCTAATTTATTTCGTTGTCTGTTCACAAGCAACACCTGTGTCAGTAAAGGCTGCCCCACAACTCCCTCGAGTATCACAGTCCATAGCTGCAGAGGCTCTCGTAGAATTGACCTGCCCTTTCACCTATGCATGGTCCTTAACACTTATGAGCAATTGATATTCCAGCTGCTGCTCTATGTGAAAAGTGTTTTTTATAATAAAAAAAGTAATTTTATTTATATAGTTTGTGGATTTGCTTTGACAGATAGACTCCCAAGTATATTTTTATTGTTCATAGTTAAAATAAATGGAATTTCTCTCTTTATCTTTTGCTATTGCATTTTGTTGGTAATATATTGAAATGCTGGTGAGTCATGTGATTTTATTTTTTACATCATGCAACTTTACTGGAGTTGTTAAATATTTCACGTAGTTTTTAGTTCATTCTCTAGGATTCTTTAAATATATCATCATATTATCTGCCAACAGTGCTAATTTCATGTCTTCATTGCCCATTCTAACGCCTTCAGGTTTTTTTTTCTTCTCTTAATGTTATAGCTGGCATAATAGTGATGATGATAGGAATCCTTGCTTTACCCAGATCTTATTGGGAATGCTTATACTCATTACAGATGATCCTTGCTGACAGCTTTAGATAGATACTATTCCATTCCATTGGTTCTTATGCTTTCTGGTATTACTAAAAAAAAAATTAGAATAAGTGTGATATTTTCTCTGCATCTCTAGATAATTTTTGTTGGTTTCGTTATTAATATGGTCAATAGTTTTTGAAATATTGAACTAGCCCTTCCTTCATGGCAAAAATCCCTCCATGATCATAATATGTGATCTTTGGGATATATTGCTGTGATCTCCTTACTATTAAAATATTTAGATCAGTATTCATTAGGGAAATTGGTCTATAATTCTTGTCTTTTTGTTTTTCCTGATTCAGATATCAGTACTGTTTGTATCACAAAAAGAATTTGGTAGCACTCCTATTCGGCTATTTTTTCAAATGGTTTATGTAGTATTAGAATTAATGGTTCTTTAAATATTTTGTAGAATTAATTTTGAATCCTCTACTTCTAGGGATTTTTGCTTAGGAAGCAGTTGATGAAATGTTAAATTTCTTTTTCCAGATAGGGTTAAGTATTCTACTTCCTCTTCTGTTAATTTAGACAACTTATATTTTTGTAAATATTCATCCATTACACTAAGATTATCAGGTTTTTTTGGCATGTAATTAAGCACAATAGCTCCTAATAATTGCTTTAATATCCTCTTTATTAGTAGGAAACATACCATTTTCATTTCTGATATTATTAATTTTATTGTTTGTCTTTCATAAAAAATAGTTTTATTTATTAGTTCAATGGATTTGTTACTTTCAGTTTCATTAATCTCTCCTTTGATAATCACAGTTTCCAATTTGGTGTTTAATTAGGGATTTTTAATTTATTCTCTTTTGTTTTTGGTTGTATGCCCAATTCATTGATCTCTTCTTTCTCTGTATTATTGATGTATTTAGATACAAAATTTCTCCTTAATACTGATTTGGCTGATCATAAATTTTGGTATATTTTCTCATTGATTAAATGTTATTTTTATGGCACTTTGATCTGAGGATATAATTAATATTTATGCTTTTCTGCATTTGATTGTGAGGTTTTCCTCTAATTGATTTTTTTTCCCTAATTGACTTTTGTATGGATGCCATGTGTCAGTGAGAAAATTCTATTCATCATCTTAACTTGTTTCTCTTCATTTTGTGGTTAGATCTATCTCATTCTGTGAGGGAAAAGTTGTGATCCTCCCATAATGTTTTATTGTCTGTCTCTTCCTGTAAACCCATTTAGGTAGATTTTACGTACTATATATATGTTTAGTATTGATATTACTTTATTGGGTATAATACATTTTAGCACCTAGTAGTTTCCATGCTCATTCCTTTTAATTAGATTTATTTTCTTTTTTGCTTTGCCTGAGATCATGGTTACTATCCTTGCTTTTTTTTTTTTTTTTTAACTTCAGCTGAAGATTCAGTTGAGATTCTGCTCCATCTTCTTACCTTTACTCTGTATGTGTCTCTGCTTCAAATGTCTTTCTTAATAAACAATATATTGTCTGATCCTGGTTTTTAATACAGTCTGCTGTCTATTTCCACTTTTTAGGTGGGTTCATCCCATTCATAATTATGACTACTGTGCATTTCCCTCTATCCTAGATTTCTCTATCCAACTGAGTATATAAGTTTTTCCTTCTTTTAGCCAATTTGAATCAGAGTAAAGTTCAAGCATTGCTCACCAATCCTTCTTTCCCCACTTCTACATCATGTAGTTTTTATGTGAAATAATTTATTCCATTCTACTTCTCCCTTCCCTCTTTTCCTGGTATATCTCTCTTTTTCACTACTCAGTTTTTGTTAATTAATTTGCCATTTCATCATGGTCAACTTACCCATGCCCTCTCTATACATACCTCCTAAATGGCCCAATAATGATATCTTTCTCTGTAGAAAGGTAAACAACCAATGGGTTTTCCCATTGCTTTTTTTCAGAGCTAGTTCTGGGGATGAAGTCTTGAAGTTTTCTGTTCTTCCAAGGTGTTATGATGTAAGAAAAGGTGTCATTACTGTTCTCCTGTCATGTAAGCAACCACAAGTACTGTTTTCTATCCTTAAGCTGTGAGTAGAATCCCTACTCCCTTGTGGCCAGAAAATTTAGTATGTTAGTGCTCCTCCTTCCCCTGGTACTGCACCTGGAACTGAGTATAAACAAGGCAACAGAGTTCTGCCCCCAGTGCCAGCAAAGAATCCCTTGTCTCTTTCTGACCATTTGTCCATCCCCTTTACCATCTGTGGGCTACTAGCTCCAGAAACTGCTGCCAGATTCAGTCAATCCCAAGGCATGCTACTGGCTTGCACTAGGTATCACCCATTGCTGACTGCCTTATACAGAAATTCAGAACATGAGACCTCACTGCTGCTTATTCAGCGTACTGTGCATTGATCTAAGCTCCAAGTGAGCTTAAACCTTTCCTGCCAACCTTCTAAGTTGTCTTGGGCTAGAATATTGTTTTGCCCAATCCTTTTGTTGTTTAGCCACTCCAGAAATCATTTTGAGGTGTCAATTTAAATTTGTTTGGAAGAGAATTTGGGAGATGTTGAGTGAATAAGTACCTTTACTATCTTCACTCTGCCTCTACAAATTGGTGATTTTTGATTATCTTTTTTATCGATTTTAAAATAAGGGTTATTTTGTCACTACCTGTTAGTAATATTTTTTAGAAAGTTTTGATATCAGTAAAAATAACATAAAAATATACTACACAGGATCTGTCTTTTGCTACATTTCCTCTTTAATACATGGTTTGGGTTTTATGTGAATGTATACTTTAACAGACATAAACAAGTGTTTCAGGTTTTCCTGTTGGCTTTAGCATATTTTAGTAATTGGTAATAACGTATTTTAGAATCTCTAATTCCTACTTTTTTAACAGTCATTTCTACTGGTGCAGGACCTTTCTGTTTTAATTTATTGTATTAGACTATAAGCTTCTTGAGTACAGGCAACTTTTTTTGGCTAAACTTTGTATCTGTCTCATACTTAGCACTTTGCAAAAAAGACAGTTAATAAACATTTGTTATGTTTTTTATTAGTTGGGCTACAAACAAAACTTTACTGACATACTGCTTTCTCAGCTTCTGCAGTTTGCTTCTAGCATTTTATTCTATGTTTGGGGTGCTGATATATTTCCCTTGGTTGATTTCTTGGCTGTCCAAAATAATCAAAATAACATCACTATGTTAGAGTCAAGTTACTGTGACCAGCTACTTGGTCAGACCAATACAAGCTCAATGTTCTGCCACAGGTCAGACACAAATAGTCCTTGTGAACATTTGGGATGGATTCTCTAACTTTGTGTATTTTGTGTTTCTTTGAGCTACTTCAATTCTGCTTTTCTCATAGAGCATGTTATTCTGAGTGATCCTGTACTAGAATCTCCCATGTCATACAAGTAATTCTAAAATTCTTAAGAAAGACTTTGAAAGTGTCCTTATATTGCCTCTTCTGGCCACCTTGTTATTGCTTTGTGGCAAACATACATTTGTCATTTAAACAATATGGCCAGCCCAAAGGAGTTGCACTTTCTGCAGCAGATTTTGAATGCTTGGCAAAAGTTCAAGAAAGTATCTCAGTGTCTGATATTTATCCTGCCAAGTGATCTTCTGAATCTTCCTAAGACAATTCAAATAGAAGCGATTCAGCTTCCTAGAATGGTGCTGATACACTGTTTAAGTTTCACAGGCATACAACAATGAGGTCAGCACAACAGTTCTGTAGACCTTTAGTTTGATAATTAGTCTATCTCTCTCCCACATTTTACCTTGGAGTCTCTCAAACACTGAGCTAGCTCTGGCAATGTGTGTCAATCTCATTATCAATGTGTACGTTGCTGGAAAGTATACAACCAAAGTAAGTGAACTTATCCACAGCATTTAGAACTTTTCCATTTGATATAATTAATGATTTCACATATGGATGGTGTGATGCTGGAGTACCTATGTTTTCTTGTTGTTAATTGTTAGGCCAAAATTAGTACATGCAGCAGAGAATCCATAATTTACTGTATCTCAACTTTAGAAGCTGCAAGCCTCTACAATCATCTTCAAGCAAAAAATCATGTACCAGCACTTCCACTGTAGTTTTGGCTTGTGGCTTTTTCAAATTGAAGAATTTACATCATTGTAGTAGCTAATTTTGATGTCATGTTTATCTTCATTGAAGGCATTTGACATTGTGGCTGAAAATACCATGCTAAACATGGGAGCAAACACACAGCTTTGTTTCACTCTATTAGAGACTGGGAAAGCTTGGGAGCATTGTCTGTTTTCCAGAACTTTGGCAAGCATACCATCATGAAATTAATATATACTGATTAACTTCTCTGAGCAACCAAATTTTGCCATAATTTCCCATAAGCTCTCACATTTAATAATATCAAAGGCTTTAGTCAGATCTACAAATGTTGTATATAGACTTCTGTGTTGTTCCTGACATTTCTTCTAAGGTTGTTGGGCAGCAAAAACCATATCAACTGTTCCGTGGTCCCTTCAGAAGCCACACTGGCTCTAAAGTAGATGACCTTTTTCTAGATGTAGGGTCAATTTATTAAGGAGGACTCTGGCAAGAATCTTGCCAGCAATGACTAAGAGACTCTACTGTGATTACCTTTTTAGAGGTGATCAATGGAGGCATCCTTTAAATTCCAGAGTATAACTTCCTCTTGCCATGTAATCTGGAAAATTTCAGTCAGTTTTTATATAAACAATGGACTCCCCCCTTGTAAATCTCAGCTGGAATAGAATCAGCATCAGATGCTTTACCACACAAAAGTAGCTTAATGGCTTTCAAAACATTTCAGTTTTTTAAAATCATTCAGTTGGAACTTCAGCTAGGAAATGACTGATTTCAACCTGAGGTAATAGCATATTTTGGCTTCAGCATTGATTGATGAGAACACTATGGAAGTGTTCAATACATTTCTCTAGGATCACGTCCTTAATATTAATCAGTGTGTCTCTATCCAGAATGAGTAGTTGAGATGCACTATAAGACTTTGGACCAAAAATAATCTTCAGTGCATCGTACAAGCACTTTGCATTGTTACTATCAACATAAAGCTGAATTTCATCTTCCTTTTTACTAAACCAAGAATCCTGCATCTCTAAGTTTTGATTGTACTTTACTTTCAATGGAATTGAATGCTACTTTCTTAGAAGTGGATGAACTATCCTGTTGGTACATAGTCTGTGGAGTTCTTATGAAGATGGTGTTGGTTTTACAATCAGAACTAATCTAGTAAACAATTCGTATGCCTTCCAGAAGGAGTGAACTATAGACTTATAACAGTGAAAGTTCCACTGAACTTCCATTCAGTGCTTATCTTCCACCATGAAGAACTCTGATGAGGTCAAAGAAAACTTTTATAAAGACCTGCACATGGTTATTATCCATGTGCTAAAAGAAGACAAGCTTCTAATTCTGGGTGACTTTAATTCTAGAGTAGGCACAGACTATTGGGGACATGTCAGGGAGTCCTCGAGAGGAATGGAGTTAGAAACAGCAATAACGTGGTCACTTAACTGTTAAAGATATGTGCATCTTATGACTACCTCTACACCAATACTATATTCCCTTTACCTAACTTCAGTGAAACTTCATGAATATATCCTCACAGCAAACATTGGCATTTAATAGACTGAATATGGAGACAGACAGAATGTGAGATTGAGAAAGACAATATGTGCTGCAGAGTGCTGGACTGATTATAGATATATCCCTTCCAAGCTGAATACTTTGCATTCATCAAAAATAGTGGCCCCAAAGCAAAAAGACTACCAGAAGAATTAATGTCAAAAAATTAGAGCTCTTTGAGAGGGAATAATTTGTTGCTAATTTGGAGGATGATAATTAACTTGGTGATTAGGCCTTTTTCTGAAGTCATCAGGTAACATACAGCCCCCTGTCATAGACCCCTTCTGAAAACCCTTCTAGGGACATATCTGATCTTGTATTTTCCTGCCATACCCACGAAAAGCTACAACGAGGCATCAGATTAATGATGATGATCAAAACAAAAATAACTTAATATTTGTTGTATTAAAGTTTGTAGAAAGGCATTACCAGACTTAATAAAAGTCTTTTTTTATATGTTTCAGTGAATCTCAAAGAAAAAACATCACGTTTTCTGGACCTCAGTCCACAGTTAGAAATTTTCAGGATCCAAATGCATTTACAGTAGAAAAAGTAAGTGAACCCTAATTCCAAAGCATTGTATTCATTCAACTCTTCTTTTAATCCTTATGTAGTATTGGTAGTAGACATTGTGATTAAATATAGTCTTTATTGATGAAAACATTATTAGATATTTAATAATCTAAATTTGATAAACTAAAATTCTGATTAAAAACTCATTTGTTGTGATAATCATTGCAGCATTATGGTTAGTATGTCCTTTCAAAAAAAAAAACCCAACAATATCATGAATAATTGGACAGAAATCTGAAAACAAGTGACACTAAGTTCTTAGATTAACAATGTAATGTAATAATACATCTTAATTATTCATAATGATAATAGGATTCTTAAGTTCTCTGTTAAGTAACTAGTAGCATTTATTTTCCTGTTGTGGAAATCCACTGTTCCAAAGCATTAGTGGTCATATGACTATCATTTCAGTATCAAAATATATATGTATTCATATCACAGTGTACCTTATCTGCACATTATTTTAAAATTCAGAATGAGACTTGGTCTCTTTGAAAACAGACCTTCTTCAAAATAATGGAAGTATACTATTAAGAGAAAAAATGGGAAAATAGGTGACTGGTGAAGGGGAAATTGTCTCATCTGGGAAGAAAGGTTGACAGAGCTGCTCCCTAAACAAAATTCATTGGGAAGAAGTTATCACTAACTTCAGTCTCATCCCAGAATTTAACTATTTAGTTGACATCTAGTAATTCCACTAAAATTATTATAAAGTTTCTTTTTTGTGGCCTTTTAATAATTTTTGATATTTTCTTTTTTCAGCAAATGGTTATTGAAAATGCCAGAGAAAAAATACTAAGCAACAAATCTCTACAAGAGAAACTTGCAGAAAATATTAACAAATTCTTGATTAGGTAAGACATAAATCAAAATATCAAACTAATCTTATCCAATCTAAAATATTTGTGCTTAAAATATGTCTTATGTTGGTTCCAGTGACAGTAACATTGCTCAAGTACCCAAGCAAGCAGATAGCAATCCTACTGAACAAGAAGCTTCAATTGATGAAATCCTGGGACTTCAGGCATGTACAAATATAGATGAGAGAGAGAGAGTGAGAGTGTGAGGGTGTATGTGTGTATATGTATGTATGTATGTGCATGCATGCACGCTCAAAGTATAAAATGTTCTTTATGTTTGCACTGATTCTTACAGGTTTCTGTATAAATTTACTTATTAATCTATGAATTATTAGACCTTTAATTTTATCACCATTATTATTTCAGGACTGGTTCTTTAGACTTGTGGTATATTTTCTCTTCAAAAAGGGAAACAGTTATTAAATAATAGAAATTAGCCAGCAACCTTTAAAGTAACTATGTGGAATGTTTATTCATTTTTTGGTTTTTAAATCTCATCATTTTTTTTTCACATCGAATGACTGACTACATGGAAGTGAAGTTAAAGTATGCTTAATAGTACAAGCATTGTGACAAAGTAGAAGGGTCTGTTTATTTTTCAAGTGTGTGGAATACGTGCGATATTAACCAGTTCAGAGGAGCAACCTCTCTGGAGAAATATTTTTAAGATACAGTAAATGCCAGTACCAGGTTGTTGAGAACTTTGGAAACATTTCTAGGCTCTAAAAATTAATTAGTGTTCATTAAAATTTGTATCAGAGTAATGATTTAGTTTTTTTAAAGTTTTCTTTCAAAGGCTAGCACCTGATTTGAGAGTGTATGCCATTTATTACCTTGACTAATGATAGTGCTTTGATACTTGATAAAACTTAGCAGTATCTTGTAAAAGAAAGTATAGATATTGCTTATACTTATATCTCTAATTCTTAGCACAGAATAAGCATTAGTGGTCATATGGCTATCATTTCAATAATAAAATATAGATATACTCGTACATTGCACCTTTTGTGCACATTACTTAAAAATTCAGAATGAGATTTGATCTCTTTGAAAACAGGTCTTCTACCACACAATAGAATGAAAGTAGAGAAACAATGAGAAAAGAATAGATGATTGATTCAGGGGAAATTATCTTATATGAGAAGAAAAGTTGAGGGAAAGCTGCTCCCTTAACGAATTAAGCACTGAATTTATGCTTTTATCTTTCTGTCCTTCTCAGTGGTGTTGTCATTTCCACTGTTTAAACGTGGGCTGAGATGTAAACAATATAATTCTTGAAGTATGTTATATTCTACAAGTTTTTTGAATATATTAGTTTTTCAACAACTCTTAACTAATTCTTTTGTTGCTATGTTCATTTTCATTAGACTTGTAATTATTGTATTTTCAATCTTTCCAGAGTGAAATCCATATGTCTGAAGAGGCTATACAGGATATCTTGGAGCAAACAGAGTCAGACCCTGCATTTCAGGCCCTTTTTGATTTATTTGATTATGGTAAAACATTTCAGGCAATTAATTAGTCTTTGTTTTGTTTTGGTTTTGGTTTTTTGTTTTTGTTTTGCTTTAGTTAATTAGATTTTTTTCCAGTTCTTTAAGAAATATCAATAGTATCTTCTCAAATTATCTCAAATAAGCTTTTCCTTCCATTTCAGCAAATACAGTACATTTTAATTATGATCTCTAAACTAAAGGAACTTCGGCTAAGACAAGTTCATTTTTGTTTGTTTGTTGTTGTTTTTATAGCTTTTTATTTACAAGATATATGCATGGGTAATTTTTCAGCATTGACAATTGCAAGACCTTTTGTTAGAATTTTTTCCCTTTTTCCCCCTACCCCCTCCCCCAGACAGCAGGTTGACCAATACATGTTTATATATATTAAAGTATATGTTAAATACAATATATGTATACATGTAAGACAAGTTCATTGTAGATCAAAGCTTTTTATTAAACTATTGTAGAAAATTTTGTCTAGTACTTGTTGAAATCCTGTCATTTGCCCAGCTCTTTTTCAAGCAAGGTCGGGTTGTAAAAAAGCAACAAAAGATTTCAATTTTTTCCTTTCAAATTTCTTGCCATTTTGGAGGAAATCTATGAATTTACATAAAATACCATACATAATTTAAAAAGCAAGAGGAAATGTCTTCTGCAACTGAAGTTTGAATTTACTTTTTTTCTAAAGCAGCATAAATTGTTCCATTCTTCCTAATGTTTGTCTGTTTAATCAGGATTGAATTATACATAACTGTTTTCCTATTTTGAAAAGGTAAAGCAAAGAATAATAAGAGCATATCACAAGGTATTTCTAATCAGCATTTGGAAACCAATCAGAATGTTCTAGTAGAGGAAACTAATCTAGCAGTTGGAAACACTTTTGGAACTGAACAATCTAGTAAGTATCTATTAATATTCTCAATCCATATTTTAATTCTTAGTTTCTAAAATCTCTAATTTATATGTCATTTAATACAAAAGTTTATGTAAATAAATTACGTTTTTGTCCCTTTGATGTCCTCTTCTGCAGAGGAAAATACTGCACCTAGTTCCACAGAAACTATTTTAAGTATAAAATTATTGAACTCTCATGTCTGAAATTTGTCTGAAATCACTAGTTCCTGGATTTTTATTAAATATTAATTAGATTTCTTTTCATTATAACTTTATGCTACTTCCCATAGCCAATCTTGTCCTTATGACTATGCCACCAAACTCAGTCTATGAACAGTATCTCCTAGTAAGCATGTAACAAATACTAGTTAAAATTGAGTCAGATTCTCTGCTTAGAATCCATCTGTCTAATACATTCTCCTAACTTATCAATACTACAGAAATTATCTTTTTGTTTTGTTTATGATACCACCCTCCTTAAAACCTTATAATGACTTTCCAGATTTTTATTGTTTAATTTCAAATTTTCATCAATATTTCTTGTCAAAAATTTTTCTTATACTTTTATTTCTCTTATTTATCTATATTCCAACCCTCTCCTTTATTTTTCTGAGTATGCTTATTTCCAGTTCCTTAGTTTTGTTGTCATTATATCATAGATTTTCAGAGTTTACAGGAAATTAGCTAGAAATTATTTCATCCACCCAAATGGGAAACTAAAGCTCAAAGCTAGATGAAATAACTTGACAGTCATACAATTAATAGAATAAACAAAACTAGAATTCATTTTCTGAATCTTTGTTTCTGCTCTTTTCACTATACTATAGTATGAGAAGTTTCTTCCTTAATATATATGCAAGGCTATTTTTACTACATTCCCTGCCTCCCTTAATCAGACTATTTTATGTTTCTTATTTCCTTTAGAATATTTCCTCATATCAGAGAAGGACTTGTTGCTCCTAACCTTGTGTGTATATCCTAAATACAAAATCCACACTGCTTCTTTTTCCAAAGTATTTAGTTTTTTTTCCTAAACCCTATTATGTATCTTACTTTAATACATATGATAGTAAAATGCAAATATTATGATGGGCTACTCATATATTCCAATTTTTAAAATTCTGCTTACTATGTATACTTTTTGTTTGTCAATTTCAGTGTTATTTCTTCTAGAAGGCTGAGATTGTAATCCAAATTTCATGGAAATTTTTAATTTCCATTGTATAAAGGCACATAAATTAGATTTTTGATAAATACTTGATGATTATAGAAATTACCACTTTTGTTTCCCTGGTTCTGAAGGGTTTTCAGCAACATAAGTAATTACAACTGCTAGTCTGAAAGATTTTAAAGATGGGAAGAAGATAAAGAGAGTCATAGAAAAGTTCATTATAAGGAAATAGCTTGACTAGAAAAAATTGAACAAGGGAGAAATAAGAGAAAAGAAAAGTGTTGGAATAAGTAGGGCAAGTCTTCTAGTTATTAATACTCAAAACTTCTTAACACTTTTCTTGGCCAGTAAGAGTTTTTTAAAGAACTTTAAAAACAAAATCAAAGCAAAACACATTATTTTGTGCTTTAACAAACTTATACTAAGCAAAGTGTAATTTGGCTGGTAGCGTGCTAAGTCTTATATATGTACCCTGTAAATATACTTACATTGCATATGACTAGGACCAATATTTGATACATGACAGTTATCAGATGATAACAGTCTCTCTTTTTCCCTGGTAGAATTTTAACATTTTTTTACCCTGTTAGATGATAAAAGTTAGAATTGTGATTGGTAAAGATAGAAAGATACTCATAAGAGTTTTAGAACAAAACAGTTTCTTAAGAGTATACTGGTGAGAAAAAGATGATCAGTTCATTAATAAAATAATATATATAGTGAACAAAGCCTCTTCAATACCTGAAAATCTCCTTATTTTGTGATAATCTAAGTTACCCTACTGTTTTGCAGATGACCACTCTGTTGAGTCTACATTTTGTACAGACTATCATACTGAAGAAACATCATGTGCTTTGAAGGATGGCAATGGTGATGATCATCTTAAGAAACAGGAAACCCAAGAACAGTGTGTCCCAATGGGATCTACCCTACAGAAAGAAACATTTAAAGCACCCTCCTGTGTTGCTTCTGAACAGAGGTGTAACCTTGAAATCACCTTTGAATCTGTGCCTAATTTGAATGACTTTAACCAAAGAGGAAATTCTGGTCCTGAATGCAATGAACAATGTACAGAATTGTACACAAATCAACTATCTAATGAAAATGAAATGGCTTTGGAAATTGGAAAGGACTCTTCAGTGTCTAATACCCCAAATACATCTGAACTACATCCTGATCAGTCCAATTTGCCTCTGGCTTCATTTGCTTCCCTTGATGAAGTAGCAGAAAGCAATGAAAATTTAACAAGCCATGGGAAAAATTCAAACCATTTTTTACCAAATATTTCATTAACTGGAAAATCATCTCAAAAAAACCAGTGTTGTGAAAGTCCCAGTGATTCTGTAAAACTTAAAACTATTTTTCATAGCTCCAAGTCACCCGATTGTAGTGAAATGCAGCAGAATAAAATCGAAACAAACGATATTTTGCCCATTGCATCACATCAGTCTTCTGATTGCTTAGATGATTCTTCAAACAATACAGTCTTACTTGGCTCTGTTCACAGTTCAGGTTTAAATTTGTCTGATCAACACAAAGTAGAGGGTCCTCTGGAAGAATCTGTCACTTCCAGCAAACCATCTAGTAGTC
Organism: Antechinus flavipes; assembly: GCF_016432865.1. Taxonomy (NCBI): domain Eukaryota; kingdom Metazoa; phylum Chordata; class Mammalia; order Dasyuromorphia; family Dasyuridae; genus Antechinus; species Antechinus flavipes. The sequence continues at coordinate 503,119,569 of NC_067400.1, read as the reverse complement.
AATCTTTTGTGGATTCACATCATTTGGAAAGTAAAGGTTTGCCATCAGAGCCCTCTAACTCAGAGGAAATAGCATTGGAATCACAAGAACCATCATCTTCTGTAAAAGAAGATGGTGGTGGTGTTCTTCTATCCCCTAGCAAAAGTGTTGACTGTAGAGAGATTGAAATAATGCCCACTGAGAGTAATCCTACAGAATATAGTCATTCTGTTCCCTCGGAATCCCTGTGTTCTTCAGTGGGAGAGATTAATACTGAACCTCAAAGTACTGGTGAATATGAACATTCTAAAGATTCCTCAACTGAAGTAGATCCATCAAACATAGTATCACTCAAAATTATCATAAGTGATGACCCATTTGTCTCTACAGATACAGAGCTAAACAATGCTGTTTCCAGCATCACTGGGGAAAACTTGCCTACTATAATCTTATCTTCTCCAGCAAAATCGCCAGTCAAAAATGTAGGATTAGTTAAATGTTTGACTTCAGAAGAAACTTCAAATACTGTTTTATCTGCTGAAAAAGTAGGGGACTCAACATTAGTAGAACAGAGCCTTTTAGTGCTCAAACCTAAAGACACTATAACAAATAACATACAGAATGATGATTGCAGTGCATTTTCAACAGCCATCACACCAAGTGTATCTCAGGATGGAGGATTTATACAGTTGATGCCAGCAACAAGCACAACTTTTGGCAATTCCAATAATATTCTGATAGCTACCTGTGTGACTGATCCAACAACCTTGGGAACAGCTGTCACTCAGTCTAATGTTGTAGTGTTACCTAACAATTCTGCACCTATAGGTGCGCAGCCCCCACCACCACAACAGTTACAGACTCCTCCAAGATCAAACAGTATGTTTGCAGTGAACCAGGCAGTATCACCTAATTTTTCACAAGGTAATTCTAAGAATATTTTGGTGGTATCTTTCTAGAATGAAATCAGCTTTATCCTTGGGTGGGAATAGGTTTAATTAACTAAAAGTAAAATAAGTAAATGAAATCCTCAAAAGATCATCATGATTATATTCACATTTTTATTTTATCCAATTTCTCTAACTACACCTGTTTTGCAGAACCACTAACCAAAGTGAAATGTTTTTGAGTTTTACTTTTTTTTTCCCCAGTTACACCTAACAGTACTGACAAACTATGCAAAAGAGACTGAATAATTAACATATTTATTGAGTTCCTACTATAAATCTGTACATGGAATATTTCTTTGCTGTGGAGAATAATAAAAAAAAAAAATCTGACATGGTCCCTTGTTGGAGAGCTTGTGTGGTCTTAATTAGAAAAACCATAGTTGCTAAAAACTACATGGCAATGAGTCTAGGCCTTATACAGGAACAGGCAGGGACAACTTGAATTGTTTTTTTAAAAATGAGTCAGATCTGGGGAACTCAGTGTAGAGTTCACAAGGTGTCATTTGGGTATGGATATTCCAGGTAGAGGTGACAGGCTACTAATTAATCCCCGAATAATTAAATAAGTGTATTAACTTTTGTATTCAATGGTGATATTTACTTACAAATTTTAGTAAACCATACTGTTTTTTATTGTTTTTCCAGTAAAGTTGATGGGTTTGCATTCATTGGTTGGAAAGCTTTTTTTGCCCATGTGAATAAAATGTGGGAATGAATAAATAAATTTACTAAGTGCTTCCTATGTGCAAAGTATTGTGCTCAGTACTAGGGATATAAATAGACAAGCAAGACAGTCCCTGTTTCCAGGACCTCTTGTTTTAATAGGAAGGAAGTTGCAGATCAGTTGGACAAGCCATATGGTTCATAGGGGTACTTCAGCAAAGCAAGTAATGATTCATCTTATTTAGTGTCATTTCCATTAAGAGGGAAAACCATTTCTGGAGTTAAGACTATTTCATAGTAGCAAGGACTTTAAAAAGGGTGGTAAACTTTCTTTTCCAGGTTTTTAGTTTATGTGGCTATTGAGAGAACAGAAACAACAGCAGCTACAAAAGTAGTAGCTAGGTTATTTCACAGAGATTATTTCCTTGAATAATTCCTGGACTGGAAGATGGTTAGAGGTAACATTATTGCTGTTACAATCCTTGAGCTTATCTTTCCATTAATAGTAGGGGGTCAACAGAAAGGGCAAGTCTTTTCTCCAGTGTGATCATTACTATTAGGGCTAGGACAAAAGAAGGGCTGATGGTTTGGGTGGCAGTGCTGTTACCCAGGCTATAGGGGTTAAGGTGCTTTTTTCATGAGAGTCTGAGGAAAGGTGGTAGCAATGGTTTGACTCCCCAGGTGACTTTAGCAGAACCATGTTCAAAAACATTGTTGATAACCTACCTAGGCAAATAAAATTTTCTTTAATACTTATCTCCTTCAAGAGGATTATTATGATTTGGTCCTCTATTTCTAAAATCTTATTTAGTTAATATAGTTCCTATGGCATTTAGGATTTAAATGAAAGCAGTACAAAAACTACTTTAAGTTCTATAAAGATGCCTTACATTGGCATGAAGGTGAATGTGAGTTCTCAAAGACTATGTCAGTAAAGTACAAACTCTTTCATGTCTGACTGATCTGGAAAGACTTCAAGTAGAAGCCTTGAAATATCTTCCAATAACAAGTTTAGCAAAATTCAGAAAAGCTCATCACTAGAAATCTGGCCACCAAGTAACGATTTTTTTTTAGCTACAAATACTCATGAAACCAGAGAGGAATTGCAGGGGAGAATATTCCACTGATAAAATCAGATTTCTCAAATGTTAAGAAAGAAAACAAAACAGTATTCATTTTGTACCTATCTCCACTTGCCACCTCTAAATTAAGACATATTCTGGGCTGTTTCCAAGAGGAAAGATAGAAGGAAGTATAATTTTATAGAATCAATTGCAGGGTGTTAATAAGGATTATTATGAGTAAAAAAAAAAAAGCCCTTTATTATTTTTAATTTTAGGATCTGCTATTATAATTGCCTCTCCAGTCCAGCCTGTGCTCCAAGGGATGGTAGGAATGATTCCTGTATCAGTAGTAGGACAAAATGGAAATACTTTTCCAGCTCCTCCCAGACAGGTAACATTTTGATTGCTGTGGGCTAAAAATGGAGTAGTGGAACATTTTGAGCATACTTTAATGTGAAGTTTTTTTTTATCCAGGTCCTGCATATGCCTTTAGCAGCACCTGTCTGTAACAGAAGTGTTCCTAAACTCCCCATTCCTCCAAAATCCCAGAAAGTCCAAGGAACAAGAAACAAGCCTAGTACAGGTAGGTACATTTTAAAGCTGGCTAAATAACGTCAGTTTTATATTTCTTATTTTTCTTTGTGGCAAGGATTATTCTCGAAGTCTTCTAATAGAAAGGGACTTCTAGATTTCATTTCCTACTCCTGAATATTTTTGATACTTGGAGCTCTTACCATTATTATTTTAAACAATTCTGCTATTATAACACACTTTTGTATTTCCCTATAACTTATATCTATTAGTTCTAAATATCTAATGTCTCTTCTATATGATTGTCAGTTCAAATAATTCAAAATGGTCATCACAACTGCCTTTTCATTCAAATCTCCCTTGTTATCTGACTTTTCTTCCATAATGTCTCCCTTCACTTTTCTCTTTTCATCTCCTGCTGCCAATTCCATAATACAAGCCTTTATTACCACTCACCTGGATTGTTTATTTTTTTTAATAATAACTGTTTTTTTTTTTCCAAAATAAATGCAAAGATAATTTTCAACATTCACCCTTGCAAAACCTTGTGTTCTCATTTTTTTCCCCTTCTTTCCTCTCTCCTATACACAGCAATATAGGTTAAACATATGCTATACTTATATTTAGTGGAAAGGAGGGATATAAGTGATGATCCAGCAAAGAGGGTGAGAAGGAATGATAGGACAAGAAGAAAAGCAGTGTCAACAAAGCCAAGGGAGAAGTTAACAAATCGAAATTTGTAGCAAAATTTTAGCTGTGAAAGAAAAAAAAAAAAATAGGATGGTAGTTTGAAGATATAGAAGGACCAAGTTAAGGTTTGTTTTTGTTTTTGTTTTTCTTAAGATAGTGGTATCTGTGCATGTTGGTAGGGATAATCAAAGAATGAATTAATAAAGAAGGGAAGGGAATAAGCTCTTAGATAGCACCTTGTTTGTGTTAGGTACCATGTCAAGCATTTTACAAATATTATCTCACAATATGAATGAACCTCACAACAATCCTGAGAAAACATCTCCATTTTATAGATAAGGAAACTGAAGCAGAGAGAGGTAAAATGACTTGTCCAGAGTCACACTGCTAGCAAGTATATATGGCCAGATTGAAACTCAGGTCTTCTTAACTCCAGGCCCAATGCATTATGGCATCACCAGCTGCCCTCATGGGTAAGAAGAAATTGGTTTGTGAGGGAAAAAACTCCCAGAGGACGAATTGAGATCTGGTATGTGAATTAGAGCAACTGGCTTGGGCAAGAGGAGCTACTTCTTTCTCAGAAAGGAAAACAGAAAGAAAATGCTGTAGAAGAATTTTCAGATTGAGTAGAGAGAAAAAAAACTTTCACATGGCTCTCACATGCTCACTAAAGCAGGGAAGCAAGTTTCTCTATGGAAAAGGAAGATGGGAGTATGTAAAGGCTTGAGAATATTTGGAATCCCTGCTCTGTGAATAGAGTGAATGAAGGAAAAATAAAAGATTTGTCATGTAACATTGAGGGCCTAGTTTTAATTAAGCAACACATTTGAGGTCATGTCAGTCTCCTGATTTCTCTATAACCTTCTGCAACATCTGACTAGGTTACAGGGGTCCTCACACTTTTAAAATAGGGGGCCAGTTCACTGTCCCTCAGACTGTTGGAGGGCCAGACTATAGTAAAAACAAAAACTTTGTTTTGTGGGCCTTTAAATAAAGAAACTTCATAGCCCTGGGTAAGGGGGATAATCATCCTCAGTTGCTGCATCTGGCCCGCAGCCGTAGTTTGAGGACCCCTGGACTAGGAGAGAATGAGCTTGGTAGGAGTCATCTCCCACCCAACCATAGAGGTGTTTTGGGCAGTAATTGGACAAGGAGTTCCAAAATATAGTTGAACTGGTCAACCACCAGTTCAATTAGACAATATCATACAGTATCAATATCAGACAATAAACATAGGTACTAGGTGCCTGGTACTAGTACTACTAGAAAGTACTAGGTACTTTGTTGAGCATTAGACATACAAAGAAAAGCAAAAGATGGTTCCTATTCTCTTAGACTTTACAGTCTTAATTGTGAAGACAACATGCAAACAACTATACAAACGAGACAGAAGACAGGATGAATTTCCTCAGAGGGAAGGTTAAAGAAAATTCTGCCTTTCCTGAGAAATTGGATTTTATCTAAGGTTTGAAAAAAGCCAGGAGGCAGAGATGAGAAGGGAAAGGATTCCAAAAATGGGGGATGATCTATGAAAATGCACTGATACAGGAGACAATGTGTCTTGTTTGAGAAACAAGAAGGCCAGTGTCACTGGATCACAGGATGTAGAAAGGGACAAGCGAGTAAGGGAAAGATAAAAAGTAAAAAGATTGGAGGACCAGATCATGAAGAATTTTGCACACAAAATAGAAGAGAAATGGGGAAGAGGTGAGGCAAAGAGACTTAAGCAGAAAGCTCTTGGCAGTCATTCAGGCTTGAGGTAGGAAGGGCCCTGTCCCCTGGTGGTGTCAGTCTCAGAAGAGAAAAGGGGGCACATTTAAGAGAAGTTAAAAGGGTAAAATTAACAAATCTTGGCTGCAGACTGACTTAAGGGGCTTAATGACTAACTTAATGAGGAGTTGAGGATTATACCTGGGATTTAAACCTGGGTGATGGGAAGAATGATAGTACCCTCAATAGTAATAGGAAAGTGAGAAAGATGGAAATATTTGAGGAAATAAGATTATGAAAGTTGGATTGTGAGATCAGAGTTGGGATGATATGATATTGCCTGGGGCAAATAAGAATCATAATAAGAAAGGAAAATTTAGAGAGATATGGAAAGATAAGGCTGTGTGTGAGAGAGTATCAAAGAACATATATATAGAGAGAGAAAGAGAGAGAAGTATTGAAGGATTCAAAACCTTAAAGAGAGTACTGTCATGAGTAACATTGAAATCTAAATTATGACTATGCTATAGGTGAGGGATAGTGAATATATGGGTCAGGAAAGCTAAAGTCAGTGAACCAAGAGGACAGTTCCAGAGAGGAAAGACACATGCATATTAAGGTCTCTTGGTGTGAGAATAATGGTAGAAGACTATAAAGGCAGTTACTGAACTCCTTAAGGAAAATGTAGGCTTTTTAGACAACTTTTTTAAAAATTTAAATAAAAATAGAAATATATAAAACAAACCTCAAAGGAGACATTGAAGTCTCCTAACAGAAGGATAGTCAGGAATAGCATTCCTGACCAAAAGGCATATCTTCTTAAAAGGGCAGGTGCAAGAGGAAAAGGGGCAGGGGAGGATCTAGATTAGCAAAGGCCAGACTAAGGTACACAGAGAAGATTATAGAGTAAGGTATTACCAGAAAGGGTTTTCACCACAGCAGGTGATAACTGAATCATGGAAACAGAAAATGAGAGTTTGCCAGATATGGGATAGAGAAAGGCCCCAACCTTGGCCCCAACCTTCCAAGGTACTGTGGTATCAGAATACATTGTAAGTATTAGATAGCTTCCATAGCTTATATCATCACTAAAACATGAGAAGGTGTGGGTAGATTTAACAGACAGAAATAGAAGGGAGTTCTCTTCGTGTTCTTGGGTTGTTAATACAGTTCCCTGTGAAAGAGCTTATATCAAGTTTAAAGGAGCAGGTATCAGGCACACTTCCCAAAGTAGCCCATGACACCTTGTTTAACCACACCCCCACGAATTATAGCAGTGACTAACATTGAGCTATAAACGAAAGTTTGACTAAATCATAATAAAAAGGGTTGGTAAATCTCGTGCCAGCCACCACAGTCATACGATTAACCCAAATTAACAGGATAACGGCATAAAGTGTGTTTAAGCATTCAATTCACTACATAAAGTTAAAGCTCAGCTGTGTTGTAATATGCCCTAGTTGATATTAAAATACGCAATTTACATGACTTTACTCCTGCTGAAGATACTAAAGCTAAGGTACAAACTGGGATTAGATACCCCACTATACTTAGCCATAAATCGAGGTAATTAAATAACAAAATTACTCACCAGAGACTACTAGCCACTGCTTAAAACTCAAAGAACTTGGCGGTGCCCTAGACCCTCCTAGAGGAGCCTGTTCTATAATCGATAAACCCCAATACACCTCACCCCTTCTCGCTTATCAGTCTATATACCACCGTCAGCTCATCCCAACAGGATCCCAAAGTGAGCAAAATCATGAAATCATAAAAAAGTCAAGGTGTAGCATATGGAGGGGGAAGCAATGGGCTACATTTTCTATATTAGAACGCAAGGAAGTGTCTATTGAAACAAAGATATGAAGGAGGATTTAGTAGTAAATTAAGAATAGAGCCTTATCTCAATGTGAAATGAAAACTCACACTTACATAATAGTCTGATGAGATTGATTAATCTTGGTTGACAAAACTGAAAGCCACTACTTTATTTTCCTAATGTTTACAAATTAATTCATTCTAGAATTTTGTTAGCTTTGATTCCATAACTTACTTGGTTATATTGATACTACTTTTGCTATTGTATATTTCTCTCCCTGGTACCCAGTACTTAATGCATTTTACCTTCTGATTTTACCCTCTGATTTCGGTCCTTTCTCTCTTCAATGAATAAATTCTAATCCTCTATTCCTTAGTCCCAATTCCTAGCTCCTAATTATTCTCCCTACATAATTTCCAAATCCCTTCACTTCACTGAATTTTGAGCCCTACAAGCCTTCTTTCACACCATGACATTTCCTAAGAATTCTACTATAGAATTTAGAATTGGAAGAAACTTAAAAGAGATGATCTAGTCTAGTCTCTTTATTTTTAGAAATGAGAAAATTGAGACCTAGAGAGGTTGAGTTGGACAGGATTTTAGATAAATGGGAAAGTTGTATTAAAATCCATGAACTCTCACTTAAGATTTAATACGTAATATTTTATTGATTCAATACCTATAACTTAGTGTGTCTTTTTCTCTGTATTTAATTTTTAAGATTTAAATGTTACAATATAGATTTACTATTTCTTAGCAATCTAATAATTTGTTGATTATAATTATGTTATATTACATATTTAATATATCATATAATTACATTGAATATATTGTATGCATATTTATAATTTAACATGTCATGATATAAATTTATTAAATACATATAAAGCCTATTTAATATTTGTCTCTTGCTTTATAGTGCTGAGCAAGCCTAGTAGGAAAAGAAATCTAGTTAACATAAGAATTTCATTTTATCAGGAAATTAATGAGATTTTTTTAATTAGCAAATACTCAGGATTTATGGGGTTTTTTATTATTATTATTAAATATATACTTTTTTTTTTTTTTTTTTTTTTGCTGAGGCAATGGGAGTTAAGTGACTTGCCCAGGGCACACAGTTAAGAAGTGTTAAGTATCTGAAACCAGATTTAAACACAGGACTTCCTGACTTCGGGGCTGGTACTCTATCCATTGCGCTACCTAGCTACTCCTTAAATATACACTTTTTAAAATAAATACATCCCCTGCCCAAAGCAGGAGACTTCATTTAATAATGTTTTCAAATTTATCACAAGAGAATTTTCTCAAGGTCATGGGACTTGGTCTTAAGGTGGTTTGAGAATTTAAGACTATTGGGTAAGTTTTCTTCAATCAGTACACTTCTAGTTTCAAAGAAGTCTATGCATGTATTTGTTTCTTCAGAAAACATTATTTCACTAATAGGAAAAATATTTGTTTTACCATCAACCTCTTTTCTCACAGGTGAATATAATTTCTCCAAAAGATGTTTTCTGTCTTTAATTGTTTGCATTTTAATAGTTCCAGGAAAGTTGACCACCAGCTTGGGGGATTCTTTAAGCCATCCAGTTGGTTTTCATACACACAGGTGAGCATAAATGTTTTCTTATTATTTGTGTTATTTCAATGGCAGCGTTTTGTTGCTGAAATACTTTTCTTCTTTTTTGCAGAACTCTAATTCCTGAAAAGAATTTGGCTACAGATCTTGGGAAGAAATTAGAAGATACCACAATTCCCCTTTCTACAGATAGTACAGTGTCTGCTGTCAAACCACATGAAAGTCATAGGCGTGTACTGTGCTTTGATACTTCTCCTGGAGTCAATACCCAAGGGTCTAACACCAAAACACTGTCTCAAAACAAAGAAAGGAATGACATTCCCTTTGTTACTGTGGACCCTCCCACTGTGTCATCTTCCATTGTAAAATCCTCTTTGAATATCAAAAAAGAGAGAGAAAAATCTTCTGGGCCTAAGATTTTATCTCAGTCAGAAACTGCTAGCAGTAGGAATACAGCTGTAAAAGAAACCCAGCCAGAAAAAAAGAATTCACTGGCTGGTCTGGTTCTTGATTCTTTTCACAAAGCAACAGCTAATAAGGAGAATGAACTACAAAGGGATGTGGAAAGGCAAAAAAATCAGGAAGCTACCAAACTGTCAAATGGGCATCAAAACAGTCCTCTATGGAATGACAAAACTTCTGCTGCCTCAGTCCAAGAACTGACCAAAAAACAGGGGCCATCTGGAAACAGTAAAAATACTGTTTCAACAGGGACACTTTCAAAGGAGCTAAAACGGGAACAGACTAAATCTGCCAGCCCTCTAACTAAAAACAGTGTAGAAAAATTACATGACCTTCACTGGCACAGCCCAACAAACAGACTTCCCAGTTCTGGGGATTTACCTATACCTAGGACACCAGGATCAGGAATTGGGGAGAAACATAAGGAAGAAGCCTGTGACAGCATCCAGACTTCCAGCACTAGACGTTTCACTGATGAGAATGGCACTCCCAAAGGAATGATCCCTCCTGCCACTCCAGACTTACCAGCTTGTAGCCCTGCCAGCGAAACAGGGAGTGAAAATAGTGTCAACATGGCAGCCCATACTTTAATGATTCTCTCACGAGCTGCTATCTCAAGGACTACTTCAAAACCACTCAAAGATAATACACAGCAATTTAGGTCTTCAAGGAGCACCACCAAAAAAAGGAAACTTGAAGATTTAGATGAGTGTGATCGGACTGCCCGTTCTTCCAATAAAAATCTTCCAAATTCAACAGTGCAAGTAAAAAAGAAGAAAATAAAGGCAAGTCTGAAAGATTTAAAAAAGTTTATTGCTTCATTTTCATTAAGGCTCTAATTAAAGTTTTCCACTTTGCTATCAAAAAAGTTTTGCCCAAAAAAAGTTCATAATAATGGCATATTATTTCTTTCAGAAATTCATTTATCCACAACTTTTATTTTAATCCTCCAGTGTATACTAGAAAGGAAGTACTTAGATGGTATTTCCAGTTTTATTTTTATTATTTACAATTTTCCTAATTAAATGGTTCAGCCACACTGATAACTTTTTTAAAATGCTTTGTGGTAAATATTTTCATGCGATTTTTTTTTTTTAATTCAAATCTTGAATGTTTAAAAAATTATATATACAGAGAATTATTTGTCAGTGGTGATTATTGTAATTCTTACAAAGTACTTTTCTCACAATTGCCCTTTAATTGCTCCTTAAGATAATTAGAATCATATAGGGAATATTATTCATTTTACAGTGAAGGAAACTAAACTTCCTCAGAAGTCACATAAATAATGATTATCATTAGGATGAGTTCATTTAGAATTCAAAACAGTATGTACATCTATTACTATATGGAATCTTTTATAAACCTGTATTTTTACAAAACTAAAATTACTTAAAAAAAAAAAAAAACTAAAGATATTTAAAGGGAAGGCTGAGACATTATAATCTGTTATGATTATGTGTGATGTTAGCTAACATAGGATTGTTTTTCTTCTCTCCCCAGAAAAAGAAGCTACCTAATTCATTTCCTGCTGGAATGGATGTGGACAAGTTTTTGTTGTCTTTACATTATGATGAATAAGAACTCTAAATTATTAAGAATATTAGTAATTTAAAACTGGTACCCATATTACTATGAGTAAGAAAAAAAATATGAGAGCAGGAACTGCACTTTCAGTGTGCACTGAAGTTACACTTTATAGCTATATCATGCTGTTTCTAAAGCAGCTTGCTAGTTTGTAAATAGACTTGATTTAGTATATTTTTATTTTGGAAAAGCACTTGCAGAAATATAATAAAGCCATTAATCTGCAAAACTGTACAGCTACCACAATTACATTTTGTAAATACTATGTAAATTGTATTGAAATTGAATTTCAATTAACTAAACTTTGACAAACCTGGTTTTGTTTTGTTTTTGTTTTTGTTTTTTGTTTATATTTTAATTACCAGTCAATTCCCAACTCAACAAAGTTGTCCTTTTCTTTGAAAAAAGTGATCGTTTATAGTCAGTGTAACAAAACATTTCTAAGACTTAGCCATTAAACAAATTAAAGGTAACGCCTTAGAATAAGAATTTGATTGTTTTCTTTTTTTTAAACTGTTTCTCTGTCCCTCGTTATCACGGTAAAGGCTGTATTCCTGATTACTTTTTTAATTAAAAAAAAACAAACCAGGGAGAAACAAAAGCTTTAAATATCCTCATTTTGGTCTATTAGTTAGAGGGAGAATTTTATAAGATATTTAATAAGTGTTTTGATCTGTTGTGTGTAGGGATTTTTATAAAACTTTAAATGAGCCATATAAAGTTTGCTTTTGTAGTGGAAATTTCCCAGAAATGTATATATCTTTCTCCTTCTCTCCCCTCCCCCCCCCAAAAAAAAAAAAACAAAAACTGGGGCTTTTTTAAAAATTGCACTAATTCAGAAAAGTCTTCAATTTAGTGGCCAAATCTCATTTATTTAAATCATATTCAATATTAAGAGTTTGTGTGTTGAGATTTATTTCCTAGCACAGATAGAATCACATTCATTTAGATATAACTAAAATAACTATTTGGCTGTTTTTTTCTCCTTTTCCTTAAGGTATATAGGATAACTACATATGTAGATATCCATCGTCAGTTCTTGAGAAAGAGCGCTATCTCCACATTTGTAATACAACCTGTAAAGTTTAAAAGTTAATTTAAATTTTACCTAAGAACAAAATCTTAAGCATTTAACCTATTGTGCCTGGAAATTACTGATGTGCATTTTCTAAAGTTCTTCCTATTGTGGTTTGACTTAAAACATGTAGATTGTTTTAACCCCTACAGGGTTGACATTAATGCAGCTTTCTTCAACTGTTCTATACTGAGCCATAACAATCCATTTGCTATCTGGTAACCATTTCCTGAATTTATTTCACTGGCACTAATTGCTTTGTCATGTTCAAATTTTACTTGAGACATTTGTGTTGTAAAAAATTTGTTTGTGGCAGTGGTGATATGAAGATTCCTAAGGAACTAAACATTATGCAGTTACTGTTTATATAAGCTCTATTACTTGATACTGCATTACTTGTTAGGTTTGAATAAATATTTTGGTTAACTTCAAAAGATTTGACTATTTATTAATCTGTTTTTTTCTGAACATATGCTTTTACTTATCTGGAAGAGATTTTATGGTAGAAATCAAAGCTCATGGCCTGGTTTTAAGGAAGTTGATTAGCAATGTCAATTTACAGAATGTCTTAAGAGTTGAGAATCCAGAATGTCCCCAGAAGTCTTATACTCATGTCCAATGAGTATTGTATTTATTCTGTGATGCCAGTCTTTCAAACGTTGTAGAATCCAGTCTATTATTCACAAAAGTTCATAGTTTTGATGAGGTTCAGATTCCCCTCGATTCCCAATCAGGGAACCAAATGATGAGGTTTGGCGCAGGGCAGAGAGTTGTGGGAGCCCCTTCAGATCAGAACAGGTCCTTCATAAAAGAATTTACGAACCCGAAAAGTTAGACTGGCAAAAAAAAAAAAAAAAAAAGTTTATTGGCACTTAGTTAGCTTTTACTAGGAGGCTGACTTCCTCAGTGGCAAGGTCCCAACAGAGAAGTAAAGGTCTAGCAGAGAAATCCTGGCAGAGACAAAGAGGGGTTAATGCTGAAAAAAGGGTGTCTTCTCAGAAGGCAGGGGGTCCTGACAGGCAGCTATGCCAAGGAAAGAAAGAGGTTACTTGGCATGGCATGTTCCTGCTTTGGGCCTCTGCCAAGAAATGAGCCCCAAAGTTAAGAGATTTGAAACTGAAGTTTCAAATGAATGAGATTACCGGCCCCAGGCCTAGATTTCCAGTAGAATGGGGTCATTTACTGAGAGTGCTCCTGAGCCAATCTTCAGCTCAATAGGGGTAGATAGAAATCTAGATCTCCAGCTAAAAGAGATTACTTACATTTGAGCTAAGTAGGGTGTGGTCCTAAACTCAACTAGTCCCATCAAGATAACAGAATGAAAGCACTTTATCTTGATTCCCTGAGGCAGGCGGCTCTCAGGAGAGCCTCTCGTGTCTACCCCAAAGTCAGGACAGTTTCAGGGTTTCCCCCATCATTTACCGCCCCCCCCCAAGCAGTTAGCACCCAAATTCATTTGGGGAAGAAGGGGCAAAGATCTCAGACTTCTTTAACTACTTCAAGCTGTCATGGGTCATAGAGATTGTCCCTAGTTCATTTGGGGATTCATGCCAGAAGGGGAGGTGTGAAATCTGAAAACAGCAGCAGGGCATCTAAGGGGTGTTGTGTGTCCCAAAAAGTCGTGCCATGATTTGCAGACTGGAGGGCAGTTGAAAATCCGTAGCTTGAAGCCTAAAGAAAACATCTTAGGAACAGATTAAAAGTGGGATGCCATCCAGGGTTGAGATGTTTGGGACGGGGGCCTTTTGCAAAAAATGCATCAGATACCATCTGTGAGCTGACTTTAAGAATGCTGATAGCCCACCCAACAATGCTGAATGCCCTCACTGCCCACAGAGTTCCCTAGCTGAAAGTAGTTAAGGAGTTAAATGCTGGCATGGGCATAGAATACCAATCAAGAAAGATAGGAGAGAAAATTCTAGGAGCAAAAAAAGTTCTCATCCTTAGTATAAGTGTTAAGTAGCCTAGAATCTAGGGTGTCATTGAGAGTCACTGCAGAATAAGTCGCCCTTTCTTTCCCATTTTCAGGAAAGCTAATTTCTCCCAATTGGGTGGAGTCAGGGAGCAGGGTGGCAGGATTAAGGATGTGATGCACCCAGAGAATCAGGTCAGATAGGAGACCCTGGTATCTAGTAGGCCTCCCACCAAGCCACTGATGTCCTTTGGCTTTTAAAACACTCTGAACCCTAGAGGTTAATGGCTATCCCAAGGTTAATTTTGAGATCTCTTCAATTAAAAGCAGCCACTGCTTTAAGGCAGGATGGCCTAGGAAAGTACACAGCTACTCTTTTGAGGCAGGGTCTAGAGGGTGGGCATTGGGCAGGGGCCTGTCAGGGCTGCAGATCAAGATAAGAATGCAGTTAAGCTCCAAACCTCTTAACTGTAACTAAAAGTTCATGCTTAAAAAATACCTCTGGAGGTCTGAGTTGGGTCCTCTATTTCACCATTAAATTGCCAAGCTGGTGAGGCAGAGGAGGGGTCTCAAAACAGATTTTTAACCTCCTCTGCTATCCCCACTCTATGGGGGAGGGAGGGGGAGATAGGAGAGACTAGAGGGCCAAAAGGAAGGAAAAGCCCCTCCCATCTGGTGTTGGGCTGTTGTGGTGGAGCAAGGGGGAACTTGACTAAGCCCCAAACTCCTGCTGAAGTGCAGAACATGAAGGGATGGCTCAACCCCTATACAAAGAAACCACTAGGTGTGGGAGGCATATTAGAGAGGCAGTGCTCCTCTTGCTCGAACTCAGGACAGGGACTGGGGAGTCTCCTCGGACAGTTCCATGACACCTAGAGCATGAACCTCCCGGCTTCAGTCTGAGAGGGATTTGCATTGAAAGAGGCACCTCTGCTCTGAGTGTTTTCTCCAGGAGGCAGAAGTTGCCATGGGGAGAAGAAAAAGAGCTGTGAGTCCCAAGATTTAGTTCAGGTGAGAAAAAGTTAAAGTGATAAAGTCCTGTTCTGAAAGGGATTTAGGAGTGCATTGGGATGCAAAGGAGAGTTCATGAGTCTTTAGAATTGAGAGTCCTTAGCTTTTTAGGTTTGAGATCTTTCACCTTAAAAAGAGGTATTTTGTCCCATTTTGCCAGAAAAAGCCTTAGTTTCCCCGATTCTACAGCCTTTGTCCTTTTCTAGATAATTAGAGATGGAGAGTTGACAAAATGCTTTATCAAACCACAGGAATTCCCATTTTCCCTGAGAATTCTGCTCAAGCCTGGGCATCAGATAACTCAAACCTTCCTGGGTGTCTGAGTGTCTAGCTATAGAATAGACAACAAAAGGCTTTTTACTTCCTCCAGATTTTGGGGGTTCCCAATAAGGGAACCAAATGATGAGGTTTGGACCCCTTTGATTCCTGGTCAGGGAACCAAATGATAAAGTTACTGCCCCCAGGCCTAGATTTCCAGTAGAATAGGACCGTTTACTGGGAATGGTCCTGAGCCAATCTTCAGCTCAATAGGGGTAGATAGAAATCTAGATCTCCAGCTAAATGAGATTACTTAAGTTTGAGGTAAGTAGGGAGTGGTCCTGGACTCAACTAGTCCCACCAAGAAAACAGAATGAAAATAATTTAATGATTTCCTGAGGTAGGCCTCTCCCAGAAGAGTCTCTCCAGAGCTCAAGGAGAGCCTCTCAAGTGTCTACCCCAAGTCAGAAGAGTTTCAAGGTTCCCCCCATCAGTTTAACCAAATCTCTACCCTGGGGGGTAGAAGTAGGGAAGGAAAAGGAATCACATTTCAGACATGGCTATTTGATAAGATGTTCTATGGCTTAGTGCTGGTACTTCACAAGCTGGTTTTTGGGAAACATTTGGCTTACACCTGCTACGTACATAAATCTTATCAGACCTACTAAGTTTAAAATGTACAATGTGTTTATTAACTGCATGTAATAACAATCTTTATTTTAATATTAAAGCAACTAGATTATGTTTGAAATTTACAATAAGAAGTCATGGGTACAAACCAGACATTAGGATTCACCTAGACTATAGCAGTAGATGCTTGAGAGGCCAAAAGAACAACTGTCTTTGTTGTTGTTCAATCATGTCTAACTCATGATGCCATTTGGAGTTTTTTCAACAAAAGTCCTGGAGTATTTTGCCACTTCCTTTTCCAGCTCGTTTGACAGATGAGAAAACTGAAAAGCAAACAGAATTAAGTGACTTGCCCAGGATCACCCAGCTAGTAAGTATTTGAGTCCAAATATGAACCCAGATCTTCCAACTCCAGGCTTGGCTCTCTAGCTACTCCAGTTCTGGCTTAGATAAGTAAGAGTGGTATTTAAAACAGCTAGACCCCGAAGGGAATTAAACTGTAGGTTGGAAGCAACTTCTTATCAAATTAATTAGACCGTATATATCACATTTAAGAAAAAGCTTTAAGTCATACCCCGTTTAACTAAAAGGAAACACAGGGCTTCTTGGAAGGCACTCATACAGTCCTACCACTGTGGCACTGCAGTAAAGTATGAATAACAATCATGTTCAAGATTATTTTCCTGGAAATCGAAAAGATTATTAGAGATCCCTTTTTTAGCTAAATATGTCTTAAGATTACCAAATCCAATGATACGAAAACTTTATTTATGTTATAGATGGACTCTGTGCAACTGTACATTGTTCTTTTTCACACTCTTAATAATTAGCTGGCTGATCTCTTCTGTTCACAAATACAGGTGAGGGTACTTGTTTCATTATTCTAGTACTTCTGGATTAGTATTGCAGAAGCACCACCTCCTCCATTGCAAATCCCTGCGAGACCATACTCTCCTTGTTTCAAGGCATGGACCATGTGAACAACAATTCTTGCTCCAGACATCCTAGAAGTTAAAAGGAAAAAAGTTTTCATTTTTCATTTATAAGACCATATTTTTAAAGTATAAAAGTTTGGTTTTAATTTTAGATATTGATATCCATAATTCACATACTTTAAAATTTTCTAAGGCATAAAAGCTATTATTTAGGGTAAGTGACTGATAAATATCCATGCAGCTGAATAAATTTTAGTATTTTTTGTGTTACTCAAAAAATAAAGGAATCTAAGAACGTATTGAATATAAGACAAGTTTCATAAATAATTTACCATTTTTAACATATATTGCATTACTTGTCATTTAAAGGAGAGGTGGACGGAAAGGAGGAAAAATTGGAGCACAAGGTTTTGCAAGAGTCAATGTTGAAAAATTTTTCCATGCATATATTTTGAAAATAAAAAGCTTTAGTAAAATAAATTTTTTAAAAAATCATAATCTATAAAAAAAGAAAAGAGTTTCAAGCTATAAAGAACAGCTATTTCTCTAAGAGGCTTTTCATGACCATTCAACACAACCCCAAATAAAGTGACTACAAAACCTGTTCTCATGATCCAGAAATTCCACTAGTAGCCTTTTGATGCCTCAAGGAGACCATAGATAAGATTAAATTCTGACATGCAACAAAATATTTTTATGATTGCGGAGAATTAGAAACAAAGTATGTACTCAGTTGGAAAAAGATAAATTATGATACATAGAATATTACTGTGCTGTAAGACATGAATGTGATGAATACAGAGAAACATGGGGGAAAAAAAAGCGAATAGTGCGAAATTATAAAGAACATGACTTGAGAAAAAATAAATGAGAAGATACTCCCATAACACCCAAAGGTAGGATGTCTACAAATGTACACTGCACATATTTGCTGCTTTTTTGTTTTGTTTTTTTAAAAAACACACTTTGTTACACAACTGTATGACTTGCTTACAGAAGGTGGGAAAACATGAAATTTAGTAATTAATAGGAGATCACTATTCTGACTGATTTTAAAGCATTTATATTCTGAGGTGAAGGGTGGAAATACAATACAGATGAGTAAAGGAGTAAATACAAAGCAATTTGAGAAGAGAAAGAATACTAAAAGATTCAAGGAAGGTATCTAATAGCACCTGAGTTGTTTTGAAGGGAGTTATAGACTGGGTATTTGTCTCTGTAACTTTAGTAAAAAGCACAGTGCCTGCCTTATCCTTACTAGAATGTTTGTTAAATTTTTGACTTCACAATACTTAGATATCCTTTATCCCTAAAATGCATTATCAGAAGTAGATAGTGGTCACTCATGCTAAAGAGATATTAAGTAGATACATCCTAGATGTATGTCTTGTTAAGAAACATGACTTCCCTATTAACATCAGATAAACACTTCTCCCTCAGCAGGAAGTCACCAACTAGCAGCATTTCCTTTATTCCTTTCCTATTGAATTGCCTCTCCCCCAGATGCATGCTTTGGATACACAAATTCATTTTTCAAAGTATAAACAGCTGCTTCTTTCTCAGATACTGCAGTTAATACTTACCTCTTAATGTTCAATGGTTCTTTTCTCCCTTGTAAAAGTCTATGTTTGGAATTACTTTATGTATTACTATTTGAGTTGTAGACAAAATTCTTCCAGTCCTCAGTCAGACTGGGAGCATCATGTTTTTGTAGATTGAAGAATTGCTTCTGTTTTTTTCTTTGCAAACAATCATTAATTTTCTCTAATACCCTTAGAAAGTAAATAGTTGTTCCTCAAGCCATTTCCTTTTACAAGGAAGATCAACCTGTACTTTGCACTTATAAAATTATTACTTGGCAATGGCACAATGGCAACTATTATTCATTTTATTTAGGCACTCCATACTTTTCTGGAAGCAAAATCCTCATTATGGTTGGTAGCAAATATTCCCCACCCCACTAGCAGAGAAGGAACCACAAATATATAAATTTATCTAACTTAGCATTTTAACTCTCAGTTAGCATAATTAAAACTTTAGAAATATTGGAACAAAGAAATTAACCAAGAATATGCAATAATTTCACCTACCCAATTGGGTGTCCCAAAGAAACAGCACCTCCATTGATGTTCACTCTTTTGGGATCAATATCCAACATTTTCATATTTGCTAATACAACTAAACTAAAAGCTTCATTTACTTCCCACATTGCAATATCTTCTTTTTTCAATCCCGAAGTTTTTAGAATCTGAAAACATCATAAATCCAAATGATTTGGCAAACCATAAAATCTTAATTTATTAATTTATACTAGAACTTTTAAATAGGCATAGTTTGCTTTTATTTGTCATTACTTAAAAAAAAAGTTTTGAAAGGCAATATGGTATAATTAATAAAGCCTTAGCTTCACAAAGACTGAGGATTCAAGTGTGGCTTCTAACACATTGGCTGTGTGACCATAATGTATCAACTCCAAGCACTTCTTTTATACTACACATAGCAAGAGCACATTGACTTTGGGAAAAGTAGTTCACTAAAAGGTCTCTACCCCAGTGAAATCATCAGTCCAATTTTAAAATTAAAAGTTTTAACAGTATGTAACTTGATAAGTGATGGTTTATGAATATGGTTATTATTAAAGGGAGAAATCATAATTTTAGTTCCTAGAATTATAATGCAATCAAAATTCACTCTAAAGAATTCTATGGTTTTACAATTCAAAGGAGTCTTTCAGCTCCTTACCCAAGCAAAAGTGAAGATATTTATTCCTTAACTCCAAAAAATGAAAGAAATTTGTAGGTATTAAAGCATATATTTAGTCTTACTGCAGTCCAGCATACAAGCAGAGGCTGAAGCAATTTCATAACCCAGAAAACTGAAATCACTTGAGAGCTGAGAATATATTGAAAGATTATTAGGAATAGTTCCAAACTGAAGGTGGAGTAATTATACGAATGTCAAGAAATTATGAGCCATTTATATAACTTCAAGAGGCAGAGGGCATAGAACAAAAATAGTCTAGAAAAAAACCATGTCAGAAATCCATGTAATTAAAATGTGTCTGGAATTTATTTTTGAAAGATTATTTCCCCATACTACAAATGCTCTTTGATTACATCATTCTGTGTAAGACAGACGCTTTAGAAGGAGTTCCCAAGCTAGAAACGATTCAAGTAGCAACCTGGCAATGGACTTTCTATTCCATTTTTAGCTAAGAAGTTCTTTTCAAATATGCATATTATATAAATATATGTTTGCTGGCTAAAAACCAACTCTACTTAGTTTGTAAGCTCATCACCAGGTGAATCAGAGTTAACTTTTTGATCAAAACAGCTTAAAATGACCATGCACTAAATAAGATATAGTAAGTGAAGTAAAGATTCTTATTAATGAAGTTAGAAATCCTGTGAAATAATTTCTTTACTGAGTTCTTACCCATCTTGAATTTATAGTGTGATAGCATGAATTCAAATCCAAATTCTACAATGTAAGTATATGTTTGGTCTATGTAAAGTATATGACTTTAGGCCAAGAAACTAACCTGCCTGGGCTTTCTTCATCCTTTTTATATAACTAAATAACTTCCCCCACTCTTAGTATTTTGAATCCATTGTGCTATCCTTAAACAAAAAGATTTAACCTGCCTGGCTTAGGTTAACATTCAAATTCATTTTCATTCCTTGGGTTCATACCACCTGAAGGCAGAAGGCAAAAGTCAAGAATAAATAAATGAGTTGGGCAGAGGAGTGAAATGAAACTGAAATTAAAATTTTATCCAAAATCATTTAGAATACCTGATTTTCAGATTTATAAATATAAAAGATAATAATCTATAAAGTAAATAATGCCTTCCATATATATAGCATGTCACATTTTATGAAGAATTTACAGGCATATGTAATCCACTTAATCCACACAAGTGCTATTACCCTAATTTCATATTTTTAAGAAATAGGATACAAGGCAAAATAATTTGCCCAACTGATTTCAGAAAAGCCTGAAAAGACTTACATGAACTGGTGCTAGGTGAAGTGAGCAGAACCAGGAGTACATTATACATAAAAACAGCAAGATTATGTGATGATCAATTACAATAGACTAGCTCTTCTCAGCAATGCAGTGATCCAAGACAATTCCAATAGACTTGGCATGGAAAATGTCATCTGTGTCCTGAGGGAAAACTATGGAGACTGAATGTGGATCAAAGCATACTATTTTCAACTTTCTTTTGGTGGGGGAGCTTTTTCTTTCTTGTCGTCTTTTTTTCCCTTTTGTTGGTTTTTTTTCTTTCACAACATGAAAAATATGGAAATATGTTTAAAATGATTGTACACATATAACCTATATCAGATTGAGTGCTATCTTGGGGAGGAAGGAGATAAAAAAGAAGGGAGAGAGAAAAAAATTTGGGAACTCAAAATTTTGCAAAAATAAATGATGAAAACCATCTTTACATACAATCAGAAAAATAAAGCACTTATTGAGGAAAAAAATAAAACATGAAAAGATAATGATCAGTGCAAGTCATTACTCATCATTAGCTATTACTATGCCTTTGTTCACATCACTTTCCTAAGAAATTTTAAAATAACTATTTCAAATAATTTCAGGGTCTGGCTTATTGTTTCTTTGAATCTTTTTATTATGTATATAAAGATATTTTGACTGGGACGCTAATATATTGTGGGTGGAGTTGTGAACTCATCCAACTGTTCTGGAGAGCAATTTAGAACTGTGCCCAAAGAGCTATCAAACTGCATACTTTTTGATCCAGCAGTGTCTCTACTGTATCCTAAAGAGATCATAAAAAAGGGAAAAGGATCAACATGTGCAAAAATGTTTGTAGCAGCCTTTTTTGTAGTGGCAGGGAACTGGAAACTGGATGCCCATAAGTTTGGGAATGGCTGATTAAGGAATGATATATTAATATTATGAAATATTATTCTATAAGAAACAATCAACATCAGGATGATTTCAGAAAGGCCTGGAGAGACTTACATGAACTGATGCTAAGTGAAGTGAGTAGAATCAAGAGAACATTGTACTCAGCCACAAAATTATGTGATGATCACCTCTGATGGACTTGGCTGTTTTCAACAATGAGGTGATTCAGGCCAATTGCAATGGTCTTGTGAAGGAGCATCAAGAAATGACAATGTTATTTGTATCTTTTTTGGTATATTCTTGCTTTTTTTTTGATCTGATTTTTCTTATGCAGCATGATAAATGTGGAAATATATATATATATAGAAGAATTGTACATGTTTAACATATATTGGATTGCTTGCTGTTGGTGGGGGAGCCTAGGAAAAAAGGAGAAAAACTTGGGAACACAGCATTATTTTAGGGAAAAATGTTGAGGACTGTCTTTACTATATTTTGAAAATTAAAAGCTATTAAAAAGGGGTAGATACTTGGCACAGTGGATAGAGAACCAGCCCTGAAGTCAGGAGGACCCGAGTTCAAATCTGTCCTCAGACACGTAACACTTCCTAACTGTGTGATCCTGGGCAAGTCACTTAACCCCAATTACCTCAGCCAAAAAAAAAAAAAAAAAAAAAAAAGGTTTTGCCTCTTAGAATTTTGTAACTACAGGTAGCTTTCTTATTATGGGGAAGATAATTGAATTAACATTGTTTACTATGTAACATACATATGTTCATACAAACATTGGTATAGAACTATATTAATAAGTAAGCTTAACAAAGTATTAGAAAAAAATAATTTGTCTAAAGTCACACACAGCTTGTGTCAATAAGTTTTAAGTACTTTAAGACTAAATGTCTTAAAAACTCTTATTTTTATTGTTCTTCTACATTATAAGGCCTCTCAATAAGTGACTTTAAACCACTTTCAAGAATTAATATACTATGGTATCTATAGTAAGCAGAAACAAAATTTACAGGGATAAAAAAACTTCTTTTTCATATGTGTGTGCAAATGTGAAATTTAAAAATGCCACATTAGGCAAATTAAGGAACACACTTTGTAATGGGTAAACTACTACATAATTTAGTAAGGTATTTAAAGATATTAAAGTGCAAAACTATTTTTAAAAGGGTATCATATCCTGAGGTAGCAGTATATTAAATCGAAAGCTCTTACCTTTGGTATCGCATAAGCAGGTGCAATTGGAAAATCGATTGGTGCTACAGCAGCATCTGCAAATGCTATAAAAGTTAGAGATAAAGATTTTAAAAATACTACTTCTTTAAAAACACTTCTTCTATCATTGAATTTAAGGTTTTTTCCCATTGGAATAGATAATATATTTAATAATTACCATTAGTGGTCCACAAAAGCAAAAGAGAAACCTTTTATAAAATATTTAAGTCAGCATGCTTCTCTAAATTGTGATTATTAAGAAAAGAATTATAACACTATATTCTAAATTTAGAAAATGTAGTCACTAAATGTGTCATCTGGACTCAAAATCAAAAGATATTACAGGGAAACGAAACATAAGTGATTGCAAGGGATAATGTCGTGTAAAAAGATATTACAGGTAAAGTTGAAAAATCTAATACTGAAAAACTAAAAAGTCAATTCTGTATCAAATTTTTAAAGCTTATTTTCACTTAGTGCAAAAAACTACAAAATATTACCTATGAAATCAATGTTAAATGTCCAGAAGTTAAATGATATTATGGCAAAATTATGGTTTTTGAAAGTTCTGAGTCTAAAATTGAACTTCAACAAAATGGAACACAAAGTGCAACCTGAATCATCAACATCTTCAAGCTAGAGTAAACAAAAGGGAATAAAATTCCTAGAGATTCAAAGGGAATAAAATGTCATATTTAACAACACTAAGCAAAATAATGACAAATAAGAGCTCAGAACTGAATTCTGTAGCTTTCCTAAGAAAGATTGTAAAAGCAAAGTTGGGAAAGTGTCAAGAAAGCAAGCAATCTTCAGAAATATGCCAAAACAATATGTGTCTATCTTCAGTCCTGAACTTTCCTCGATGAATTCAATATAACATGTTAGATTAAACTATAACCCAATACCAACAATGAAACCAGTTTCAAAGAGGACATTAAAGATTTAGGTGAAGACTAATTCGCAGCTATATGGAGATAACAAAGGTTTTTTTACCTGCTACTCTGGCCAATGGCTTAACATTGAGCCTCTTGGCTGCATCTGTTGTCATCAGAACCAAAGCAGCTGCTCCATCATTTAGTGTGCTGGCATTGGCAGCTGTCACTGTGCCTGAAAGTGATGATAAGCCTCAAGTCAAAAAACACAGAACATCTCAGTGCATGACAGAATAAATAAAAGCAAGAGTGTGTTAAGTTGCTCTTCTAAAGTCTATTAAGAAACATCAGTGGATCCCCTGAACTGGTTTTTAAGTTGTCATATTTTCCAAAAACAATGAACTGAGAGTATGTAGAAGGTCAAGGTCAAGTTCCCCTGAGCTGACATCATTTGTTGTTTGCATCTTAGACTGGATTTCCTGTGTGTTCTTGGAAGTTCAGATAGGTGCCAGTCAAGTCTGCACTAGGATGAGGATCTGTTTGTGCAGGTGGGACCCTTATAGATAAGCAGACCATCATATCTTCATGTTCCATCAGTTCCCAAAGTTCTTGGTCTTAGACTGGGAAATAGACTATCATAAGAGTGCTAAGTTAAAAAACTCATGACTAAAAGAATGCTACAGCCTATGAAGACCATTTACTATTAAATATAATGAACAGACAAGCCTGAGGAAAACTCATGAATTGATGTAGAATGAGCAGGACTAGGAAAACACTTTTTATATAATAACTACATCGTAAAGACAAACTGTGAAAGACTTTTAAGTCTTTGGTCAATGCAATGGCCAACATTTACAGGGCTGTTTTCCACCTTTGGTGTCCCCCTATTTTACTGAACTTTCACCTGTGGCTCCAAGAGGCTGTAACATGCACAGCAGCAACACCCTGGTAAATTGAAGTAATGATACCTACCTCCTAACATACTGGTGATTTATATAAGATGAAAAATAAGAAGACACCAATGTGGAGTTTATTTTTGCCCGACTATACATATTTGTTGCAAGAGTTTTCCTTTTTTCCAGTGGAAGGAGAGAAAAAATCCTTATTATTTTTTAAATATATATAGAGAGAGATTGGAGAGGTTACTGTGTTGGTGAAGGGAGCACCAAAACTGAGTACCAAAAGTACATCAGATGGGGCAGCTCGGCACAGTGCATAGAGCACCAGCCCTGAAGTCAGGAAGATTTAAGTTCAAATCTGGCCTCAGACACTTAACACTTCCTAGCTGTGTTATCCTAGGCAAATCACTTAATCCCAATTGTCTTAGCAAAAAAAAAAAAAAAAAGTACATCAGAGACAAATGAAATTAAAACCAAGAAATCAGATTTTTCCACATTCCATAATATGCATGCTGTTAAAGGATTTTGAGATATTTTTGACTATATGAACCCTTTTCATAACAAACCAATAAAACTAAATGTAGCAAAATAAAAAAAAAAAGTGAACAAATTTCTGAACACTGAATTTCTCCAAAATGACATGAAATTCCTTGAAAATTAGAATTGGGCAAAGGAAACCAAGCAAATTTATAAGACCAAGAACTAATACAAAATATAAAGAATTTTTTAGAAAGATGAGAACAAGAAACTAATTAAAACTGATCTGGAGAACAAATCAAGAAGAAAAAAACAATAATCAGACTAGCTGAAAGCTATGATCCAAAAAAAAAAAAATCTTTTTTTTTATTATAGCTTTTTATTTACAAGTTATATGCATGGGTAATTTTACAGCATTGACAATTGCCATACCTTCAACAAAAATCTTGACACACTAATAAAAGATATAATTGATGAAAATTGTCCTGAACTGATAGGACAAAAATTAACATTTTTACCATATGAACTAATTACTGGAAGATCAAAATCATTTTTATCAGGTTTTATAAAATTATACTGTCTTATCACTACCAGATTTTATTTTAGCAGCATTAACTAGAGATCTTTCACAAGTGACTTAGAACCTGATCAAGGAAATAACTACAAATACCTGCCCTGATTCATCAACAAACATATTAAAACCATTCAGTTTTTTCAGCTAGTACTTCAAGCCCCATTTCCTGCCCTGATCAAACTCACTAGTGTGTCATTTACTGGACAAGTCCTCTGACGAAATATGAATTATATTTGCTTAAACACAAAATATGACAACTGCTTGGTCTTAAAGGCTACATCTTCTGGGGTCCCAATCATGGAACATTACCATACATCCTAAGGACATCTGGATCAACAGGACCCAAACTCCAGGCTCCTGCTGGCATCTGGATGACTTGTGCACCTCCAGTGCCTAATATAAACCTATCAATTCCCCTTCTTGGGCAACCTTATCACCATGGCTATTAACCTCATTTTTTATAAGTTTAGCAATGTCCCATGCTATGCCCCTCAACTACCTGGACCCAGGTTCAGGCAGATAAGGGAGGATAAGAGTCATCCTGCCTAGTGTTGGGCTCCCCTAAGGACAATCTGAAAACAACATACACAATCTACACAAGACTCAGGGGTGGATTTATATAAAAATTAGGCTTGGTAGTCTTGACATCACCATTAGTTTCCCCTTAAGGGAAAGTGAATCCTATAAAATCTATGCATGGAAACTGTTATAAGATTAGGCCTGATGATCTTGAGACCATCATCACAATCTTCCCTTAAGGAAAGCTATAAGATTATAGAACATAATTATGGAAAAATACTAACCTTGACAAAGAATATTTTTTGAAGATTAGTGCTTCCCCCAAAGAATATTTTGTCAACCACTAGCTTATGTTTTTCCCTATTAGGCAAATTCCCCAAAAATAATATTTTGTTTATCACCAGCTTGTTTCTTCTCTGATAATGCCAACTCTCCACCCCCGCCAAAAATTTTTGCCTTGACCTGATATGCAAACAGGCCAGCTTTAAGGGGGCTACCAACAATTAGAAGGGCATACTGGAATACCCCCTCCCCTCAGCAGGAACACACCTCCCTGCTGAATGGACATGTGTTCTGTTCCCCAACATGGTACTGTCCTTACATGAGTTAGACTCCATGTCAGCGTAGGCCTGTGCCATATAATGGGTCACCTTCTTTCACTTTCCTCCTCTTCCTGATTATAATAAAGTTTGGCACTGAACTGTCTCTCTGAGTTTTGCTCGTTATTCTCAGCATCCAAACCCATGAAGCTGTTGCTTTCCCTGACATCTCTGGCTGGCCCATGGGCTTTTCCTTAGACATAATCTGGGTTCCCCAAGCAAGGACTTAAACAAATGACAGTCATACTGACACCCGGGAAGGATACCATTGTGAGCCCACTTGCAGAGAGCCAGAAGCAACAAGGGAACTCCTCCGTTCTCCCAGCAGGGATGCCTCTTCTACCCAAGAAATCAGAAAACAAACATCCTTTTGCATTTTTGCATATTACTATCAACTCTCTAGTCCTGGCAAGATCACATGTGATTTTTTATACCATCATTTTGATAGATCACCATCACATACTATTGTGTTTGATTCAGAAGTAAAACATCTTTATGAAATAAAATGCTATTTTTGATTTCCTTCTCAGGTTATTTTTACCTTATGTCTAAGTCCAATTTTTCTTGTGCAGCAAAATAACTGTATGTATATGTATATATATATATATATATATATATATATATATATATATATATATATATATATATATATATATATTGTATTTAATATATGTGTCTAGGGGAGGCGGTGGAGGGAAGGAGGGGAAAATTTGGAACAGAAGGTTCTGCAGGGGTCAATGCTGAAAGATTACCCATGAATGTATCTTGTGGATAAAAAGCTAATTAAAAAAAAAAAAGAAATAAAATGCTAAATTCTTAAAACTAACCATTTTCTTTTTGGAAAACTGTCTTCAGTTTTGGGACTTTAGTAAAATCAACACGCTTGTACTCTTCATCTTCTTTTACCACTATGTCTGGTTTACCTAGAAGATAAAAACTATAAGGTTAGAAAATAACCATTAAGTATATTTGAATCAGAAATTTGTTTCATGAACAAATATACGATACTTTCCCATATAAGTTTATATGCCTTAAACTCAAATTTGTTACATGTAATTTGTTATACTAAAATAATTTCCTACTAAAGAACTTAAAGAAATAA
This sequence comes from Antechinus flavipes, assembly GCF_016432865.1. Classification (NCBI taxonomy): domain Eukaryota; kingdom Metazoa; phylum Chordata; class Mammalia; order Dasyuromorphia; family Dasyuridae; genus Antechinus; species Antechinus flavipes. The sequence continues at coordinate 503,091,570 of NC_067400.1, read as the reverse complement.
AACTTCCTTATATCTGACTTCTACTTAAATTCAAAGTAAAAAAAAAAATACAATGTATATTTGAGCTTAATAAGGGTAAAAATCTAACAGAATCTCTGAATTGTAGATTATGTGATTACTTGTTGGGAATACAAAAATTTGTCCTCAATTAACATGAGTGTGAAAATAATTGTATATATATTTTTAGCTAAAAGACAAGCAAAAAACCCTAAAAATCCAATCAATTAAACATTATTATTTCATCCCATTACAAAGAAAAGTGGTAACATGTAAACCAAAACTTGAGTCAATAAGTGATATAATAGATCACAGTATGTTAAACCTGAAGTCAACTGGTGTACAAATTTCAGGGGGCACATGAAGTTGGGTGAGGAAAAATATTACATCTTCATTCTGATAGTTTCCTTGGTAATCATTGCATTTTTAATGCCTTTTTATTCTGGGAAGTTTACCAGACTAACAAAGGGGCTCATGACATATAAGAGTAAAATCCCTATCTTTGAGAGTTGATTAAGGCTGTGAAAGATAAAAGTTTTTTGTATGATCACAGTCACAAAATCAGCAAATATTAGAGGCAAAACGTGAACCTAGTTCTTCCTAATAACTTCAACTCCAATAACTATGCCTCTGACATATGTGATATGATATGATATGATATATATATATATATATATATATGTATATATGAGATATAGTTAAGCATATTTGGAAACATCGTACTCCTACCTTTTTGTGAAACTGTAACAGGAATAATTTCATCTGTAAATACTCCAGCTTCCCAAGATGCTTTACTTCTAGAATAAGAATTTATGGCATAAGCATCTTGTTCTTCTCTTGAAATATTAAGTTTTTTGGCTGTATTCTCAGCACAGTTTCCCTAATAAAAATAGTAGAAACAGATTTTTTTTAATATGTGACAACCAGAGTTGCGATTGAAACAGAGTGATACTATGTGGCAATCCTCATACAATAGCAAGTTGTTTATATTTTGTTATACATAAGGGTATGAGGGTATAAAAGGGGAAAAAATCTTGTAATAAACGAACTCCATTTTCCCACCATCCTCAGGAATCCCACCTCAACACTTCTCCACTAGGATGGTATATTTTAATCACCTCAGTGTGGGGGCTCTAGAAAGCAACGGTATGCTTTGTCACCTCAACTTGGGGGCTCTAGAAAGCAGGACTCAATAATTTATTCACCCCAACTTGGGGGCTCTAGAAAGCAGGACACAAGACATAGATGATTTTCAGATGTACTTCTGTATCTAGCCTAACCCTGACCTCTCTCTCTCTCTCTCAAAATGCTCCCCTCTATCAAACTTCTCTCTTACTATCAAAAGTCCTCATCTACATGTAATCTTCAATTTCCCAATGTCTCACCCACTCCATCCAATCATGGTTGCCAAATCCTATAAATTGTACCTATTTGAGGGTCAGCTAGATGGCAGAATGGATAGAGAACCACACTTAGGGCCAGAAAGGCCTAAATTCAAATCCAACTTTAGACCTTTACAAGTTGTGTAACTGCCTCTTAAATTCTTCTTGCCTCAATTATCCCTGCAGTAAAATAGAGACAATAATATCACCAACTCACAGGGCTACTGGGAGGATCAAAGAAGATACAAAGCACTTAGCACAGTGTCTGGCACAAAGCATGCTTTAAATATATGTTAATTATTGCTGTTATTATTATTATTATTATTCTCATTACATAGTAGATACTTTTAAAGTGATCACTGGGTTGAAATAACACTCACAAATTAAATACTTCAAATATTCAATAAGATAAAAAATTTGCAGCAACTTGTGCATGTACGAATACTCATTCTTTCTAGCTCAACAAAACAGCATCAAATATAAGCTAAGATTCTGACATGTACATGAAAAGTAACCTTCCTAAAATATTTACCACACATCTTATGAAATAGGTAATTCAGTACCTTCAATACAGGTAGTACAAACCATTCATATTTGTATGCTACATAGTAAATATAAAAAAAAAATTTACCATATGAATTTTATTGTAGACATCTGTTAATCCATCTTTAACTATTAAATCTTCAAGTTTTACTCCTCCATAAGGAGTTGCTCCTCTGTTCATTACATATGGAACATTTGACATGCTTTCCATTCCACCTGCAACCATCACATCCTATTAAAAAATGGCATTGAATAGTTGCTATGAAAAATTATGAATACTCAATTAGATTTTATAAACTGTGACTACAATGAAAAGTTTAAAATATATACATTTTCAATACTAATATACAGTAAGAACTTTTTTTAGGTGACTACCATTAAATGTCACTTGTACAAATCAAACATAATTAAAATTAGAATCAAGTTGAAAAAAATCAAGGAGAAAAAGAACACATAAAGAAAAGAATATTTTTCTTGATAAATTCCTAATGTTTTTCCTTTGACTTGCTCTATTTTTAAAAATACTCTACTAAGAAAACACATTTTATGATGAAGTGGATGTTTCAGAGAAAACTGGAAATACTTGTATAAACTGGCACAAAACGAAATGACAGAAACAAAGAGAAAAATTATTGTAAAGGCAATCAATTTCGAAAATCAAGAACTCTGATCAACACAATGAGTAGCCATAAAGTCAAATGACTCATGATAAAACATGCCCACCTCCTGAAAGAGAGGTGATAGAGTGCAGACCAAGATCATTTTGGACATGGGTAATCCAGGAATTTGTTTTGCTTAATTTATGTTTGGAGCTGAGGTTTTGTTTTTCTCACTTTCTCAAGCTAAAGGAAAAAGGGAGTAGTATGGAGGGAAAAGGAAGGTCTAAGAGGATCTCTATTTGAAAAAAATAACTGCTACAAAAAATCAAATGTATATTTCTCTATTTCATTAAAGGTAAGCATGGGTTTACTATCAGAAAAAATAACCAAACGCATAAATAACTTACTGTAGTAAATAATATAAATGCAAAACCTAAAGAACATTTCCTACATTGTTCTTTTTTTTTCTCTCCTTAAACATTTTCTTCTTCCTCAAAGTGTCACCTGTACCTCTGTACTTAGAGCAAATGACATTAGTCACTCTTTCAAAGCCTCTCAGTATAACCAATCTAACTTACCCACTATTGTCTCCTCTAGTCTTAGAGGAAGAAGTTTTCCTACTCGCTACAAATAATCACCACTTATGCTTGCACCCTCATTCTAGTCTTTTTCCCATCTCTGCTAGGATTTCACTCTGGCAGTCACTTCAAACAGGCTCTTTCCAGCCTACAAATATGCTCATGCTTATGAATTAGATAGTCTCTGATTTCTTATAGCTTTAGATAGTATGATCCCTATACTACTATTATATATCTAAGTGTCATTCAAATAAAATTAATTAACATTGTGAATAGCTAAGAAACTTATGACTGAGTATGTATGAATGTTCAGATACTGGGAAATACGTATACAACGGTGAGATTTGTCCCTCAATCAGTGAAGATTGCTGGTTTGGAGGGTACCAAGTGACACAAGGAAGATATTGAACAGGTATCATGTTATTCTATGGAATTTGAGAAAACAGTAAAATACAAAGCCAAGACATACAAAATGAATTTTAAAAAACAGTAATTATATCATATTAACTGTCTGGAACATTAATACATTCCACCATTCCCAAAACTGTACTTGTTATAAGGCTAGCAACCAGTTATTAAATCTAGGTAATACAATGGATGGAGTACCAGCCTTGGAGTCAGGAGGACTACAGTTCACCTCTTATTAGCTGTGTGACCCCGGGAAAGTCATTTAACCCCAACAGCCTTGTCAAAAATATTTACCAAAAAAAGCTTCTAAGATGGCAACCTGAACTAAGGCAGAAAAACCAGCTATCAAAAACATACTATAACAAAATTCTAAAAATTATACCAGACCAAATAATAACCAAGAAATCCAATCATAAACTGAAGAAACTTCATCTAATTTAGTATATTTCACAATAAATCAGAGGCCCATAGACAATAAGAAATGGAGTCCCCCAGATAATCCAGGATCAAACAAGACTGAAACCTCTAGCATGATTACAGAAAGTGCAGAAATATCTCTATATAACTATATCAAGAGCTAACAAGATTGGAATACTCCCACAAGAAAGTTCCAGCATCGTTAGAAACTATAGCATGGACTTTGGAAGCAACCAGAAACTACAAAATGTGAATTTCAAGCAATGTAGCCCCAAAAATTCCAAGGGAGAAAGAGGAAGAGACAGATCAACAAGAAGGAAGAGGAGGAAGAAGAGAAAGAGAAAGAGGAGGAAGAGGAGGAGAAAAAAGAGGAGGAGGAGGAGGAGAAGGAAGAGGAGGAGGAAAAGAAAGAGGAGGAAGAGAAGGAGGAGGAGGAGAAAGAACAAGAATAAGTAGTAGTAGTAGTAGTTAAGAGGACATACATTAAGTGAAAGAGGTAAAGATATTTGGAGAATTTAGGGTGGGGAGTATAAAACTATATCACTTATTTGAATAACAAAAAAATACCTACCAAAATATTTCTCAAAATCATAGATATTTAACCAGTTACACAAAGAAAAGAAGTCCATTCTTTAATTTCTTATACAAAGGCTGTCATGTCATAATGCCCAGAACTAGTCTAGAAATCAAGTATATACTGGTTCCAATCCTGCCTGACACATACTGTGTGAGTCTGGGAAAGGCTCCAACACTGTAATAGGAAAAACACTACTTTGGAAACTAAGGGATCTTAATATTGTAGCATCTTGTTCAATCTTGGCAAATGTATTTGTTCATGAGTGTTCATGAGTCATGACAACAGCTATAGTGTATTCTCATTTTATCTCGACCTGTGACTTTCACTGGTATACTGAATTCCCAAGTGAGGAAATTCACTCTACCAATGGACATGAGTCACTATTCTGCAATATAAAGTTGATGGGCTTCTCTGAGAACAAAGAGAGATTAAATATTCTGCCCAGGCTCACACAGTCATTATGTGTCTGAAATTGAGACTTGAACCTAGTTTTTTCTGACCCTGGTGACCAGCTCTGTTAATTTAATAGCAGACTCTCTAACTCTGATGCCTCTGCTATTTTAATTATAAAATTAAAAAAAGCAAATATTCATCTTACCTGATGGCCACACATTAGGTTCTGAGATGCCATCATAATAGATTTCATTCCTGATGCACAAACTTTATTGATAGTGGTACATGGAATAGAGATAGGCAAACCTAGAACAAGGATAATTAAGTCATTCTCCCAAATCATTCAGATACTTTTTCCCAATTAAATAACACTACTAATTAGGTAAATGGACTAAAGCTGCACTTCCTGAAGAATAACTTCAGCATACATGAAGATTTCCATGCCAATATGCAATTTAATTCTGAATAAATTGAGCAGTCTACTTCAAATCACATACCCTGTCTATTCCCCTCACACTCCTTCCCCAAGAATATCTAATCCAAACTCCTCATTACAGAAACAGATATAGCTACATTACAGCCCAGAGAGCCTAGGGTCATATAGAAAGCAGGATTCTTCATTCCTAGTTTTGGATTCTTTTTTTTTTCATCATATCACAATATCTCACTAATAATATTCCATCAAACTATAATGAAAACTTATATTACTAGATTTTCTAAACTTTAAAGCTTTTAAGAAAAAAAATAAGACAGTGTTTTTCTTATTTTAAGAAATTCCTTGGCTGAATAAGTTATTTAATTTATTGTTACATAATTTATGGAATTTTATCGTTCTGTAAGAAACAACCAATAGGATGATTTCAGAGAGGCCTGGAGAGACTTACATGAACTGATGCTAAGTGAAATGAGCAGAACCAGGAAATCATTATATACAGCAACAACAAAATTATGATGATCAATTCTGAGGGACATGGCTCTCTTCAACAATGAAATGATTCAAACCAATTCCAACTGTTTAGTAATGAAGAGAGCCTTCTACACTCAGAGAGAAGACCATGGGAACTGAGTGTGTTCACAACATAGCCATTTCACTCTTTTTGTTGTTGTTTGCATTTTATTTTGCTTCCCAATTTTTTCTGGTTTGATTTGGTTTTTCTTGTGTGGCAAGACAATTGTACAAGTATGTATGCATATATTGGATTTAACATATTTCTACCATGTTTAACATATATTGGAGTACCTGCCAATTATGGGAGGGGATGGGAGAAGAGGGGGGAAATTGGAACACAAGGTTTTGCAAGGGCTAACATTAAAGAATCATCCACATATATGTTTTGAAAAATAAAACGCTTTAATAAAGAAAAAAAGGAAATACCTTCTACCAGCAAAGATAATAACTTTTCTACAAGTTGCAGTCTTGGAGAGATGCTGATAGTCCTAAGATTTTCAGTGACTTATACAGGTTCTTACAGAAAGTATTTGGCATTTGAACAAGTCTTCTTGACTCTGAGGATAGTCTCTGTCCATTTTACCAATTGCCTTCTCAGGAAAGGTTAGGAAAAATAACCAAAAAATTACTCATACCTGCTCCAAGCACAGCCTGCCTGGCTGGTGCTTGTCCTTCACCCCCTTGCAGAACATTGCCCATGTAAGCTTCTTTGACTTCTTCCTTGGGAATCCCTTAAAACAAAACAACTGGCATGTCAACATCTTACATAATTCAATGAATATATCACATAAAAAGTATGTAGTAATCTTTTTTCTAAGTAGTACTCATGGTTATAAACTCTATCCCCTGAGTTGTCTAACACATCTTCATAAAAAATAAAAGAGCCTTAGTCAAAAGAAATTTTTCATTACTTACCTATTTTTCAAAAGTACTTTCTGCCCATAAATGTTATCAATTATGCCTTGCACACACTTAATAAGAACATTATTAATTGAAAAGTATATTTTTACCTTTATGACCTAATTTTGTCATTTAGAAGCAAAAAAGGATACTCCCAAAAAATCTATCTAATTTACTGCATAACTATTTTTTTTTTTTGGGCTGAGGCAATTGGAGTTAAGTGACTTGCCCAGGGTCACACAACCAGGAAGTGTTATAAGTGACTAAGGCCAGATTTGAACATAGGTCCTCTTGACTTCAAGACTGATGCTCTATCCACTACACAAACTAGCTGCTCCAACTGCATAACTTTATAAAACATTCTCTGGGAAAAACATGCACACAATGTGTGCTCACTCATTCATTTCAACCTCCCAAAAGTAGCATGATGATGTTGATAAAATCCCTCACCCTTCTAAAAGTCTTTATTGCACAGTATTCTACTTCTCATATTCTGACTGATCTTTTTCTTTAATTTTTCATTATTTCTTTTTGACATTTCTACCCCCATAAACTTGGATATTCCTCATTATTTGAACTCCAGTTTCCTGCTTTTAACTTTTTACAGAACTGTCTTTGGGATACTCATGTTTTTATAGTGGCAATTCTTACTTTTGCAAAAATGATTCCTAAATCTCACATGTAGCCCTGACCTTTACATTGATCTCCACTCAAATAATCTTCAGATGTCTACTAGTCCATGTCAATATACAAAGATCTGTCATTTCATCAGTGTGGGAATTTATGTAGATTATAATTTAACTATAATTCTACATATTTTAGATATGTTCTCTTCTCTTTAATCCCACTAAGATTTAAAGAGCTATCAAAAGATTTGCTCACAAACAGTACAACTAATAAATATTAGAGGCTGGACTTCAAACCCAGGTCTTCCTAATGCCAAATTCAGCATTCTATCGGCTATTTCATCTTGCTTACCTATGGCTAATTACCCTTAAGCCAAGTAATACCATTCAAACTCAACATTTAAAATTGAAATCCCATTTTCCTGCCAAAACTGCTTCATGATTTTGCTATTTTTGGCAGCAGCACCATTATTCTTCTAGTCACTGTGGCTTAAAACCTGAGATAATTCTTCTCTTTCATCCTTTCTTTCTCTGCCTCCTCTCTAACCCTCAAACCCCCACACCCTGTTAATCTCCAAATTGCTCACATTCTTTGTTCAAAAAGCCTCTTGAATATCCCTTTCTCCTCCCATTGCTCCCCCTCTAATCTAGGCCCCTCAACTTAGATGTAAATTATTATAATATCTTCCTAATTGGTCTGTCTCTAATTTAGTTCTTTATTAATTCTGCACATTATTGCTAAATTAATCTTGCTAAAAACACTGCTTTAGTGTTATTCTTCAGTGGTTTCAAATTAACTACAGAAGGTCAAAATTTCTCAGATCAGCCTTCCAAATCTTTTTTAAACTTTATCCCTCCAAATCACTATTGATCAGAGAAATGCAAATTAAGACAACTCTGAGATACCACTACACACCTGTCAGATTGGCTAAGATGACAGGAAAAAACAATGATGAATGTTGGAGGGGATGCGGGAAAACTGGGACACTGATGCATTGTTGGTGGAGTTGTGAATGAATCCAACCATTCTGGAGAGCAATCTGGAATTATGCCCAAAAAGTCATCAAACTATGTATACCCTTTGATCCAGCAGTGTTACTTCTGGGCTTATATCCCAAAGAAATACTAAAGAAGGAAAAGGGATCAGTATGTGCCAAAATGTTTGTGGCAGCCCTGTTTGTAGTGGCTAGAAACTGGAAACTGAATGAATACCTGTTGGAATCTTTACAAACTGCTAACTCATTAGAGTTGATAGATTATTGATCTGATCTTACAAGATGTTTTGGGCCAGAACCTGAAACAAGGTACTAAGTAGAACTAATTAGTACAATGCTTGTGTTTACACCTTTACTCATCGGAGTTCACAAGTATGCCAGATTCACAGAGTAAACTTTGTAACTTTGTGAATTCATACCTCCCTTAAAGCTCTTGGGCCAGAGAGCACTATGGGAGAAAACCCATAATCCCTCTCTCTCGTATCCCACAATTCCTCCCTCTTGTATAAAAGAAACAGACAGAGGCTCTCGGTGAGATTTCAGTGGAATTACGCCAGAAGCCCTCTCTCCGAGACAAGAGAGAATATATTTTCCACTTGGCTGGCTGGTGGCGGAAGAAGAGTTTTCAGAGGAAGAAGCTATGAGTCGAGAGTTCAGTGAAGATTGAGAAGGCTCTCTCAGAGGCAAGACAGATTCAACTTGGTGCTGGCTCTGGAGGGTGAAGAAAGCAGAGGCAGAAGCTGAAGGACAAAACTTTTGGATTTGGAGACATTCGGAGGGAGCTCTTGGAACCAAGCAGGGAGAGAGGCCTCAACTAACCAGTTACTTTGGAAGGAGAAAAAAAGTTGTATTTTTACCAGTTGGCTGCATTTGGGGTCTGAACTGATACTAAGGCTGCCTCCAAGAAAATCTCCCGAAGAATCCAACCTGCTCTCTCTCCCAGAGAGAACCTTTATTATTATTTTAAAGAAGAACAAGAATCACCAACAGATGCCCATCAATTGGAGAATGGCTGGGTAAATTGTGGTATATGAATGTTACGGAATATTATTGTTCTGTAAGAAATGACCAGCAGGATGAATACAGAGAGGCTTGGAGAGACCTACATGGACTGATGCTAAGTGAAATGAGCAGAACCAGGAGATCATTATATGATCAACAACGATACTGTATGAGGATGTATTCTGATAGAAGTGGATTTCTTTGACAAAGAGACCTAACTTAGTTTCCATTGATAAATGATGGACAGAAGCAGCTACATCCACACTGGGAAATGAATGTGAACTATTTGCATTTTTGTTTTTCTTCCCAGGTTATTTTTACCTTCTGAATCCAATTCTCCCTGTGCAACAAGAGAACTATTCGGTTCTGCAAACATATATTGTATCTAGGATATACTGCAACATATTTAACATATATAGGAATGCTTGCCATCTAGGGGAGGGAGTGGAGAGAGGGAAGGGAAAAATCGGAACAGAAGTGAGTGCAAGGGATAATGTTGTAAAAAAAATTACCCTGGCATGGATTCTGTCTATAAAAAGTTATTATAAAATTAAATTAAATTAAAAAAAAAAAGAAACACAATGATCTGAAAAAAATAAAATAAAATAAACTTTATCCACCCCCCACCTTGAGATAGCCTAAACACAAAACAGTTCTAAACTTTTACTCATCCTATGTTCTCAATCTCAAATATACTCTACTCATCCTCTCTGCCTATCAATCCTCCCAAGACCAGTCCAAGCTCTACTTCTTCCAAAAAGCTTTCCAAGACCACTTACTTCCTCTACTAAATTCATATAATACTTAATACATGTAAATATCAGTTATTGTCTTGCTCTCAACTCCAATGGAAAAAACACTTTAAAGTCAGAGGATCTAGGTTCAGCTCCCACCCCTAATAATTACTACCTGTATAATTTGGACTAATATAAAGTCTCAGTTTCATCATCTGCTAAGTGAGGGAATTAAACCCACTGATCTTTGAGGCCTTTTCCTTTCCCTCAATCCTCCATTCCCAGTAATACTACTGACTTTTCAATGCAGACCCAGGACTGCCCAAGTTCAGAGATCAGTTCTACCTCTGGGGATGAAAAATATATGGAAACTTCAGTATGAATTTATATTCCTGATGTCAATACTTGGTTCTGAGAATCACTGTCCCCATCCAATATCCCACAGTCTTTGGCTTTTTGTTCCTCAACTTTCCAGCCTAGGTTTATGATCCCAGATGCCTTGACTTACTAGCTCTTTTCTTCCTTCGATGATTTGCAAGAAACAGATATTGAGAACTGGTCAATCTCTAAGATCCTTTCCTACCTAACGGAACCCTTATTTCTAGTCTCTATTATAATATTATCATTATATATTATAATAATATCATGAGGTATTTATATTGTCTTGTTATTTAGCATTTTGTAGGCATGTATTTAACTTAAAACTCCTGAAGAGGCAAGCTGCATCTCATAACTTCCTGTTTCCCAATAGTAGCTAGCAGAGCATTTTGTATTTTATATTAATATTTATTAAGGGAAGAGACAGCAGGAAAGAAAGGGAATACATTTATTAAGCACCTATTATAACACCAGGTACTGTGGTAAGTATTTTACAAATATGATTTCATTTGATTCTTACAATCAACTTGTGAGAAAGGTGTAATTATCCCCATGTTATAGCTGAGGAAATACGGTAAGGATTATGTGATTTGCCCAGAGTCATACAGCTAGTGAGTGTCTGATGAGGTGGATTTGGGCTCCTTATTTCATTACTTAGCTCTCTCTACTTCAAGCTCAGTGTTCCATTTCCCCCCAAGCACAAAGTAGTTACATACCTGCTGCTTCAATGGCTCCTTGAATTGCTACAGAACCAAGTTTAGTGGCTGGAAGTGAGGAAAGAGATCCTAGAAAAGATCCAATAGGGGTCCTTTTTGCACTGACTATGACCACTTCCTAATAAGACAGAATTTAATAAATTATATAAATAATACTCCTTAAATCATTTTCTATTTACCTAAGGAAGGAAAATATTTCTAAGATTCCCCAAACTGTCTATCATCAAGTAGACAAATCATATCAGTATTTAAATACCAAAAAATTCCTTGGCTCTGTGTGTTATTATATAAGAATTTAAGTCAGATACAGAATATCACATTTGAGCAACATATCCATTATTTTCCTCACATTACAATTTTCTTCTACATTCAGTTAGGTGCTGGTAATGAATGAAGCAAAGTTCAAACTCAGAAAGTAATTAAAAATTCTGAAAGGGTTGCCTTGCCCTTCCCCCCCATAATAATAACTTTTTTTTTTCAAACTTCATGCAGATACAACATTCAGCATGGCAAAACCTTAGTGTTCCAAATTTCTCTCCTTCCTTCCCCATTTCCCCCACTCCCCTAGATAGCAAGCAAAATAATACAGGTTAAACATGTGTAATTCTTCTAAACATATTTCCACATTTATCATGCTACACAAGAAAAATCAGATCAAAAGAGAAAAAAAAATAAGAAAAAAAACTAGCAAGCAAACAACAATAATAATAAAGATGAAAATACTACGTTGTGATCTGCATTCAGTCCCCATAGTCCTCTCTCTAGATCTCCATCACAAGACTGTTGGAATTTGCCTTGCCCATTTTTAACTGCAAAATAAATAAATGCCTCTACTTTGAAGGAAACCTATACTACAGGAATACTTGCTTGTAACAAAAGCAAGGAATCTTTCCCTTTCCATTTGAATCCAAACTCTCGTGTATAGCCCTAGACAAAGTGAAATATTATTGTGTTGGCAAAAAAAAAATGTTATTGAGTTACTTCAGAAACAATGTAAAAATATCCAGCAAAATCATGTATATATTTATATTTATCATATATTTATATATTTATATATATATGAAAAAATACATACACATACATATAAACAAATAAAAGATTTTCCTCACAATTCCCTAGTAATACTCCTCTGGAATTGCTATGATCAAATCCGTATTTGGATCTCAAGAGCTAGTTATATGATAGCACAAGTGCAAAAAAGAGAGAATTCTTATACAATAAAAGTTATGGGGAGGAATAAGAGCAATTCATTTAAAGCAGAATACTCTGCTATAGATAAGGAGAATAGCTAAGAAAATGGTTTCTTAAACTTTTCCTACTAGCAACCTCCTTTTGCCCAAGAAATTTTAAATATAGATATCAAAAAACAGGAATTTTTTTACTTACATTCAAAGTGGTACTTGGTGTATAGCTCCGGTGCACAAAATTCAATTCCTAAAATGGAAATATGTTTATAAGTGTTTAATATAAATAATGTCAAATAGCAGGATATTCTGTCACAGAAAATTACCTGGTTGCAGGTTTAATTTTAAAGTTTATCACCCTGAAATATCTGAACTATTCTATTAAAACTAGACAAAAGCTTATTTAGTTGAAATGTAGTCCTAGAATATGTTAAATATCTATATTTGGTTGAAATGTAGTCCTAGAATACGTTAAATATCTCTGGATGATTTCATATTATATAAGCAGTTTTAAAAGTTTTTGGGGGTTTTTTTCAGATGGGCAAGAAGAAATGATTGATTTTTTTTCTTTATCTTTCTACTTTGTTCTCAGGAATAGTTGCCAACAAGATAAAAATTCAGAAATGTGCAGCAGTTTTTGGACAAAGAAAGTTTCTTCTTTATATATAAATATTGTTTAATTTCTTCCCATCTTTAAAAAAATCACAATATGGTAATTCAATTAAGTTCAGCTGCCAACCAGTGTCTTCTCTCAAACTACCTTTTGTTGGTATGCATTTTATACTTACTTATTGTACATGATTTTTTCCTCTAATAGAATTTAAGTTCCTTAAGGGCAAGGATTATTTTATTTTCATCTTTGTATCCCAATAACTAATAAAGGGATAAATTAGATAGTTAATAAATACTTGATTTTTTAAAAAGTATTGAAAGCTTACTAGCTACAAGACTCTAATTTAGGTGTTGAAAATAAATAGAAAAGCATGGCCTTAGCCTGACAGAATTTTGGTATTTGTTTCTCAGCTATACCACTCAAGAGCCATTTCTTAAAAAGGTGATAAATAAAAGGAAAAGTTCCATATATACACAAAAATACTTACAGCAACAAAGAATTGGAATTTTTGGCCATCAATTGAAAAATATATAAACCAACTGTGGTATAAAAATGTTATGGGATATTATAATGCAATAAAAAAATTAAGAATATAAATACTGACAGTGGGGGGAGAGAAGGAGAAGGCAAAGTATTAAATGAAATAAAATTAATTAAGCAGAACAAGCAAAACAACATAAAAAAAGAATAAACAATGTAAAGAAAAAGAACAAAAATGCATCTGAACACTATGCAAATTAATTTTAATAAAAATATGACTCTAAAGAGGAAATGTGAAAATACATCTTCTTCTCTTTATGGATATTACTGAAATTGGCCTTGAAGAGTGGAGGAATAATGGATAGGAAGCCAACAAGACTTGAGTTCGAGTCCTCACTCTGATAACACAAACTGACCCTAGGCAAGTCACTTAACTCTCTGGGAATCTCTTTAAGACAGTAATTAGTAGAGAAAGTGCTGACATGCATAAGCAAAAGGAATTTCCTCTACTGATGAAGTCACAGGTTGAGTTCTTTCCCTATTTTTATTAAATACAGAAATCAATTGTGGGTATATTTTAATTTTTCAACATTCATTTTTGTAAGATTTTTAATTCCTCTTTACCTCCCCCCAACCTCTAAAGACAGAAAGCAATCTAATATAGGTTATGTATGTATAATAATTTTAAATAAATAAATTTTAAATAATTTTAAATTTTAAATAATAAATTATTAAATAAAAATAAACATTTTAAACTAATTTCCATAGAACAAAGGGAAAAACCATTAGAAAGAAAATGCAAAAAAAAAAAAAAATGGTGAAAATACTATGCCTTGATCTGTTCCCAGACTCCACATTTCTCCCTTTAGGTGTCTGGATGGCACTGGACCACGCGCCAGTGAGAAGAGACAAGTCCACCATAGCTAACCATCACACAAGCCCACCGTTACTATGCAAAACATTCTTCTGTCTCCACTCACTTCACCCAGCACTGGTCCATCTGAAACCAGCTTACTTATTTCCCACAGGACAATAATATTCCACTATATTCATATACTACAACTTATCCAGCCATTTCCCAACTGATGGGCATCCATTTATCCCCCAATTCCTTGCCTCCTCCAAAAGAGCTGCTACAAATATCTTTGCACATATGGGTCCCTTCCCCTCTTCCATGATCTTATTGAGATACAGATCCAGTAGTTAACACTAGTAAATTAAAGAGTATGCATAGTTTGACAGCTCTTTGAGCATAGTTCCAAAATGCTTTCCAGAATGGCTGGATCAGTTCACAGCTTCACCAATAATGTATCAATGTCTCAGTTTTCCCACATCATTTCCAACATTTATCATTACCTTTTCCTGTCATCTTAGCCAATCTGAGAGGTATGAGGTGGTGGTTTTAACTTGCTCCAAATGGTCATAAGATTACCACTAATTGGAACAGAGTAGGAGTAGGCCAACATGAATTAGTGATTTAGAGCATTTTTTCATAAGACTATAGATATTGACTTAAATTTCTTCATCTGAAAATTGTTCATATCCTTTGGCCATTTATCAGTTAGAGAATAACAATGCCTATTCTTTAATGTGATTTCCAATTTAAATCATATTTGTTTTTAAGAGTGAAGTGCCAAGGACTTTGACTTTGGTAACAAGAACTTTCACTTCTGGGTATTTTCCTTTTTTTTTTTTTTTTTTTTTTTTTTTGCTGAGGCAATTGGGGTTAAGTGACTTGCCCAGGGTCACACAGCTAGGAAGTATTAAGTATCTGAGACCAGATTTGAACTCAGGTCCTCCTGACTTCAGGAATGGTGCTCTATACACTGCGCCACTTAGCTGCCCCCACTTCTGAGTATTCAATAGCTATGATGTAGTACTTTCACGAACAAATGCCTAGGGTATATCTCCATAGAGGTAGCTTCCCAGGACAATGACTGCTGGCACTGAATTGGAAGAACCACTACTGCCAAGTTCAGGGTCTTGAGCTCTTTCCATCTAGATCTGAGGGGAAGACAGTCATTAAGATGGGGATAGTGATAGTGGTGATGGTGGTTTGACATGTGAGGAACTTGCTGCCTTTTTTTTTTTTAATTACATTATGTTTATTGTTAGTCAATGATAATGCATTAAATGAATTGGGAAGTTAGTCTTATATCCTATGATCTTGCTGGATCTATTTATTGTTTTCATTAATCTTGTTTGAAACAGTGGGATTTTCTAGATACCATATCTTGTCTGCAAATTGTATTTTATGAAGATTTCAGTAAATTATATTCTTCATTTAAGATGCAAATTCCTCTAATAAAAAGATTAAAGTTATGTATTCTGCCTAAAAGCTCCTTCCCACCACTCAGTATGTATTCCTGTCAATATTAAAGACAGTAATACCTCTGATAATAATAAAGTGATTTATCCCAAATTAAATATTTACATATAACTGAAAGCAGAATTGTCTTTCACTACAAGTGTGCTTTAGTGTCCCTCAATCAATGTGATATGGAAGACACTGGCACAGGATTGCCCAACATGGCATGCTCTCAACAGAAAAGGTACTGTGCTCTATGAGCAAAGTAGAACTGAAGTTAGCGCAAAACAAACATAAGATGCACAGATTTAAAGAAGCCACCATAAATGTTCCCATAGACTTTATGTGCCCTCCAGATGATGGAGCATTCCAAGCTCGTACTAATTTCATCAGCCACAGTCAGGCAAACTGAAATTTAACTGTAACATGGTGATGTATTGTTTTAGTCCTCAAGAATGGAAAGACAATTACCACCATCCAACTACCTCTGAATGAAGACCATAATATCTCCCTGGAATTTTGAACTATTGGTCTATCCTTCCTACATTGTACTAAAAATGTTAGTTTTAGCAATAAGAAAAGAAAAATAAATTGAAGTAATTAACAGCAGGCAATGAGGATATAAAACTATCAATCTTTGCAGATGATATGATGGTATGCTTAGAGAACCAACTAAAACCTACTAGAAACAATTCACAACTTTAGCAAAGTTGCAAGATACAAAACAAATCCACATAAACCATCAGCATTTCTGTATGCTACCAACAAAGTCCAGCAGCAAAAAATACTAAGGGAAATTCTATTTAAAATAACTGTAGTTAGTATAAAATATTTGGAAGTGACCTGGCTAGACAAAGTCAGGAACTATATAAACACAATTACAAATCTTTCCACACAAATAAAGTCAGATCTAATCAATTGGAAGAAAATCAAGTGCTTAGGGATAGGCTGAGCTAATATGATAAAAATGACGCTTCTAGTAGCTAATTGATCTACTTAATTAGTGCCATACAAATCAAACTGGCAAAAAATTATTTTAGAGAGCTAGAAAAAATAATAACAAAATTCATTTGGAAAAGAAAAGGTCAAGAATATCAAGGAAATTAATGAAGAAAAAAAACAAAAAGCAAAGGAAGGTGACCTAACCATACCAGATGTAAAACTATATAATAAAGTGGCAGTTATCAAAATCAGTTTTATTGGCTGAGAAATAGAGTGGTTAGGTATACAACACATAATAATCAATGACTAACAATCTACTATTTGATAAACCCAAAGATTCCAGCTTCTAATATAAGAACTTACTATTTGACAAAAATTGCTGGGAAAACTGGAAAATAGTTTGGCAGATAAGGTCAAAGGGGCTGTATGATTTAGACATAAAAGGTGGATACTATAAGCAAATTAAAAGAGTGAGGAATAATAACTGTCAGATTTTTGGAGAAGGGAGGAATTTATGACCAAACAAAAAACAGAACATTATGAAATATAAAATGGATAATTTTGATTACATTAAATTAAAGTTTTTGCACAAACAAAACCAATGAAGCCAAAATTAAAAGGGAATTAGAACGCTGGAAAACAATCTTTATAGTCAAGTTTCTAATAAAGGCCTCATTTTAAAAATATATAGAGAAATTAGACAAATTTATAAGAACACAAATCATTCCCCAAATGATAAATGGTCTAAGGACATGAATAGGAAATTTTCACATGCAGAAATTAAAGCTACCTATGGTCATATGAGAAAATGCTCTAAATCACTATTGAATAGGAAAATGCAAATTAAAACAATTCTGAGGTACAATTTCATACTTCTAGTGGCTAAAATGACAGGAAAAGACAATGATAAATATTGGAGAGGATATGGGAAAACTGGGACACCAAATGTATTATTTATTGATAGAGCTGTGAACCAATCTGGAAATGTTTTCCATTTTGGAAAACAATTTGAAACCATTTCCAAAGAGCTATACCCTTTAATCCAGCAGTGCCACTATTGAGTCTGTCTTGCAAAAAAAATCATAAAAGGGGGAAAATGACTCACATTTTGCAAAAATGCTTGTATGGCTCTTTTTGTGGTAGCAAAGAATTGAAAATTGAATGGATACTCATCAATTGGGGAATGGCTGAATAAGTTATGATATATGAATGTAATGGAATATTATTTTCTATAAGAAATGA
Source organism: Antechinus flavipes (assembly GCF_016432865.1). Lineage (NCBI taxonomy): Eukaryota > Metazoa > Chordata > Mammalia > Dasyuromorphia > Dasyuridae > Antechinus > Antechinus flavipes. The sequence goes on along the minus strand of NC_067400.1, from coordinate 503,073,607 downwards.
AGAACAGGCTGATTTCAGAAAAGTCAGAAAAGATTTACATGAACTGATACCGAATGAAGCAAGCAAAACCAGGAAAACACTGTACATAATAATAGCAAAATAGTATGATAATCAACTATGATAGAATTTGCTCTTCTCAGCAATAATGATTTAAGGCAATTTTAATAAACTTTAGATGAAAAATATCATATATATCCAGAGAAAAAAGTATAGAAACTGCATGAAGATCAAAACACACTATTTTCACCTTTTTGTTTTGTTTTTTGTTTTTACTTTCTTGTGGTTTTCCCCTTTTGTTTTGATTTTCTTCTTTTTCAACATGACTTATATAGAAATATGTAAAAAATGAAGTAGAATCTATATCAGACTGCTTGCTAGCTTGGGGAAGAAGAAGAAAGGAAGGGAAGGGGAAATTTTTGGAACTCAAAATTTTACAAAAATGAATGTTGATAACTATCTTTACATGTATAGTATAATAAGGGGAATAAAAGATCAAAACAAATTGCTGTAAGAAACTTTTGAATAGGAAAAAAAAGGAGACAGGGAGAGGGAAAAGAATAGAGATACAGGAAATAAGCTCAATTTTTCACAGGATAGCAACTGCACCCAGCATGGAAGGAATTTTGACATTTTGTGGAAAGAACAGGAGTAGGAAATAGTATGCCATCTTCAAACAATGAATCATCTAGGGAGGATTATACCATGACACACCTTCAGCTTCAGGTATTAGCTAGCTTTGTGACAGTAGCAAGTCATTTAATTACAATCTGCCTGTTATCCTTATCCTCTTATTAAAAAGGGGAATAAATAATAGCATCTACCTCTCAGAGTTGCTGTTAGAATAAAATAGATAGTATTTGTAATGTGTTTTACAAAACTTAAAGCTCTATAATACAATAAATATTAATTATTTTAATATTATTGTTGTTAAATACAACTGCAAAGATTGGAGCCATTCTTTTGCAAAGGGTTTAAATATCAGGAGTATTTTTTCCTTATTAGCCAAAAGGAAAACACTGAAAGTTTTTAAGGATAAGTAATATGGTAAGGGACATTTCCTTTAATTGTTTCTTACCAGCATTAGTTTTTCTTTACCTTATTTCTTGGAGATTTTAATATAAACTCAAACTCAACTATTATCTCTTTATGGAAGACCCACAAATTTTTCTCTCTCCAGCCTTGTCCTCCTTCCCTCTTCCATCCTCAATTCATGTTGCAGCTCCAAAAACCTATTAAAATTTTTCACTTAAATGTTGTTCAACATGTCTAAAGCCAAATTTATCTTATTTCCTCGACCCCTTAACCAAAAATCAGTTGATCTTTATTTTCCCATTTCTGTTAATTACACCATTTTCCCCCATAAGCAACATCAGCTTTCACTCCTCTATGCCTATTGAAAACACAACTATTCAGTCACTAAAGTCATCCCAGTCCTATCATAATCTTCCTTCTCATTCCCTTTGATGCCATTAGAATATGGGACTTTAATTCAAATCTAGATAACAATTTCTTATTTTCTTACAATACAGTTTGTTGTTTTCTTTTCTAATTCACTTCTACATTCTGATGCAATATTAAACATAACTCAAATACTTAAATGGAACTGTAATTTTTGGATTTTCTCTCCAATAATGCAGATCATGGCTAATTCATGTCTAATCATGAAATTTGTATGCATTGATGAGGCAATTTTCAGATGAAGAAATTAAAGCCATTTCTAGTCATATGAAAAAATGCTCCAAATAACAATTAGTCAGAGAAATACAAATTAAGACAACTCTGAAGTAGTATTATACACCTTTAAGATTGGCTAAGATGACAAGGAAAAGATAATGACGAATGTTAGAGGGGATGTGGGAAAAGCAGGACACTAACACATTTTTGGTGGATGTAAGCATTCTGGAAAGCAATATGGAACTATGACCAAAGGGTTATCAAACTGTGCACATACCCTTTGATCCAGCAGTGTTTGTATATCCCAAAGAGATCATGAAAACGGGAAAAGGACCCATACTTACAAAAATGTCTGTAGCAGACCCTTTTGTAGTGGTAAGGAACTAGCAACTGAGTGGATGCCCATTAGTTGGGGGATGGTTAAATAAGTTATGATATATGAATGTTATGGAATATTATTGTTCTATAAGAAACTATCAGCAGGATGATTTCAGAAAGGCCTGAGACTTACATTAACTGATGCTAAGTGAAGTGAATAGAACCAAGAGAACATTGTATATAGCAATAAGATCATATGATGATCAGTTCTGATGGATGTGGTTCTTTTCAACATGGAGGTGATCAGGCCAGTTCCAATGGTGATTGGATCCAATTTTGATGGAGAGAGCCATCTACACCCAGAAAAAGGACTACAGGAACTGAGTGTGGATCACAACATAGTATTTTCACTTTTTTGTTGTTTGCTTGCATTTTGTTTTCTTTCTCATTTTTTTCTTTTTGATCTCATTTTTCTTGTGCAGCATAATAATTGTGGAAATGTGTATACAAGAATTGCACATGCTTAACATATATTGGGTTACTTGCCATCTAGGGGAGGGGGGAGGGGAAGGGAGGGAGAAAAAGAATTGGAACACAAAGTTTTGCAAGGATGAATGTTGAAAACTATCTATGCATATGTTTTGAAAATAAAAAGCTTTAAAAAAAAAAAAAAGGAAATTTATATCCATATCCTCCTACAAGCTGAATCAAGAGGAAATCAACCCAGTGTGTTGGATGCCTTCCTCAATTTCTCTTGGTATCATGAAGATATAGGCATTCTGACTTCCCAACTGTCATCTCTCAACGCTGACATATGATCAACTAAACTTTTTTTCTATCATATTTTTCTTGATGATATTCTTTATTCCTATTCCAACTCCATGAAATTTTCTTCATGGTATGTTCTCTCCCATTTCCTTATGTATGATAGTAATTTTTGATTCTTCAGAAATTGTTGTGTTCCCCACCTCACAGGTATAACAATACTACTAATATACTGCTATCTTGTTTAAAAAAAACATACAAGATTGATTTTAAAAAGGGGGGAAGGGGAGTCTTTGTTTCTTAGAGAGGTATGGGGTTATTAAAAGAACTTTGCAATTTTCTAATGGCAACCCAGCCAGTTTTTCTGCCTCTTGCTGAGTTCAATTTGTTTATTTATGCTGTCTTACACCTAATAAATTAAGATTCATTCAACTATATCAACCTGGGCAAAATTCTTCCTCTGTTTGTTTTTTTCCTGTGTGGACTAACTGGCCCTTTTCCCAGAAGTTACAGTTAATAATGTTCTGGAACTTGATGAAATCGCAGCCTGAATTACAAAAGAAGCACCTGTAAAAGATCGCCTTCTATTGAGAATCTTTTATCAACTTAAGATTCTATTACATAATTTCTCCATCACACTGGCAAACAATTTTGGGCAATATTACCTCCCTTATTATTTTTTATTTTTTTTATTTTACCTAATATTTGTTTATGACCAGAAAAATCAATGAACAAGTTTACTTCGATTGTTTTTTTTCAAGGAATCTTGAATAACTTAGATTTGTGAATAAGAATCTCTAAAAGATGTTTTACAAGATTAATTTTCATAAACTGCCATTGATATCATTCCTTGCTTAAAAACTTTCAAATTCCCCTTTCTACCATCATTTCCTTCCTACCAAAAAACTCCTTAATCTAGTAGTCAAAGCCCTCCTAATCTGTCCTAGCTGTTAGAGATATAAAGACAAAAATGAACAGTCCCAGCCCTTAAATAGTTGGTGATTTACATCACCAGTAAGGTTGCTTTCAATCCCTTCCCCCATGCTATGTCAATACAAAAATGTTCTCTCCCTCTTTTCACCTCCCAACTTTCTATGGCAATCCAGCCAGTTTTCCTCCTCCTGCTGAGTTCAACTTGTCCAACTTGTCTTGTTATCCTTTGAGTCTTTTATTTCATATTATGACAGAGTATCAGAGTTAGGGGGAAGGGAAGGAAATAAACATTTATACAGGACTTACTATAAGCTAAGCACCCGCTAAATACTTTTGTAATAATCAACTAATCTCTTCGCTTTAAATTTAAGGAAAAGAAGGTCATAAATAGCTGTGCTTGGATTTAGAACCAAGTCTAATGAAAGCATGTCGAGCTGCAAAACTATTCAATACTACAGATATTCGGTTCAAGTCTTATTCTCCCATAAAATGTTGAATGCTCCTTGATACTACATTTCATTCATTTGTATATCACACAATGTTTTGCCCTGTCTGTACTCGGTTAGCAATTACTGAAAGATTTAATCAAGAGTACATAGTATGCATATGTCTTTAAAATAACTTTTTCAGGAGCTCAAAGATTGAGTTATAATTTCTTTCAGTCTTTTTCATCATCTAATATTTCTTACCCTTTCCACTCATCCGAAAAGTACCCGATTTAAATAAGGATGACAATGTATAAAAGGAACAAAACTGGAAGTCTATTAAATTCTTCAACAAAGCCCCGAATTTTACAAACTTAAGGGGCAAAAACAACAATGAAATCTCTCTCTATGAAATCGGCAGCTTTATTATGGGGCTCTCTTTTCCATAATGTCAATGTCCAATTTGGTGAGATATTCCAGAAGATTGCACTAAAGCAACTACTGACAGTTTGGGGTTACTTCGGGAAGCAGGGACTGGTGACCTTGACAGCTGGAGCAGAAGCCAAGAAAAACCAAAGTGCCTCTTCCGGGCACCAACAGCACCAGCCCCCTCCATGCCTGAAATGTTGTTCTCTTACCCTTGCCCGTTTCCCCGGCTTCAAGACTCTGCTCCAAACCCATTTTCTGAGTCTCTCCAGCTCCACTGTCTTCCTCTTCTATAATACATACCTTCTAACTGCTCTGAGTGTATCTACCCGGTTACTGCCAGACTGTCTCCCGCCACCCCACCCATGGCTTAGCACCGTGCCCAGCACACAAAAAGCGCTTAAAAACAGCTTGTTGCCTTTGCCTTGCTCCTTGAAGGCAGGAGCTGTGTTGGGGAAGGGAAGGAGAGGCTGGGGAAAAGGAGGAAGGGTCTCGTAGTTCTAAATCTGCCCCCCACCTCAACGCTGAGCGCAAAAGCGCCAGGCCCATCCCGAGTGCTTAGGGTTCACCAGTCCAATTGTCCTCCCTCAGCTCGCCGGGAGATCTTCACATCTACCCTAAGGCAGGGAAGCAGGAGAGTCTCCAACCCTGCCCGCCCTCCCGGGGTAACGGTTCAACCCGACCCAGGGAGAGGGCTCCTCACCCGCAGCAACTTCCGGAGGGGAAGACCGGCAGAGAAAGATCCGCGGCCCAAACGAAACGCCAGCAGCGCCATTCTCTCAGCTATCTCGGAGGCTAACGCAGTCGCCTACAGACTCCTGTGAAGGTGCTAAGCTAGGTTAGGCGGTCAGCCAAGGGTTACGTGTAGATAATAGAAGCTACCTACAACCCACCAGCCTCCGGATTAAGCTGGAGATCTTGGGCGGGAACAGTCTCCTTCACCTCCACGAACAACCACACCCCTCGCCTCCACCAATAGGAATAGGACTCCCAGTTCAGCGAGACTCCATTGGCTGAGAGCCAGAAAACGGAAGTGTGAGACAGTCGTCTGAACAGCCTTAAGTTCTGGGCGGGTAGGAGGAAGGGAGCTGCAAAAAGACTCCGGGCTTAGGTTCTGGAATGTATTTTCTAGGCTGAAAAAAGGTCGAGCTTTAGGGTAGAGTTCCTCTAAGCCAAGGCATTCTTTTATAAATGTCGTCCCGAAATAAATCAAGTAAATGAATAAAGTGCTTAATTAACTAGCAAAGCTGTCGCTCCGAGTGCAGAGCACACAATGGATTTCCCTCAAGAGACCCACGAAAAGGTTTTTTATAATTTTAGCGGGGAGGAGATACTATGAAGTAGTCAGGCCTGGTCACACGAGAAGCCTGCCGTCCTGGCAGCCAGAGCCATAAAAACCACTTCATTCTAGCTGTTTTGCCCTTCGTGCCATGAATCCAAATAGAAGGCGTAAGAGAGTCAGGCGCTACTTTGGGGTGGGGGGAGGCATTATTCGGAAGGAAAAATTCCGGGATGGGGGCTTAAGGTGAGGAGCAACCTAATTGGCATTAAGCATAGGAATATGAGGGCATTACTAGAATTGTAACATTTCGAGGATACTTAAGAGGTTGTGGCAATACGTGGTACATTTGGTATTAACAATTTTCTGTCATTTCCCCCCCTCTGATTCTGAGAAGACAGTCTTCTCAATGAATAATTAACTGGTATGACACAACAACACGGGGAAAGGGGAAATAGATTGATCTTGGCATTGACAGAAGCTTGTTTGAGGCAAGCCCCAGCAAGCAAGCAAGTGTTATACACCTGCATAAAGTGCATAAAGAAGAAATAAAAAGGGAGGGGTCCATTTATTTACCGAGTGTCTGATAAAATTCAGGCTCAGACAAGTTTCCAGTCCAATCAAAGGCATTTGTTTAGGGGTTTAAAGGAGACTTAGGTGATGTGTGGTGAGCTTTTTCTTCTCAGAACGCAGCCAGGTGATAAAAGTTCAGATCTTTTATTATCTCCAATATAGCCCGGTTAGCTTAGAGGCCTATCTCTCTGCTTGGTTCCAAGAGCTCTCTCCGAATGTCGCCAAATCCAAAGGTCTGGTCCTTCAGCCTCTGCCTCTGCTTTCTTCAGCCTCCAGCCAGCTCCACTCTTCATGTCATTCCGGTGAAATCTCGACTTGTAGCTTCTTCACTCTGAAGAACTTCTTTGACTAGCCCATTGAAGCTCTATTTATGCTCCTTCAAGAGAGAGGGATTGTGGGTTTTCTCCCATAGTGCTCTCTGGCCCAAAGAGCTTCAAGGGAGGTGTGAACTCATTGAACTCCAATGAGTAAAGGTGTGAACACAAGCCTTGTCTTAATTAGTTCTACTTAGTACCTTGTTTCAGGTTCTGCCCAAAACATCTTCTTGTAAGATTAGATCAACTCTAATTAGTTAGTAGTTAGTAAGGATTCCAACATCTCCCCCTTTCTTTTGTTAGATGAAAACACCAAAGGAAATAGGAAATCTAATCAGATTAGTGGGTTTCTGAAGGGGTACACATAAATCCACCAATATGGGCCAGAACTTTGTAACCGATATACATGGTATACATAAATCCATCAATATGGGAGGCATTACACATAATTTACATAAGCACATAGCAATATAACACAGGCTAGTAGTAATGTAACAAATAACAAGAATCAACCTGAAAATTTACACATGTCCATAAGTCCTAGAAATAGTCCATAAGGAATCCATTGTCCATTAGTTCATGTGCCAGGAATCCAATAGTTCCTGTAAGCTCTGAAGTACTGCAAAAAGTCTCATCAAAAATTTTTCATCTTAAGGAATCCAATGATTCTTGTTAGTTTTTCAAGAACTGAAACAGTCTCATCTTGTCTTAGGAAATCCAATGATTCCTGGGATTTTAAAAAGTTCTTTTAACAGTCTCATTGTCAGCTGATTCTTTCTCCATCTGTGGAAATATAAGCAGATCCTCTTCCCCAAGCAGTTAACCTAATTCCCTTCTATTTACCAAATTTGGGATTTCTCCTCATCATCTGGTAATTACATTGGAGCTGTTTGCACTGGATATTGCCTTGTTGTCTTAAAAGGCCTGTATTCTTCCCAACTGTAATCCTGATTGCTTTTCTGTTGGTTGATGACATCAGAGTCCTGAATTTCTAAAGGCTCTCTGGGTGTAACCTCAGCTGCTATCATGCCCCACCTGTCCTTTGATTGATACTTTGGAGCTGGGCCTTGTCTCTCCTTCCTCTGGATCAATATACATTTAGAGGCCCAATGAAAGCCTCAGTTACATTTTGGACATGGGGTTTTGGGTTTTCTCTCACCCTGTCTTCTCATTTATCTCTGTATCTACATTGGGCTCTTAGATGTCCAATTTTTCCACATTGAAAACATCAACGAGTTTCTCTAGAATTCCTTTACCAAGAAGGACCTTGTCTTTCCATGTTCATCATAGTTTGGGCGTAATAAGCATTTGTGCCCACTGTGGCACAGCGTCTTATGATCTCCTCCAAAGGAGCATCTTTGTTTAGCCACCATATAATTCTTTTGCAAACCTCATTGGCATTTTCCTTAGCCAAATGTCTAGTCATTATTTCTGTTGCTGCATTATCTCCAATGGTTCTTATTACAGCTGTTTGTAAACGTCCCACAAAATCTGCAGAAGGTTCATTGGGACCTTGCTCTATTTTTGTGAAAGCATTATTTCCATCTTTCTGTCCAGGGAGAGAATTCCAAGCTTTTATTGCAGCCTTAGAAATTTGCTCATACACTGTTGTGGGATAATAAATCTGTTCTGAACTCTCTGCATACTGACCTTGACCAGCTAGTTGGTCAAAAGTGATTTGTCCTGTTTGCCTATTGTGTTGGGCTTGAATCCTACATAATTCATGAAACTCTGAAAGCCACAATAAATTTTGTCCTGGTTCAAGACATGTTTTAGCGATGGATTTCCAGTCATTCGGGGTTAAGATTTCATAAGACAAATTATCCAGTAACATCTTCACATAAGATGATGTAGCCCCATAAAGAGTGCAACCCTTTTTCAAATCTTTAATTTTTCCCAAATTAAAAGGAGTGTATTTTCTCTCTTTTTGACCTGAGGAGTTGAGCTCTTCAATCACAGGATATGCATTTATAAAATCAGATATATTTTCTCCTTCATTTTTTGCTTTAATTAATGCTTTTTCTAATCTTGTCAAATTCTGCTTTACAGGAGAAGCTGACTGTGTTTCTGTCTCTCTCCCTCCCCCTTGTTCCACCCATGAAGGGTTAATTGCGGGGGGAGGGTCATGAGATGTGGAATCACCTAATTCCTCCTGCTGTGAAGTATCATACTCAGAATTGTAATTAACTCCATTCTCATCTGATTCGTCCTCCTTTTCACCTAGTAAAGTTGGCACTTCTTCCTCCTGTACTTTCCTTTTCTTCATTCTATCACTTAAATAACTTCTTATAGCCAATTGTATTACATTATATGTATTAATTATGTCTTTGGAAATTGAGTCAGGTCCATTTCTAGTATAAAAAAGATCCCCTCTTTCTAATGTCCACTGCATTGAGTTTGAATTAGATCTGTAGCATTCACCCAGTTTTTCTCCGATTAATTTCCATTTATCTAAATCTAATTCTTTTTCTGTAGAAAACCAAGGACATATGTATTTAACAATTTCTAAAAGTTCAGTGATCTGTTCCAAAATTATAATTAAATTTTGGCTTTCCATAATTTTGACAATGCTCCCTAAACATTTTCCTTGAACAGAAACAGGCTGTTTTCTAAATATCTGTCCCATCTTAGGTGAAATTCTACTTTAACTCTTCTAACAAAATTTCTTTGTTGCACTCACCCTAATTTCTGGGTTGAAGACTCTTTTCCACTGGATCAGGATCAGAGGCTTTTCCACTTGAATCAGGATCATAGCTTTTCCACTGAAATCCACTGAGGGGTCTGTTAGTCCCTGTTCGGGCGCCAAAATGTGGTGAGCTTTTTCTTCTCAAAACGCAGCCAGGTGATAAAAGTTCAGATCTTTTATTATCTCCAATATAGCCCGGTTAGCTTAGAGACCTATCTCTCTGCTTGGTTCCAAGAGCTCTCTCTGAATGTCGCCAAATCCAAAGGTCTGGTCCTTCAGCCTCTGCCTCTGCTTTCTTCAGCCTCCAGCCAGCTCCACTTTTCATGTCATTCCGGTGAAATCTCGACTTGTAGCTTCTTCCCTTTGAAGAACTTCTTTGACTGGCCCATTGAAGCTCTATTTATGCTCCTTCAAGAGAGGGATTGTGGGTTTTCTCCCATAGTGCTCTCTGGCCCAAAGAGCTTCAAGGGAGGTGTGAACTCATTGAACTCCAATGAGTAAAGGTGTGAACACAAGCCTTGTATTAATTAGTTCTACTTAGTACCTTGTTTCAGGTTCTGCCCAAAACATCTTCTTGTAAGATTAGATCAACTCTAATTAGTTAGCAGTTAGTAAGGATTCCAACAGTGATGCACTCTAATGGCTGTTCCTCTTAAGGGAGAGAGCAGCGTTCTCTTTTAAGGGAAACAGCGGTCCAGCAGAGTAAGATGAGGGTTCATATAAAGAAGAAAAAACAGGAGACTGGGAAGAGCAGGAAAACTGGATGATCTCAGAGATTTCCAAAACCTTTAGACAATCTCAGATCAGGTATACATGGGGAAAATCCCAGTATTTGTATTAAAGTAGCAGTGGAAAAAGGTAAAAGGCCCTTTTGCTTAAATGACGTTCTTGAAAGAGTGACAGAATTATTGGGGCTGGAGCAGTGGCTAGATATGCATGGAATAGGTAAAAGATCCTTTTGTTCTAATGAACTCCATGAGAAAAATTGACAGAATCATTAGAGCTGGAGGCAACAGCTAAAATTCTGTCACATTTCATTGGTCCATCATTTTTTAAGGCCCAGAAGTTTCATCTCATAAAACTTCCTTATTCTGAAAACATCCTTTGGTTCTCTGGAGAGCTCTCCTGGACTTCAGGAATCAGTGAGACTTCATAGCAAATTCTAGTGAATTTGTTTCTTCAAGTTTCCCTTTTCTGTTAAATATCTTACAAAATAAATCTTAATACGATTCGTTTGTTTTGCAAATAATCCAGTCGGGTAATAAGAACGAAGTCAAACCTAATAACATCAAGTTAGAAATTTCTAGACCAAAGAATTTATATTTTTCTACTCGCTGCTCTTATCCTTATCTATGATGAGATCCTGGGTCTCTAGGTGGGCATTGATAGAGAAAGCCTGAAGTAGTCATAGGATTATAATACTCCTAAGGCAAGTAGGGAAGCCATTTTAGCTTTAAGTGGGCTTTTTGCTCTTAAAGGTTTTTTTGTTCAAGTACACTTTTGACTATAGGTTCAACCCATGTGGAGGTCTCTAGAAACCCCACCTTTATTATATCCAATCAGAAAGCCAAATTATGATGTCCAACCCTCAAGAGTTATATTTCCCTTGTAAAAGATCTGCTCATATTGTAGATTCTTGCTAATTTATCTGTGAATTTAGTCTGCCAGTTCAATCAGTGGTGTATTCCTATCTTATGACACCTTCCTTTTAATGGCATCTTCCTCCCAGTTAACTGTGAGTTCCACTAAGGAACTTGTCTTTTCTCTTGTTAATTGCTAAAACCCCTTTCTTTGCTAACTCCTCTTGGAATTTAGCCCACTCTAGGTCTATGCCTACAAATTCTTTTGGGATGACTCATAATACCAGCCCATAACCCCAATGTACTTGGGGTTTCACACCACACGCCATCATTTTGGTAGCTAATACCATCATTCTGGTGACCTAGTATAGGAAGGGTCTGACTGAACCCTATAATCTCACAACCTTAATCAGAGATTTAGATACTGCCCACAACAGGCCAAGGGACAACTAAAAAGACTCTATGAAGATCTGACTTGTAAAATGGCCCTTTTAGTTATGAAATTTGATAATCCGCCAATATAGATATATAGGCTAAGGCTAAAAGGTATCTTTTTAATTGGAGTAGATTCTGCCTTCATCCAACTATCTGGTGTATCTATTTCATTCTTCACCTCCAGAATGGAAAGGAACTTCAGTTTTTTACCTATAACGTCTTGTGATGTAGGCTAGCAAATTTTCACATGGGTATTTTTAGGAAATTCAAATACAAACTGAAAAATCAGAAAATTCTGAAATCAGTTCTTGTATTTGGCATACATAAGTATTTGATCTTGTTACTTAAAAAAAAACAAAATTTTCACTAAAAATAAATTTTTATTCACTTATTATATTATCTTTTATTGTTATTATTACATTTATCTGCTAATTTTCCACCCCAAGAGGATGATTATGCTAAGAAACTAATAACAGAACATTTTTATAAGAAAATTATCTACAATATAATACATAACTTAATTATCTTAAAAGTTGCCATATAAATTTCAATTGTAATAAAAGATTCTGAAGTAGGAAATATAAATATGTTGAATAATCAGTTTTGAAACAGTAAGTAGCAAATATGTTTTTGTTAATAAAACATGTTTGTACTGCAGGACATGCTCAATACCCAGGTGGTAATTCCAAATTAAATAATAAACAAATAAAATTGACATTTCCCATTTAGGTAATAGAGAATATTCTTTAAATTACTCTTTTCTAAGGAAAAGGATTGCACTAAAATTCTTTTCTTCAAAACAAATTTGAAGATGTTTCTGATTTAGTTCCCCTCCCCCATATTTCCTCCCCCACTCCCCCACCCCGCTATCCCCCGCCTCCCGCAGCTGAGGCAATTGGGGTTAAGTGACTTGCCCAGGGTCACACAGGTAGGAAATGTTAAGTGTCTGAGATCAGATTTGAACTCAGGGCCTCCTGACTTCAGGGTTGGTGTGATTTAGTCTTTTTAAAAACTATTTATTTATTTATTTTAATTAAAACTTTTTGTTTACAAAACACATGCACAGCTAATTTTTCAACACTGACCCTTGCAAAGCCTTCTGTTCCAAATTTTCCCCTCTTTTCCTTCACCCCCTCTCCTAGATGACAGGTAGTCCAATAAATATATTAAAATATATGTTAAATCCTCTATATATATATATATATATATATATATATATATATATATATATATATATATATACATATTTATACAGTTATCTTGTTACACAAGAAAAGTCAGATCAAGAAGGAAAAAAACTGGGAAAGAGAACAAAATGCAAGCAAACAACAACAGAAAGAATGAGAATGCTATGTTGTGGTCCACACTCAACTCCCACAGTCCTCTCTTTGGGTGTCAGTGGTTCTCTTCATAAGTGAACAATTGGAATTGGTTTGAATCATCTCATTGTTGAAGAGAGCCTCATTTCACTTAGCATCAGTTCGTGTAGATCTCTCCAGGCCTCTCTGAAATCATCCTGCTGATTGTTTCTTACAGAACAATAACATTCTATAACATTCATATACCATGATTTACCCAACCATTCTCCAATTGATGGGCATTCATTTAGTTTCCAGTTTCTTGCCACTACAAACAGGGCTGCCACAAACATTTCTGCACATGTGGGTCCCTTTCCCTCCTTTAAGATCTCTTTAGGATATAAGCCCAGTAGAAACACTGGTGGGTCAAAGGGTATGCACAGTTTGATAATTTTTTGAGCATAGTTCCAAATTACTCTCCAGAATGGTTGAATCCATTCACAATTCACCAATAATGTATCAGTGTCCTAGTTTTCCCACATCCCCTCCAACATTTGTCATTATCTTTTCCTGTCATCGTAGCCAATCTGAGAGGTGTGTAGTGGTATCTCAGAGTTGTCTTAATTTGCATTTCTCTGATCAATAGTGATTTAGAGCATCTTTTCATATGACTACAAATAGTTTCAATTTCTTCATCTGAAAATTGTCTGTTCATATCATTTGACTATTTGTGATTTAATCTTAATAATTATTAGAATAACAGCTTGGTGCCATACATTGTTACATCAATACTCAATTATTCTTACATTATTTTGAAACATTTAAAGATTTTTTTTTTTTTTTTTTTGCTGAGGCAATTAAGGTTAAGTGACTTAACCAGGGTAACACAGGAAGAAAGAGGCCACATTTGAACTCAGGTCCTCCTGACTTCAGAGCTGGTGCTCTATCCACTACACCAACTAGCTACCCCTAGGACTTTTTTAAATCACACATATATCACTAGTAACAGGCAGGTGACAAGATCAAATACTTATTTACTTAGTTTAAAATATAGAAATGATTAAAATTATAGGCTAAATAGTTCAAGTCTTTGCCTTTATCTTATTTTAATAGTTCAGATGTAGCCCCAGTGTTTGCCTAGAAGATTACTTAATATTGGGTTAATACTAATCACTTAACATGATTATAGAAATCTGACATAAACATGGACCCACACTTAACACCATATACCAAGATAAGATCAAAATGGGTCCATGACCTAGGCATAAAGAACGAGATTATAAATAAATTAGAGGAACATAGGATAGTTTATCTCTCAGACTTGTGGAGGAGAAAGAAATTTGTGACCAAAGATGAACTAGAGACCATTACTGATCACAAAATAGAAAATTTTGATTACATCAAATTAAAAAGCCTTTGTATGAACAAAACTAATGCAAACAAGATTAGAAGGGAAGCAACAAACTGGGAAAACATCTTCACAGTTAAAGGTTCTGATAAAGGCCTCATTTCCAAAATATATAGAGAACTGACCCAAATTTATAAGAAATCAAGCCATTCTCCAATTGATAAATGGTCAAAGGATATGAACAGACAATTTTCAGAGGATGAAATTGAAACTATTACCACTCATATGAAAGAGTGTTCCAAATCATTATTGATCAGAGAAATGCAAATTAAGACAACTCTGAGATACCACTACACACCTGTCAGATTGGCTAAGATGACAGGAAAAAATAATGATGAATGTTGGAGGGGATGCGGGAAAACTGGGACACTGATGCATTGTTGGTGGAGTTGTGAACGAATCCAACCATTCTGGAGAGCGATCTGGAATTATGCCCAAAAAATTATCAAATTGTGCATACCCTTTAATCCAGCAGTGTTTCTATTGGGCTTATATCCCAAAGAAATACTAAAGAAGGGAAAGGGACCTGTATGTGCCAAAATGTTTGTAGCAGCCCTGTTTGTAGTGGCTAGAAACTGGAAAATGAATGGATGCCCATCAATTGGAGAATGGCTGGGTAAATTGTGGTATATAAATGTTATGGAATATTATTGTTCTGTAAGGAATGACCAGCAGGATGAATACAGAGAGGACTGGCGAGACTTACATGAACTGATGCTAAGTGAAATGAGCAGAACCAGGAGATCATTAATATACCTCAACAACGATATTGTATGAGGATGTATTCTGATGGAAGTGGATTTCTTTGACAAAGAGAACTAACTGAGTTTCAATTGATAAATGACGGACAGAAGCAGCTACACCCAAAGAAAGAATACTGGGAAACGAATGTGAACTATCTGCATTTTTGTTTTTCTTCCCGGGTTATTTATGCCTTCTGAATCCAATTCTCCCTGTGCAACAAGAGAACTGTTCGGTTCTGCAAACATATATTGTATCTAGGATATACTGCAACATATCCAACATATATAGGACTGCTTGCTATCTAGGGGAGGGGGTGGAGGGAGGGAGGGGAAAAATCGGAACAGAAATGAGTGCAAGGGATAATGTTGTAAAAAAAATTACCCTGGCATGGATTCTGTCAATATAAAGTAATTATTAAATAAAAATTTAAAATAAATAAATTAAAAAAAAAGAAATCTGCCATAAAAGGAGAATTATGTACATAGCTATAGTAAGGAGAAAATATTCCCTTAACTTCATATCAGTCCCAATCGTATACATCAAAACTTTTCAAACTGTGGGTCATGACTCCATATGGGACCCCATAACTGAATATAGGGGTCACAGAATTATGATTTATTATAATTAAATGTTTGATTTGTATACTTATTTTATAGTTTTATATACCTGTGATCACTTAAAAATTTCTGCAGAGAAAAGGGATCATTAGTGATAAACTGATCCAGGCTTAAATGGTGATGTGCTTTCCATTCAAGAGGAATCGAGTCCATAGTCTCATGGCGTGAGAACTCCATTTGCAGTTCATCTTAATAATTATACCTGAAATCAGACTCAGTTACAATAACATAGGTTTAAACAGCAAGTTCAAATAATCATATTTTTGGGTGAACTCATCATTGAGATCATATATCACTGAGAACAAGTACATTTTATAATATCAGACTGAAAACAATAAGAGAATCAAAATTTTAAAAATCATGATATATCTTGCCCTGGTTAGAGATATTTGCTAGAAGCAAGGACCTGATTATAATACATCAATACTGGTCCTAAAGGCTTATGCCCAAGGCTCAGAAAAACTAAAAGAAGCCACATATATGGAACCAGATAGATAGATTTCTTCAGTGGGAAAATTAACTTTCCTAAGATTGCCTTCCTAAGTTTATTCTCAAAAACAGATATCCACTGGCCTTAAATACCAGATTTCATTCTCATTGAGCTGCTGGTATTATTCTTGAAATAGTCGTTTAAGGTTGGCCCAAGGACACCAAAAAAAAAAAAAAAACTAAGAATGAAGCTCAAAAATATATTCAGGGTTGCAAAAAAGAGTTCACCTAAAACAGCAGTATCACTTATTATAATAAGACTAGACAAAACTATTGCCAGTTCTCTCAATTGCTGCAATAAATTTGCTAAAAAAGTTTATCAGACCTTCTAAAAATCACACAAAAGATTTTTGCTTAACATTCCTTTATACTAGCATTTTTCTTTCTCAAAAACAGCTTACGATTTATTAATGTAAAAAGACACTTATAAGAACCTAATAAAGCAATACATGATAATTGTAAGTTCACATAGTGTATATGATAACTATAAACTTGCAGACTTACATATCTTTTATTTAATCCCTATAGCAAAAATAGATTTTTTTTTAAGATTGGAGGTTTGGGGGGCTTATGATGTGATTCAGCTCAACATAATTGATATAGTACAGGAATATAAAGACATTACTGAAATTCTGACATTGCTAGAACTTGGTTCATATCAATTCCCATAGAGACTAGGTATTCAGAGAAGACCTTGGACTAGAAATCCCTATGATCTTAAGTTTCTACTACTCTAGGAGACCTCTGGATCAATTCCATTCCAGTAGCTTTCATGTGAATTCTGACCTTCATGGGTGAATCAGATTTAGTTTGGTAAACAGACTATTACTGCCAAGGGGCAGCTAGGTAGAATGCTGGCCAGGCTAAGATCAGAAAGAGATGAGTTTTAAATATGGTTTCACACACTAACAGTGTGACATTGGGCAAGTCACTTAACTCTGATTTCCTCAGTTCCTTACCTGCAAAGTTAGCTGGAGGAAAAAGTAGCAAACCACTTTAATATCTTTGACAAGAAAACCCCAAATGAGGTCATGAAAAGTCAGATATGATTGAACAACACACAATTACTTCCAATTGCAAAGGCTTCTAATATAAAGAGAGAAACAAATCATTTCTATCTTCAGAGAATTTGAAAGTGGGAGAGACATTAGAAGCCATTCAGTCCCAAGATTTCATTTTAGAAAGGAAATGGTACAAATACACATGAGTTGTATATCAAAAAAAAAGGAAAGAAAAACTTCCTCTTCACTTAAGAGGGAAGGGAAAAATTAAAGGTTAGATTAAAGGAGGAATTTGACTTAAAAAAAAACAACAACAACCCTAAGGATGTGCAAAAATATTAATTCACAGCTCTTGTGGTGGCAAAGAATTGGAAACTGAGGAGCTGCTCATCAAATGTGGAATAGCTGAATAAGTTCCAGTATAATATGTGAGAGAATACTATTGTATTTTAAAAATGATGAATTTCAGAGAAACCTGTAAAGACTATGAAATAATGCAAAATGAAATGAGCACAACCAGGAGCACAATTTACATAATGACAACAATAAAAACAAAAAAAAAAAATTTTGAAAGACTTAGGAATTCTGATCATAGTAACGACCAAAGACAATTCCAAAGGTGCAGGTATTGTTCTATAGCTTAACTATTAAGGCCCCCCTACCTGACAAGTAATTCTCTTTGGAAGAAGGGAAGGAAGAAGGAAAGAAAGTAGAAAGGAAAGGATGGAGTGAGGAAAGGTGAAAGGAAGAGAGGAAGGAAGGAGAGGAGAAAAAATGCTTCAATTTTCAATTTTGGTCAATCTGATCAATTTGCATTCTCTATACCATCAACTCTCATAGCTTGATCAATCATTCCATAATTGATGAGCACCCTATCATTTTCCAACTTTTTGCCACTGTGAAAAGAGTTACTATAAATATTTTTTGTACATATGGGTCCTTTTTGCTCTTTCTTTGATCTCTTTTTAGGTATAAACATAGTAGTAGCCTCAATAGGTCAAAGGGTATGTGCACAGTTCACAATCTTTTTAGTTTACTTTCTTTTCCAAATTGTTTTACAGAATGTAAGGACAAGTTCACAGGTCTACTAACAAAACATTCAAACATCTGTTTTTCCATAGGTCTTCTAGCATTTCTCATTTTCCTTTTTTGTCTCTTAACCAATCTGAATTTATTTTAAATTTGCATTTTACTAATGATTTAGAGTAGATGTGTTTAACTTGGGTGGTAGTGTAGAATTCTACTGAAATGAAATTGGGAAATGCTTACAAAATAAAAATGCAGCATATATCATATTAATCTTTTGTTTTCCAAGTTAATTTACAGTGGTAAAATTCCTTTCCTATTCAAGTTTGACACCAGTGATTTAGAGCATTTAAAAATATATGGCTATTGATAACTTGAAATTCATCATCTCAAAACTGCCTATTCACCTTTTGACCATTTATTAATGGGAGATGACACTTATTTTTATAAATTTGATTCAGTTTTCAACATATATTAGAAGTGAGACTTTTAACAGAGAATTTTGCTACAAAAATGCACATGCACATGATGCCCATTTTTTGTTTTTCCTAGAACTATAATTATTTGATTTTGTTTGTGCAAAATCTTTTTAATCTTATATAATTAAACCTATTAAATTTACCTACTATGGATCTAATTCTTCTCATTCCATAGATGTGACAGATAATTTCCTCTATGGTCCTTTGATTTGTTTATGATATTATCCTTTATGGCTAAATTATCAACTTATTTGGAACTTTTCTTGCCATGTAACATAAGATATTGGTCTATACTTAGTTTCTGCCAGACTTCTTTCAAGTCTTCCAAGTGATTTTTAACCCATTTATGAGTTTTATATTTGGGATTCTGGAACCTTGGCTTCTACATATTGTAGACCTGACCTGTTCCATTGATGAACATCTCTGTTTATTACTCAGTACTAAATTGTTTTAATGATTATATAGTATAGTGTGAGATCTGATACTATTAAGCCTTCTTCCTATCCATTAATTCCCTTGATAATTTTTTCTCTGACATTCTTGGTCAGAGAAATGAAAATTAAAGCAACTTTAAGGTACCACTACATCAGTCAGACGTAGATTGGCTAAAATGACAAGAAAAGATAATGACAAATACTGGAGGGGTTGTGGGAAAACTGGGACACATACATTGTTGGTAGAATCATGCATTGATATGTAATATTCTCTTTAAAATGTAATGTTCTCTGTTGAGGTTTTCTTGGGGTCTGTGGAGGGAGCCTTTGTTCCAGTTCAGTAATCACCACATGAGTAGCCAGGGGTTAAAGTCCAAATGCTTTATTGTCTCTTTCCAAATCTTGTCTCCTTTCCTGTGGCCCGGTTAGCTTTCTTATAGTCCAGATCCTTTATTATCTCCTTCCTGGGGCTGGGCAGCTTTCTGGAGAGTCTTTCAGTCTGGCCTTGGTTCTGAGAGCTTGAGCTCCCGACTGCCTTCTCTGGCTTCTGAATCTTCCCGACTGAATCCTGGCTGAGTTTATCCCAGCTTACACATGCTCTCTTATCAAAAGTGTGAATCTTGTAGAACTATAGTGAGTACTAAGTACATGTACGGAACTAGAGAACTGGTAAGCACCCTGCTAAATTAGATAACTATTGTCTATCAATTCCACTGACTTAGCACCTTGTTTCAAGTTCTAGCTCATAACACTGATCCAACTATTCTGGAGAACAATATGGATCTATGGCCAAAGGTCTATTAAACTGTGCATACCTTTTGATCCAGCTGTGTATCTATTGGATATCCCAAAAAGATCTTAAAGGAAGGAAAGGGACCCACATGCGCAAAAAAAAAAAAATGTTTGTAGCAGCCTTTTTTGTAGTGGCAAGAAACTAGAAGCTGAGTGGATATCCATCAGTTGGAGAATGGCTAAATAAGTTATGGTATATGAATGTTGTGGAGTTGTCTTGTTCTATAAGAAATGATAAACAGGCTGATTTCATGAAAGCCTGAAAAGAAAAAAAAATAGTGAAAATAGTATGCTTTGATCTGTATTCAGACTCCATAGTTCTTTCTCTGGAGGTGGAGGGCATTTTCCATTGCAAGTCTATTAGAATTATCTTGGGTCACTATATTGCTAAGAAGAGCTAAGTCTATCAGTATTGATCATCACACAATACTGCTATTATAGTGTAGAATGTTCTCCTATTTCTGCTCACTTCAATTACCGTCACTTCATGAAAGTCTTTCCAGGCTTTTCTGAAATCACCCTGCTCATCATTTCTTATAGAACAGTACTCCATTACTCTCATATACCACAATTTGTTCAGCCACTCCCCAATTGATGGGTATCCACTCAATTTTTAATTCTTTGTCACCACAAAAGGAGCTGCTAAAATATTTTTGTACATTTGGGTCCTTTCCCCATTATAATGCTAGTGTGCTTTCTAGAGCCCCCAAGTTGGGGTGCCAAAATATACTGTTTTAGTGGAGGAGTGAAGAACACAGGAAACCCATAAGGATGGTGGAAATATGGAGTATGTTTATTCCCAGTTCTTTCCCCTTTTTATACCCTCATACCTTTATATAACCAAAGCAACACTGGACATGCACTATGTACTGTGCACATGGGACCATATGAACAACTTGCTATTGTATATAGTTTGCCACCTGCTATCACTCTGCTTTAATTACAACACAGGTGGTCACACCCCCTTTGACTTCTCAAGAAGGCCGAGATTCCTTAGGGGAGATGAGAGCCAAACCAGACATTGTCAGCAGGTTCCCTCTGGGCTGAAGGGTCTTATACCTCACTCGAGTTCCCCCACTATCTGTGGCCCTCAAAATAATGATCACTATTGACCCAATAATGGTTTTACTGAATCAAAGGATATACACAATATTATAGTCCTTTGGGAATAGTTCCAAATTGCTCTCCAGAATGGTTAGTTCAGTTCACAACTCCACCAACAATGAATTAATGTCCCAGTTTTCCCACATCCCCTCCAGTATTTATCATTATCTTTTCCTGTCATCTTAGAAAATCTGAGAGGTGTAAGGTGGCACCTTAGAGTTGTTTTTAAAATTTTTTTTTGTATTTCTCTATTCAGTAGTAATTTAGAGCATTTTTTCATATGACTACAGAAAGCTTTAATTTCTTCATCTGAAAACTGCCTGTTCCTATCATCTGATCATTTATCATTTGGGGAATGACTTTTATTCTTATAAATTCGACCAGATTCTCTATATATTTTAGAAATGAGGCCTATGAGAAACACTGTAAAAATTGTTTTCTAGCTTTATGCTTCCCTTCTAATCTAATCTAAAATTGTACAAAAATTTTAAAATTCCATGTAATCAAAATTATCAATTGTGCATTTCATAATGTTCTCTATTTCTTATTTGGTTACAAATTTCTCCCTTCTCCAAAAATATTACTAGTAAACTATTATTTGCTCTTCTAATTTGCTTTATAGTATTACAACCTTTATGTCTAAATAATGTACTTATTTCAACTTTATCTTGCTATAGGGTGTGAAATGTTGGTCAATGCCTAGTTACTGCCATACTATTTTCTAGTTTCCCTGCAATTTTTGTTGAATAGTAAATTGCTATCCCAGAAGCTGGAATTTTTAGTTTTATGAAACAGTAAATTACTATAGTCATTGACTATCGTATCTTGTGTACAAACTGGTTTTGATGGCTGCCACTTTATAATATAGTTTTACATCTGATATGGCTAGACCTCATTTCTTTGCATTATTTTCCCCATTAATTCTCTTGATATTTTTGATTTTTTGTTCTTCCAAATTAATTTTATTATTTTTCTAGCTTTGTAAAATAATTTTTTTTTTGCCAGTTTGATTGTTATGGCACTGAATAAATAAACTAACTTAGATAGAATTGTCATTTTTATTACATTTGGTTAGCCTACTCATGAGCAATTGACATTTTCCCAATTGTTTAGATCTGACTGTGTGTGAAATATATTTTATAATTGTGTTCATATAGTTCCTAGGTTTGTTTTAGCAGGTAGATTCCAAATATTTTATATTGTGTACAGTAATTTTATTTTTAAAAATTTTAATAGCTTTTTATTTACAAGTTATATGTATGGGTAATTTTACAGCATTGACAATTGCCAAACCTTTTGTTCCAATTTTTCCCCTCTTTCCCCTCCCCCACTTTCCCCCATGGCAGGATGACCAATACATATTAATTATATTAAAGGATAAATTAAATACAAAATAAGTATATATGTCCAAACCATTATTTTGCTAGTGTATGGTAATTTTAAATGTAATTTCTTGCTATTGGATTTTGTTGATGATTGGCTTTTGGTTTTACAGAGATACTATTTATCATTTTGAGTCAAGTTCAATTTACTCAGAAATGAGTGTTGCATCTTGTCAAAAGCTATTTCTGATAAAATCATATTATTACTTGCTTTAAAAAAACCCTAATATGGTCAATTATATTTATCTTTTTCTCCAATATTGAATCAGACTTGCATTCTTGGTATAATTTTTGTTGGTATAATAATAATTTTTATTTATTATTTATTTATATTTATATTTTTACTTATTATTTTTATTATATTTTATTTATCATATATTTATTATATATTTATTTACATATTATATATATATATATTTATTATTATTAATTATTTATAAAAATTTTTGTTGGTATAGTAATAAAAATAAAATAATTTTGTTGGTATAATGGCCTGTTCAGTGTATAATTTTTGTGATGTTGTCTTTTATTCATTTTGGGGGGTGGGGAGGGAATCGATATACATTAGGGATATTGGTTACTTTTGTTTTGACTGTCCCTGATTTAGGAGTTTATGTCATAACACGAGTCTGGCAGAACACTTTCTTTTCCTCGTTTCCCCAAGTTTATGGGCTATGGGAATTATTCTTTAAATGTTTGATAGACAAGCCATTCTCCAATTGATAAATGGTCAAAGGATATGAACAGACAATTTTCAGATGAAGAAATTGAAACTATTACCACTCACATGAAAGAGTGTTCCAAATCACTATTGATCAGAGAAATGCAAATTAAGACAACTCTGAGATATCACTACACACCTGTCAGATTGGCTAAGATGACAGGAAAAAATAATGATGAATGTTGGAGGGGATGCGGGAAAACGGGGACACTGATGCATTGTTGGTGGAATTGTGAACGAATCCAGCCATTCTGGAGAGCAATCTGGAATTATGCCCAAAAAGTTATCAAACTGTGCATACCCTTTATACCCTTTGATCCAGCAGTGTTTCTATTGGGCTTATACCCCAAAGAGATACTAAAGAAGGGAAAGGGACCTGTATGTGCCAAAATGTTTGTAGCAGCCCTGTTTGTAGTGGCTAGAAACTGGAAAATGAATGGATGCCCATCAATTGGAGAATGGCTGGGTAAATTGTGGTATATGAATGTTATGGAATATTATTGCTCTGTAAGGAATGACCAGCAGGATGAATACAGAGAGGCTTGGAGAGACCTACATGGACTGATGCTGAGTGAGATGAGCAGAACCAGGAGATCATTATACACTTCGACAACGATATTGTATGAGGATGTATTCTGATGGAAGTGGATTTCTCTGACAAAGAGACTTAACTGAGTTTCATTGGATAAATGATGGACAGAAACAGCTACACCCAAAGAAGGAATACTGGGAAATTAATGTGAACTATTTGATTTTTGATTTTCTTCCCGAGTTATTTTTATCTTCTGAATTCAACTCTCCCTGTGCAGTGGGAGAACTGTTCAGTTCTGCAAATATGTATTGTATCTAGGATATACTGCTACATATTTAACATATATAGGACTGCTTGCCATCTTGGGGGGGGAAGAGGGAGGGAGGGGAAAAAATGAAACATAAGTGATTGCAAGGGATAATGCTGTGCAAAAATTATCCTGGCATGGATTCTGTCAATACAAAGTTATTATTAAATAAAAAAAAATAAATGTTTGATAGAATACATTTGTAAATCCATTTGGATATGAGCTTCTTTTCTTTGGGAGTTCATTTATGGCTTGATCAATTTATTTTTGAAATGTAGGATTAAGTACTTTTTCTTTTTCTGTTAATGGAATTGATTTTTTTTGGTAAAAATTCACTCATTCTATTTATTCATTTATTTGTTTGTTTTCCATGGGCATTTGTTGGCTTTATATCATTTTTACCTGCATACCCAAATCATTGATCTGTTCTTTTATTGATGAAAGTATCTAGAGATATAAGTTTTCCCCTAAGTAATGTTTTTTGGCTGAATCCTCAAATTTTCAGTATGTTGTCTCACATTGTTGTCCTTACCTTTAATGAACTTCTACTTGTGCAACTCTCCCAAAGTTCTTTTTTCCCCTCCTTTCCATTCTTTTATGAATATCATAACAGAATCACTCCCAGACCCTCTAGACTTCCTTTTTGATGCCTAATGAGGACAGATTTCTAAGGGAATATATGTATCATCTTTCTATATAAGAATGTAAATAGTTTAACCTTGTTTAATTTCTTATGAACTCTCATATTTGTCTAATTTGGTATTCAGTTCTGATCTTTATATCCAAAATGTTTAAAAAGTTCAAGGGTTCATTTTTGCTTCTTCCTCCCCCACCTAATCCCCTCACCAACTTCCACACTCCTGAAACGGATTATATTCACTTTTGTTGAATAAATTATTCTTGGTTGTAAATTAGATCTTTTTTGCCTTCCAGAATAACATTTTCTGGGCTTTCTGCTCCTTTAAAGTGATGACTACTAAACTGTGTGATCCTGACTATGCTTCTTTGTTGCTTGAAATTTTCCTTTCTGGCTGCCTGTAATATTTTTTACCCCTTTGCATTTGGAAGCTCAGGATATTGGTTACAACATTCCTGGGAGTTTTCAATTTCCATTTTGCTCTGACTGTAAGAAATCTGGGTTTACTGGACTACTTGAAATATTTTGTCCAGTGTTTCTTTTAGTTGACTTTCAAATAGTCCCATTATTCTAATTTTTTTTTTATTCTCAATTTGTTTTCTAGAGTGTTTTGTTGTTGGCTTGATTTACTGTCAAATTTTATCTAAAAGTTATCTATATTTCAATTCCCTTACTATGCATTCTCTTATCCTCTTCTTCACTTAACATTTTACTTAAACTGACCTCAGACCTTTTCTTCCTTATTTACTCTTCTAGATCTCGAAGCAATAGAGCTTATTTCTTCCTATTCAGTACTCCTTTGATTTTGGACCAGTGTCCTGCTTTTCATCCCATAATATCAATATTTACTTCTTGATTAAATATTTAATGTGGGATTTGCACACAAGTTTCTGTCTTTGGCTTGCTCCTCTGTTCTCTATAAACTGTCTCTTGACAATATAATTCACCTGCCTCTCTTCAACTACTAACTCCATGAAGATTATCTCAGAATCTTATCTCTATGGCTTTGTAGACCTGGATTTCCAATTGTTTAGGAAATACCTCCATGAGGAAATCTGCACTCCTCAAGTATAATTTATATAAAACCAAGTTTATTTTCTTTCCTCAAAAATTTGTTCTTTCTTGTCAGTGATACCACCATTCACTGTGTCCCTTTAATAAGGTTCTAATGAACCTTTAAGTCTAACTCTTCTTTCTCAATCTCTAACATCCAACCGTTAACAAAAGTCCTGATAATTCTACTTTCAGAAGACAGCATATCTCAGGTAGACAAAATCATTTTTTTCCTATCCAATTCAATAAGCATTAATTAAAGCTTACTATGAGTAAAATATAATGATAGGCACTGGGAAATGAAAACCAGTTAATGGCCTCAAGTACAGCTTTTGGAGGAATAAAAATAATTATGTTAATAAATAGGAAACAAATTGAGGAGAGAGTGAACACTAACCACTGTAGGGATTGGGATGTAAAACAGGAAATGCTTCCCTGGGAGGTATAAATGAATTTCTCCTAAGAAAGCTAAAGAGATTTAAAAAGTATAATTTTTTTCTCTCTCCCACTTTTTTCTCCTCCCCTTCCTCATCGAGAAAGTTTAAAAAAAAAAAAAAGTTTGGTGCAAATATGCATGCAAAACAAACTTCTACATAGACCATGTCTAAAATATATGTCTCAGTCTACACATGAAGTCATTCTATCTGGAGGCAGATAGAATGTTTTATTTTAAGTCCTCTGAAATTGTGGTCATTGTATTGATCAGAATTCCCAAGAGAATGTGTATCATGGACTACCCGAAAATTATGATGAAAAAAAGAGCCTAGATACTATTTTACAGGAAATCATCAGAGAACTGTCCAGAAGTAATAGAACCGGAAGCTAAAATAGGCATTGAAAGAATTCATCAAACACCTTCTGAAAAAGACCCTAAAATAAAGACTCCGAGGAATATTGTGGCTAAACTTCAGAATTTTCAGACTAAAGAAAAAATTTTACAAGCAGCCAGGAAAAAACAGTTCAAATACCGAGATGCCACAATAAGAGTCACGCAAGATCTGGCTGCCTCAACATTAAAGGATCAAAGGGCCTGGAATCAGATATTCCGAAAGGCAAAAGAGCTTGGAATGCAGCCAAGAAAGGAAGGAGGGCAAGAAAAAGAAAAATATAATTTGGGGATATTAGGATGGCAGGAAATACAGAATTAGTAATTTTAACTGTAAATGTGAATGGGATGAACTCTCCCATAAAGAGGAGACAGATAGCAGACTGGATCAAAAGTCAGAATCCTACAATATGTTGTTTACAGGAAACACATTTAAAACAGGGAGATACATACAGCGTAAAGGTAAAAGGCTGGAGCAGAATCTATTATGCCTCAGGCGAAGTCAAAAAAGCAGGGATAGCCATCCTTATCTCAGATCAAGCAAAAGCAAAAAATGATCTAATTAAAAGAGATAAGGAAGGAAACTATATCTTGCTAAAGGGTACTATAGACAATGAAGCAATATTAGTATTAAACATATATGTACCAAATGGTATAGCATCTAACTTCCTTAAAGAGAAGTTAAGAGAGTTGCAAGAAGAAATAGACTAGTGGGAGATCTCAATCTTGCACTCTCAGATTTAGATAAATCAAATCACAAAACAAATAAGAAAGAAATTAAAGAGGTAAATAGAATATTAGAAAAATTAGGTATGAGAATGTGTATCATGCATAGCAAAGAGGCACTGAGTTTAGGGAATTGCAAATAGGCTAGTTTTTATTTGGAACTTAGTGTACTTAAAGACGAATAATGTGAAAGGTAGACTAAGGCCTTATCATTCCAAACTGAAATAAATGTCTGAACATAAATGACAAAATATAAACTCGAGATTTAGGTTAAGATGAGCCAGCCATACTACCTAGCAAGTCATAATTATTTAAGAATATAAAGTGAACACTCATTTGACAAATCCTAGAATACTAGAATGAAGTGGGCAACCTTCGAAGTTTTAACTAGAATAAGGACAAATACTTTCCTAAGGAGAAAGTTTATTTTGAATTTTGCTATTGTAAGAATTAAAGCAGATGGACCTAAGTCAGAAGTGTCAGTTTCTTCAAGAAGTTTGATAAATGCAGATACACCTATATCTATCTATAATTGGTTGAGAGAAATTAAGTTCATTTTTGCACGATTCTAAACATGCTTTTTTACAAAAAGTTCTGTATTTCTATGAGAGGGTTGATTAGTTGTTTAAAAGCAATGTGCCACCTGTCAGATTGGCTAGAGTGACAGGGAAAGATAATGTGGAATGTTGGAGGGGATGTAGTAAAACAGGGACACTGATACATTTTTGGTGGAATTGTGAACACATCCAGCCATTCTGGAGAGCAATTTGTTACTATGCTCAAAAAGTTATCCAACTGTGCATACCCTTTGATCCAGCAGTGTTTCTACAGTGTTTCTCCCAAAGAGGGAAGGAAAGGGACCTGTATGTGCCAAAATGTTTGTGGCAGCCCTGTTTGTAGCGGCTAGAAGCTGGAAAATGAATGAATGCCCATCAATTGGAGAATGGTTGAGTAAATTGTGATATATGAATGTTATGGAATATTATTGTTCTGTAAGGAATGACCAGCAGGATGAATACAGAGAGGACTGGCGAGACTTACATGAACTGATGCTAAGTGAAATGAGCAGAACCAGGAGATCATTATATACCTCAACAACGATACTGTTTGAGGATGTATTCTGATGGAAGTGGATCTCTTTGATAAAGAGAGCTAATTCAGTTTCAATTGATCAAAGATGGGCAGAAGCAGCTACATCCAAAGAAAGAACACTGGGAGATGAATATAAACTGCTTGCATTTTTGTTTTTCTTCCCGGATTATTTATACCTTCTGAATTCAATTCTCCTGTGCAACAAGAAAACTGTTCGGTTCTGCACACGTATATTGTATCCAAGATATACTGTAACCTATTCAACATGTAAAAGATTGCTTGCCATCTGGGGGAGGGGGTGGAGGTAGGGAGGGGAAAAATTGGAACAGAAGTGAATGCAAGGGATAATGTTGTAAAAAATTACCCTGCCATGAGTTCTATCAATAAAAAGTTATTAAAAAAAAATAAATAAAAGCAATGTGCCACTTTTATGTTGTTTTTATCTTTTCATTCTTTTATAATTTTTATCATTCATACCAATGCTCCCAATACAAAACTATACAAGGAAAGGAGGTGACAGAGACCAGAAATTGATTCATTCAAATCTGAAGAGAGATAGGGCAGCTAAATGGCTACAGCCGCAGTCCTAGAGGAAGAAATTCCTGAGTTCAAACCTACTCTCAGAAGTCTACTTGTGTGATCCTGGGCAACTCACTTAACCCTGTTTATCTTAGTTTCCTCATCTGTCAAATGAACTGGAAAAGGAAATGGCAAACCATTTCAGTATCTTTTTCAAGAAAACCCCAAATGAGGTCACTATGAGTTGGACATGATTTAAAATAACTGAACAAGTGAAATATCCTCCACGTCACGAAAATCTGGACTTAAGTCCTGCCTCTAACATACTAGTTGTGTGTGGGTGACAAAGAGCAAATTGTTTCTTATCTGTCCCAAGCAATTCTCAAAGATTATAATAGAGGAAAAAATTTCCTATCTGCAAAGGAGACTGCCATACTTTCAAAAATTACAGGCAGGTCTAAAAAACATCAATAATAAATCCAAACTAAAAAGATATCCCAAAACTCTAATTGCATTTTTTTAAAGGAACTTTGGGATATTTTGTGGAAACTCATTACCACAGTAAAATAAAACCATCTTATTATTCAAACATGACACAATGTCACACAATTATATATGTATGTCACAAAAAGCAATTTATATTTGTTAATTTGGACCTCTACAGAGCAAAATGCTAAAGGACACTTTGTTCAGTCTGTTTTTAAAAATGAGCATAGGACAATTTATATTTCTCTGCTTGACATAAGAAAACTGTCTTCTTCAAATCTGAGTAGATACTACATACCTGTCAAATTGGCTAAGATGACAGGAAAAGATAACAACAAATGTTGGAGGGGATGTGGGAAAATTGGGACACTGATACACTGTTGGTAGAACTGTGAATGGATCCAACCATTCTGGAGAACAATTCGGAACTATGCTTAAAAAGTTATCAAACTGTCTACCCTTTGATCCAGCAGTGTTTTTACTGGAATTATATCCCAAAGAGATCTTAAAGGAGGGAAAAGGGGGTCCCTCTGTGCAAAAATGTTTGTAGCAGCCCTTTTTGTAGTGGCTAGAAACTGGAAACTGAATGGATGCCTATTAGTTGGAGAATGGCTGAATAAATTGTGGTATATGGATGCTATGGAATATTATTGTTCTGTAAGAAACGACCAGGAAGATGATTCAGTAAAGCTTGGAGAGACTTACACGAATTGCTAAGTGAAATGAGCAGAACCAGAAGATTATTATACATAGCAACAATAAGACTATACCATGATCAATTCTGATGGAAATGGCTCTCAACAATGAAATGATTCAAATGAATTCCACTTGTTCAGTGATGAAGAGAGTCATCTATACCCAGAGAGAGAACCATGGGAACAGAATGTGGAACACAATGTAGCATTCTCACTTTCTCTGTTATTTGCTTTCATTTTGTTTTCTTTCTATAGTTTTTCTTTTCTTTCCTTCTTGATCCGATTTTTCTTGTGCAAGATAACTGTATAAATATGTAAACGTATATTGGATTTAACATGTATTTCTTTTTTTTTTTTTTTAATAACTTTTTATTGACAGAACCCATGCCAGGGTAATTTTTTATAACATTATCCCTTGCACTCACTTCTGTTCTGATTTTTCCCCTCCCTCCCTCCATCCCCTCCCCCAGATGGCAAGCAGTCCTATACATGTTAAATATGTCATAGTATATCCTAGATACAATATGCACACAATATGTGTGCAGAACCGAACAGTTCTCTTGTTGCACAGGGAGAATTGGATTCAGAAGGTAGAAATAACCCGGGAAGAAAAACAAAAATGCAAAAAAACCCCCCCCCAAAAATTAACATGTATTTCAACATATGTAACATGTATTGGACTATCTGCCAGCTAGGGGAGGAGATGGGGGAAAGGTGGAGAAAATTTGGAACAAAAGGTTTTGCAAAGGTCAGTGCTGGAAAACTTACCCAATGGATATGCTTTGCAAATAAATTATTAAAAACAAAAAAACAAATTTGAGTGGGTAAATCTCTTTTGGTTTTTGGTTCCAAAGATACTAGAGAACTCCAGAATTTTAAAAGCATTGTTTGAGAAATCAAATGAATTCATAAGATTAGGATTATGCTAAAGTGGCCCTCAAACATCCAGCCAATCTTTGAATGGCTGCTTGCTTTCCTTATAGTTTTCTGGACCAGGAATAATTCCTGGCCAATTCAAAATTCCTTAACATATATATCTCAAAACACACACACACACATTCTCTCTTTCTCTCTCTCTCTCTCTCCTTTACCTCTCATCAATGAAGCTATACTCAAATAAAGAGGGAAAAACAATTGGTTATTGTGCTGTGCAACACTTTTATTTTTTTTAGTATCTCAATGCTTCACCAAACATTTAATAAAAGCTAAAGTTTTCTTTTGACTGTGTAGTAGTCTTCTCACTTTCAAAGACCCTTAAAACACAAATTTAATTGATGCCCTTTTTCCTACTTTTTAAACTGTTAACAAAAACCTTAATTCCACATCTTGGTTAGCTATTCCTTTCTTTCTGCATTGATATAGCTTTTTAAAAATACTCTCTCAAATGATCAAATTATTTCATTAATTTCTCCACTGACAAAATGCCAAAGCTCTTTAATATATGACTAAATTCAAGGGACATTGAAAAATGAAGAAGAAAATATTGGTTAATTCTAATCTGTGAGTTTAAGTAGCATTTATTGCCAAATTAGTGTAATTGGCTTTATTGTTTGTCAACTGGAGAAATATGTACCTGATTTCTAATGAAGTTCTGTATAGTTCCGATGATATAACTGCATCTTATAAACAGGTGATGAAATTTAGTTTTCATTGAAATAGATCTATTCATCTTTATCTGGATAAACATTAATAAGTTCTAATTATAAAATAATTTAATAACAAAAAATTTTAAGCGCCAAATATATGCACATACAATGTCATATATTCAAAGGATAAAAAAGAAAGATAAAGAAGACATGGAATTTGTTAGAACCAAGAAGTAAATTTGTTTATAAACATCAGAACCATTTTACCACTGATGTGTACTGATCATCAGGACATGCCCAATTTCACAGAATTTGAGGATTAGAGTGAACTTCAGTAACCATAATTACACACAAAAGAACTGCACTATAACATGACAGTGGTCATCTAGCCCTATCCCGCAGACCTCCAAGAAGGGAAAAGAGGTAAGCCTTTTAAGGCAAGCCATTTCAGTTTTGCACATCTCTGAGCATTACGTTTTTTTGATATTGAACCTAAATTTGCCTCTGCAATTTCCACCCATTTCTCCCAACTTTGCCCCTTGGCACCAAAAAACCCCAATTCTCATTCTTCTTCCACATGATAACATTTCAAATTCTTGAAGACGGCTATCTATCTCATGCTCCTTAAAACTTCATTTCTCCAATTCCAGTTCCTTTAAATAATACTCATTTGTTGGGGCAAAAGGTCCTCCATCATTTTGGTTATCGTTCTAAATACAATACCAAGAGTAATGAGATAACTTCCCTAACTCTGGAAATTACACTGTTTTGATGAAATCCAAGGAGGCAGCTAGGTAGTGCAGTTCATATTGTATTGGGCCTGGATTCAACAAAACCTGAGTTTAAATTTAGTTTCAGAAAATTACTAGCTGTTATTTTTCTTTGTCTTAATCTATTGAAGAAGGAAATGGTGATTGACTCCAATATCTTTGCCAAGAAAACTCCAAGGACAATATTGAGGTGTTATGGTCCACGGGGTCACAAAGAATTGGACAGGACCAGACAAAACAGTAAAAACAATGAAGTTCAAAATTACATTAGCTTTTCAGGATACCACATCACACTGTTTATTCCTTTAGATGTTGCAATCCAACAAAACCCTTAAGATTCTTTTTAGAACTGCTATCATTCTTTTACCTGATATCTGTATAGCTGACTTTTTGTAGTCAAATATAGCCCTTTATGTTTATTGCTATTGAATTTCATCTTATTTGGTTCAGCTTGATGCTCCAGCCTGTCGAAGTCTTGGTGGTTCTTTATTATTACTGTGT
Organism: Antechinus flavipes; assembly: GCF_016432865.1. Taxonomy (NCBI): domain Eukaryota; kingdom Metazoa; phylum Chordata; class Mammalia; order Dasyuromorphia; family Dasyuridae; genus Antechinus; species Antechinus flavipes. The sequence goes on along the minus strand of NC_067400.1, from coordinate 503,040,974 downwards.
GTTAATCATCCCTCCTAGATCTGTTATCTACAAATTTCATGAACATACCCTTTATACCTTTTACCAAGTCACAGATAAAAATGTTAGCAGTTCTAGGCTAAGTACAGAGAACTAAGATACTCCATGGGAAGATCTCTTGTCACAAAGACAATTGAATAATTTAAAAATAACTTTTTGAAATTATCTATTAAAAAAAATCAGGTGAATGCAGAATTAATTGTATAATCTAAATCAGAACTCTCCATCTTATATTAATAGCGTTTTCCTCATCCACTTGTTTGGTATTATCAAAAAAGAAAATGAAATTAGTTTGGTTTAACCTGTTCTTAATGAAGCTATGCTGGATCAACTACTTTACTTTTTAGATATTTGCCAACCATCTCTTTAATGATCTCTTCAATAATTTTCTCTGAAACTAAAGTCAATATCTCTGGTCAATAAGTTTGCACATTCTGTTCTGTTCCATTTGCTGTCACATTACAAAATGATGGAGAAATGGTTTTAAAACCATATTTCCTAACCTCTAGCCTTCATTTGAAAATAAAATGTATAATCTGAATAAATTCATTGCCACAACATTTTAAATTCTTAGAGCAAGGTTGTGGGTTTTGTTTTTGCTTCATTTAATATATAACACAACAAACCTAGCACAAGAGATTTTATTCAAATTTAAAAACTGTTTCATAGGAGGACACCAAAATTTCTCGGATAAGAGGAAGTCTTTTGTATTACTTTTTTTTTTTTTATTTCGCAAGAAAATAAATTATACAACTTAAAAAATAAAATTCAAAAATTAAGCAGTACATCAAAATAGTTTAGCTGACTGCCATATGGAAACTGCTACCATTCAAAATTGTACAGCATTATTATCTCGGTATGAAGTGGCACACATTCAATATTGTAAATACCATACATAGATAGATTACAATCTAGGAACTCAAGTTTTATCAACACTCCACAGACTACATATAATGTATATGACAGGAAAGCTTCCATGTACTGTTTATTTCACAAATATGACCTTGGAAGAATTTACAAGATAGCATCCCAGTCATTTACATGAAAATAGAAAAAACACAGTTTGCATTTAAGTTAGTAAATCTTTCTGTAAAACTAGCAAATTTCTTGCCCAAATTGAATTGTTAAAATTTGCACTTTACAGGAAAAATAACATCCTAATGCAAAATGTTTTCTGACTATTCAGATCATATTTCTATTAAATTTTACATATTAAAGTGAAAACAAGAAAGCTAATATTTGTTCATATTGGAACATTTTACTCATGCTCAAAACAAGCAAGAGATACATGGGCCAACCAAAATGAAGGAGACCACCTATGTAATGAAAAACATGGAAGACTTGAGAATTTATAAGATCTTCATTAAATCACTGGAAAAGAAAAATTTTTAATATTTTTCTCACTGAAACTCATTAGAAATGTAATTTACAATCTGTCACGTTTTTTATTTGGTCAATTTTGTCTCATATCCATTCACTATGGCAGTGTATGTGGCAACATTTGTTTATACTTTCCAGATGCAGCACCTGTGTTAGCTAGGTCTTTGGAGATAAATATTCAAAGCTAAAATTAAGCTTTAAAAGTGCACTGCTGCCATATTGCAAGTGAAGAACATTTTTGATTTTATTTCTAAATACTTTTTTCTCACAAGTAACACCTTACTTCAGTTATCTCTCCTATCCCAGATAACACTAGCTTTAAGTGCATATAGGTGAAACTGACCTGATGAAGGATGCTAAACGTGATTCTGCATCTTTAGCAAGCTGCTGGTGTCATTTTGCTTTTTTTTTTTTTAACATAGCAAATTTTTAGTCAAAACATAGTTAAATAAAATTGAACAATGTTATAGGCACCTTGTTAATTAACGGTTTCCACAAACACTGAAAAGTAGTTAGATAACTTATTGGTTATTAATTTTGTATATATACCAGAAAATTGAAGAAAACTACAATGCTACAGTATTCGTTCCCATTTGGATGCGCAAAATATAATTAGGACATAATTAGCTATGAAACAAAATTTTACAAAATTTAATAGAAAAATCTGCTATGGGCTTAGAGCTACCCACTTTTGTATTTCGCTTGCCTCGCAGGTCAACACATCATGGCTCTCATTCTTAAGTTAAATGACAGAAAGATTAGGAATTTGTAAAAAGTGCTCAAGACAATTATGGCAGAAAGACTTTAAACTTTCAAAGTGGCGTCAATTTTACCCAATTATTTCCTATTCTGGCATTCTTGTATTACAAGTAAATGTGCCAATATCAAAAGTTTTGTTACACATAAAGTCACCATTATTATTATTACACATTTTATTTTTTCCAAATTTCATCCACTGTTAGCCTTTATATAGCTAGAAAACAAAATGTGCTAATTTTAGTTCAATTCTGAAAATTTCTGGGCTAACATTTTTGACACTTTCAAGCTACCTTAAAAAATGAACTGCAACATTTTAAATTTTTAACAAAAAATTCCAATTTCCTATGAGCTTTAGAACAGGCATAAGAATATAAATAGCAAAATTTTTATCTAAGGTTTTATTTATTTTCCTTTCTTAATAGCAGCTATTTCCAACATTTGGGGGTTAGGAATTTAGTCTACAAAATGTTCTTGAATGCATGCTGCTAATAGTATAATACTGTATTCCTTTCAGTGCTGCAGCATTTCATTTCCTACTCCCTTCATCAAAATCATATTGTTTCTGAAAAATTCTGATATTTTTTGTCACACAGTATATAAAATAATTATTTGCAAGAAAAATTGAAACTTGCACCACGATGAATAAAAATCCAACTTGAGCTTTTCTTTCCCAATGGGGAATATTTCTTTTCCCTTTTTCTTTTTAAAATTATTACTTATGTCCCCAAGTTTAAAGAACTCGATTACTCTGGGCATCAGGGTACCAGCAACCATGAAGTTACTATTATCAACTGATTGACAGAAAGAAACAAGATAATTGCTGCCATGTGGATATCTTAACATATCAAGTATTTATAAATAAGCCAAATATTTGGCAAGTTGGCTGCTCATATTAGAATTGTATCAATTCTGCTTCTTTGTTCATGTGTCAACCTATGATGATGCTTCTCATATCTCCCACCTCAAAGCGATTTACAGGTCTTTAAAAAATGTAGTTTCCTTATCTCCCTTCCTCCCCTCTACAGGTATTTGGGACTGTAAAAAACAAAATGTTACAGTATAAAAATGAAAAACAAAAAAACAATCATGTAAATGTGTCACATTCCAAGTAGGAGGTTTTTGTATTTTTTTTAATGCACTTATCAGATATCTGAAACATAAATATTAATTGTATGTAGCAGATATTTAGATCACAAATATTAACTGTACCACCAAACACATTTAACATATATTCATTTTACTAGTGCAGGCCCTGAAAAGCAACTGTGTAACAATTTTCTTTAAACAAATGAAACAACTAATTTACTTTTTCAAAAGGTTTTGTTAAACTTGGCCAAATAGATCAAAATATCCATGCCATTTTACAGCAAACAAAGAAGAAACCGATCTCCTTTCTTAAAGGAAGTCGAGATTTAAAGGATGGAAATATTTTACATTATCTATGTATCATTATGATCTCTTACCACATACTGAAGCAATACTTGAGCCAACAAACTGATATTAAAACAAAGGCATATGTTTTCAACTGTGATGTATATCTCTTCCAAAGTTCTATTTCACCGAAGGTAGACCGTACATTACTCGGTTGATCATAAATAACTGAAAGTGCTGTTTCTAGTTCTACTTGCATTTAAAAAAACAATAGCAGTTCTTCAGTGCATGAATATTTGAAGATCATTCTTTGTGCAAGTAATGTTTATTTTTTAAATAAAAAAGGAAATAAAAGAAAAAAAAAAGAATACCCTTCCCTGGTGTCTCCCCAACTTCCACTTCTAAAAACCTGTAATTCTCCTGATGGGTATAAATGAAATCAACTTTAGAAAGCTCACAATGGGCTCTTCATGAATGCAAGTTTCCTCACAAAACAGCATGCTGTTAAAAGTGTGCAACATGAAGGGAATGCCATCATGCTAGTTGATGAATTGGCAAAACATAGTCCTTTTGTAAGGTAAGGCAGGAATTTTGATATTTATGTAATAAAAATCCAAATGAGTCAATCTCCAGCACACACTGTTGCAACTGTCTGCCCAAGCACACCTCTATCTGGGTTTTCCATATCTTCCACAGTCTTCAAAATTATGCCATGTATATGAAAGTGTTGATATCTGACTCATCTCTTCTGATATATTTGTGCTCTATAAGCCATTCAATTTGCTCTTTTATCATTTTCTTTTGTGGTAAGAACATATTTTTCAAAATTTCTACTAGTTCAGTCTGTAGTTGAGCATTACTAATTTTCTTTCTCATTTTCATTATTTGGATGATAGCCTCCTAAAAACAGAATGACAGAATTAGGATTTATTTTATTAAGGATTAGAATGTATTTTGACATAAGAAAAATCAAACTGACTTAGAAATGTTATCTTTATTTTTTCCCTACCATCTAGAATGAGATTTATCACCATGGGGATATAAGTAAGACAAGTCTGATGTTTATGTAAGAGATTTATTCTTTCTAACTATGCAGCCTAGTAATGAATACAGTTTGAATAATTTGACCCCACAAATATTATTGTTAAATTATAAGTTATGTATAATTTTGATCTTGGTGGCAGGAGGATCTAAACCCATGAAATCACAAATCTATACAACTAAAAATCACCTATGTAGGTCCAGAGAAAATATATTTTAACTCAGGAATCCAAAAGGTAAGAAATGAATTATAAATCTGATAACACATCGCTATTATTATGACTCCTTCCTCAATTTCTTAGGATTTTCATCAGATTAGCAGAAAAGGGAAAAACACTAGTTGTGGCTGTATCCTCCCCATTCTTAGCTCCCCAGCTCTGGATCTACTTTCAGCACTCTCTATTCCCCTAAGCAGTAATAAGTGAGCACTTATGACTTTAGAAAAAATAACTTAACAAAAATTATTTTATAAACTGAAGCAGATAAAGATGTCTACCACAAATAGTTCTTTCAAATTTTAGTTATTTCTGTTCACATTACATACCTGGGTTCTTAATATTCTTAGCTGAACTATTCCTTCATTCTCCTCTTCTCTCATTCTTTCTGTTGTGAGTTGCAACCGCCCAATCAAGTTAATTTTACCTCTTTTCTGAACTTTTGCATTTTTTCTGTAAAATGATATTAATAAAAAAATAATTATTTTACATAAAATAATCTCATGAAAGCAAACAATAACAACTATATGGAAGATAATTTGATACTGTAACTAGAAAACTCAACTATTAAAAAAATTATACAATACAAAATTTGTTAATGTAATGCAAGATTTGGAAGAAACATCATCAAGTCCAGAGTCCTCATTTTATGGATGAGAAAAGTGAAGTTCAAAGAAGTATCACAACTTATCCAAGTGTTACACATTCATTAAGTAAATCTTGAACCTAAACCTTCTGACATATATTCAAACATTCTTAGGCTTATGGTTTAATAGGACCACAGATATGGAGCTGGAAAGAACCTCAGGTCATATTTTATAGATGAAGAAATTGAGGTACAAAGTGATTTGCCCAAAGTCACAAAAATAGGAAGGAGCAGATTTGGGATTTAATTCATGTGTCTCCCCTACTCCATGGTGTTTCCTAGCTGGTCTTCCTGGGACAATGTGTTAAAATGATTGTTAATCTGGAATTATGCCCAAAGAGCTATAAAACTGTGCATACCCTTTGACCTACCAGTGCCACTACTGGGTCTGTATTCCAAGGAAATTATAAAGGAGGGAAAAGGACCCATATATGCAAAAATGTTTGTAGCAGTTCTTTTCTTGGTAACAGAGAATTGGAAAATTAGATGCCCATCAACTGGAGAATGGCTGAATAAGCTGTGGTGTAAGAAGGTAACAGAATATTATTGTTCTATGAAAAATGATGAACAAGCTGATTACAGAAACTCCTGGAAAGATTTACACAAACTGATGCTGAGCAAAATAAGTAGAACCAGGAATATATTGTACACAATAACAGCAAGAATGTGCGATGCCATCAACTATGAAAGATTTGGTTCTTCTAGGTGGTTCAGTGATCCAAAGCAATCCAACAAACTGTGGACAGAAAATGCCATTTGCATCCAGAAAAAGAACTATGGAGACTGAATGTAAACAACACATGCTATATTCATTTCTGATTTTTCTGTTCTGATTTTTCTCTCCCAAAATGATTCATAAACAATATGCTTTAAAATAAATACATTTTTAAAAATGATTGCTATACTAAAATGAGTGTTACCAGATAAATGTAAAATGAAAAGATAAATGTGTGTTCTACCACCTCCTCCCTTCCAAAGCAAACAAAAACCAAAGTTCATCAATTTTAATCACTGGTGAATTTTCTTTCTTTTATTCATTACATGAAATCAGACAAATCTGGGGGGGATATTCAAGATAGTATGGCTAGCCACTGAAAAGTACCATGAGTATTGAAAGGAAGTGTGACACAATGGAAGGAGGTCAGACCTTCCAGTCAGGAAGTGTTAAAAGCCTGCTTCATTTAAGCTACCTCACATCAGCCCAAGCAGTATAAAATGAACAGAAATTGGAGGTACAGGAACTGAATTGGAAACCTGAGTCTTTTACTTACTATCCTGATGATCCTGGGCAAGTCATAGAACCAAAAATAAAGGAGTTAGGTAAGAAAACCTATATTGTTTTAGCTCTATCATACTATGTGCAAATCACACAATCTTTCTAGGCCTATTTCTTCATCTGTAAAATGAGGAAGTGGAAAATATGACCTTTGGAGTCCTTTCTTCCGATCTATAATCTTACTGGATGTATGAGGACAGATCTCTACTCCAATGAGAGCATGGGTTTGGACACAACATATACTATATTACTCTCCTAAGAAAAGTACAAATTGCTAGTTATACTTTCAACTACCCTCCTAAGGAAAAAAACAAAAAACCAGAGAAGTATTTCGGCAAAGCCTGCATAGCAACGTTTTATTTTCTTGGTAAAGAGTTATATCAAATCAATAAGGATTTTATACAACCCTGTACAGGGTGGCAGGCAGCATGCTAGGCAAGAGGCCTAGAAGAATAAGAATCAAGGAGTCTTGCTTTCCAGAATCTATGTTATACTCGTCAGGAGCCACTGATTGTGGCAGAATGTCATATATTTGATTTGGGTTCAGGGATGAAAAAACCTCTGAAGGAATCAATAAATGTCTCTTTAAAAAGACAGCACTTCTCCTTGATAGAAGACAGAGGTTCCCAAAATGTCAGTGAACAGTACAGCATTCCAGGTATGAAGGAGAACATGTAGAAGGCCTGGAGCAGCTGGGAAAAAGGGTGTCACATATGGAGAATATGTGTTATAAAGTTTGGCTAGAGTGTAAAGGGCTTAAATTTCATGTGTGATACTCTTTTTTAAAAAAAAGAATGGCGTCCAATTGCAAAAGGCTTTAAATATCAAACAGAATTTGTTTTATCTTAAAGGTGATAGGGAGCCACAGAAAGTTTTAAACAGGAAAGTGCCATAGTCAAACTTACATTTTAGGAAAATTATTTTGGAAGCTATAGGAAGATTGGAAACAGACATGATACAGGGAGACCAATTAGGAGGCCACCAGTGTGAATAGAAGGAAGAAAGAAAACTAACTGGCTATGGAGCAGTGGTGGATGAGAATGAAGGAAGGGTTGAAGATGACTCGTGAGTTGTCAATCTAGGTGTCAAAAACTAGGCTGGCATCCTTAAGAGGATTGGAGAAAAGGGACGGGTAAGTTAAAACAGAAAGACAATGAATTATACATAATAGGTTTGAGAAACTTATGACACACTTAAGGTGAGCTGTCAAGTGAGTAGTTGGAGATACAAGTCTGGAGCTCAGGTGAGAAATAATTATGGTGATTTTTCTGCCACATCAAACACAAAACCCAAATTACCAAAGAGAAAGCTATAATTTGTAACTAGGAATATGATTTAATTAAGTTTTTACACACATGTAAAATGACTAAAAGTATGGAAATGAAGAAATAAATGTGTTTCAAGTAGCACTTGAATATAATTTAAAATTTATGTAAATGTAAAATACAGGCAAATTAGCTTCTGTCTGATTTATTGTCCTTCAGACTAGAGACCAAGTTAACACAAATAAAACTTTAATAATACACTAGTTACAATATTGATAGCTTATATGTTAAATCAATTAACATAATATATTTTATTCCAATAGATCCTTAAGCATCAGTCACCATTCTGGACACATTTTGGAACTAAATTTGAATAGCAGAATTCCATAATGTGATACATTCCTAGTGCCTCACATATTAGGCTTCAAATTATAAAATAGTTAGGTCCTTAGTTTTATATTTCCTCTAAGAAAAATAGTAAAGCTTTATCCTGGAAACAAAGCACTAACCATTGCAGGAAAGATTTTACTTTTAAATCAATAAACAAAAATCTTACATTAAACTGAACTCCTGGTTCACTGAGAAGAGGGTCCCCTCTGTAAAGTCTTTGGGTGAGATGACTTGTGGCTCATACAATAAAACTTGTCGTTTGAGCTTTGGAAAAGCAACAAGAGACTATGCAAAAGGAAAAAAAAAAAACACATTAGTTTGTAAAAGGTACCAAAAAAGTACTATCCAATTCTATATAGGTTCTAAAAATCTACTTTGAAAGCATCTATTTATTGTGCACTTCAAAGAACCAGTGATCTCTGTAGAGTCTAAGTGAGTACTTCTTCCAACAACTGAGCTCACAACCTATGCTTTAACTTGTGTGCATAACAATGGAAACATATGATAGTAGGAGGTGAGGTGGAAATAAAGATTATAAGGATTGTTCATGCAACTGTGGACAGGTATTATTGTTTGTCTTTTGTTCTTAAAGAGGACCCCAGCATCAGTAAGGGAACAGCATGACTTGCAAGAGAGTTGGATTTAAGTGAGGGAAGATTATGCAAAGTCACCAGCACCCCTCTCTCCTCTGAAACCATCTAAAACAGTGACAAGATATAGATCAGGATGACTGGAGATGGCCTGAATGCAGTGAAAGGCCTTGGCATTTTCTGAGTCCAGGTCTCAGTATGTCTGAGACAATGCCCATTCAGTGATTAAGGCTAGGTAAGAAAATGAGACAGAGAATGGCATCCTTTACTAAATTAAAAAAAAAAAAAATCAAAGAAGAAAAGATTCTTAGGGTCTCTGGCCCAGATAGAAACAACTGATATTTACACTCACTCCGAGAAATTATAGCCCAAACAATGACCAAGTGAGGTTTGGGCTGGGACACATTGTTGGGCAATCAATGAGGGCTATAAAAAAGAAATCTAGTTCATAAACCTCAAGATATCTTGCTAGGTTTTTAATTGAGGAAGGCAAAACGTTTTAGAAATGTTTTGTTTTTCCCTTCCACCTTTTTTCTTTCCACTAATTACAGATCATTTGTGAATTCTCTATTAGTATTCCCAAGCCCAGACAATTATTTGCAGGTTGAGTATTTCTATCAACATGTAGGAGACTTGATTTTTCAAAAGGGGATGAAAGAAAGATGTTTACAGCCCTAGGACTGAAATGATTTCACTGAATCTAGAAAATATCCTGTATATAATTCAGAGTGTGTAATGTTCTGGTTTAGCTTTCTGGTTGTCTTGGGACCAGCCTTTGTTTTAGCTAAGTAATCACTATGAGAATAGCCAGGGATAAAGTCCAAAAGTCTTTACTGTCTCTTTCATAGTCCGTCTCCTTGCCTGGGGCTCAGCTAGCTTTCTGGAGGCCCTTCAGATAGGACTTGGTCTCAATGGGGTCAGCACGAGGATAGGCCAGCCACCATGCGGCTGATGAAGATGGAATGTCTCTCCTTTGCTATGAGAACTTGAGCTCCAGCCTCCAGTCCTTTGTCTTCTCTGAGTCTGTTTCTAGCTCTGATTCTGACCTCTTAAATACTCTATTACAATTAAATCCATTCCTTATACTGAGTATAAGCCAATCATTATATCACTAGGGAACCATTATTTGTTGTAAGATTAAATCAATCATACTGAACTAGAGAACTATTAATCATCACGCTAAACTAGATAACCATTGTCTTATCAGTTCCATTGAGTTAACACCTTGTTGTAAGAATCCTTGTTTCAAGTACACTTCTCCAAAGTTATGGCTCTCTATAGAGGTGATTTGAGTAATGAAAGATTGTGAGAACCTATACAAAATCAAAAATGGATAAAACAAAGGACCTCTGACTTCAGTGCAGAGAACTCTGCTATGCCAACCCAGGACAAAAATTTTTCACAATGCAGAATGCAGGCTCTGACTTAATGGGAAGATAGAGAAAAATATGAAAATCCTTGATTGGATATAGAAAAATGTGGTTGTCAATAGCTATTGTAAGTATGATGAGGATGTTGAGATTTGAAAAATACTAAGCATCATATACTATTCAAAATGCTTCATCAAGAATCTAGTTTATAGATTTTGTTGCAAGTCAAATATAACTTATAGGCTCTTAAGGACTAAGAGGCTCAAAAGTTGATTATTTTCACTAAGTGACAAAATTCAGATTTAAACTAAATCTTAAATGTAAACAAAACATCTCTAAAAATAAATAGATTCAGAATTCATTACACTAAAGTTATAAAGAAAAATCCACACCCATAAAGTTCTTCTAAGTTCAGCATCAGGAAGTTCAGTTGCTAGCTTAAGATTTTCAAAGCTGATCTTTTCTCTTGGTCTTTGGTTCCAAGCAAACAATACAGCCAGCTGAAATGTTGTTACCTCTAAGTCATACTGTCCAACTTCATTCTTAAATGTTATCTGTAAATATTAAAAATCAATACTGAAAATTATTTGGTAATGACCACATTTATGTCAGCAAGCTAGAAATATATAAATATTACACAATAAAATTTAAGTTAAAATATACTTACAATTCCATTTGACATGAGATGGTGCCAATGTAATTTTCTGCCACTGTGATTTTTTTTATAGAATTCTTCTACTTCAGGGATCAGATCCTCCAGCTCAGTAGGAAGGGAAACAAATACTTTTTCAGAGCTTCTGGACCAGGCACCAGCATTCAGAATTTTAATATTCACTGAGTCAGCTATTGACAAGATATTTTAAAATATGAAATATGTGATAAATAAAAGCCAAGTAGAAATCTCATAACAATATATTTTGTTGTTAAACACAAAGGCCTCTACAACCAAGAAAATGCCACATTGAGTAAAATCAGCAATCAGTAATTCAATTAATCCAACATACAAAGATGTATATTGACATAGACAAGAATCATCTTCCATGGTAACAGCCTCAAATGGTGAGGGGATTTATGAATATCTCAAATATTTTGGTTCTATGAACTGTCACACAGTCAGGTTTCAATAAATGTGTGCTGAATTGAATATTTGTTTTAAGTTAGTAAAGTTAAGATTAATTTTTCTTTCAAAGAATCTACTAAAAAACCTAAAGATTATAAAATGATACCTGGTAAAGCCAACTTATTATTCTTGTGCATTTCCTTAAAAGCTTGATTCAAATCTTCTGACACTTTAATGTCCTGGAACATCCTAGCGAGCTTGTTTACATAATCTGCTGGCATACCCACTTCCTATGCATATAGACAAGAGAATAAATAAAATATTAATTAAAACTACAGCTAACACTGAATATTGACTCTTGGATGTGATAATAAATTTCTTTATTTTAGTTAACACAGCCAAATTCTTAAATAAAAATGTTAATATTCTGCTCAATATTTAGGATATTCCTTCAAGTGAAGTGCAACCTTGATTTTGCCCATTTTTAATGTATTACAAATTGATGTTTTGTGAAGATGCAATGCTTATAAGAAAAAAAAACAAAACAGAAAGTCACCATTACAAAACTGTGGCAAATTCACATGGTTTTAAAAACAGTGAAAATAGCAACACTCAAAGTAAATGTAAACGTAAACTGGTAAGAAATTTCTCTTATAGTTTTTTTTTACTTAAACTTCTAAAACATGGTAAAATCTTTTTGGAGCTAAAGTTTTCTACAGCTTTCTACAAGCAATATTAACTAGATTTTGTAAACTTTCATAGCAGTGAGTTACCTTTACTTTTAGTTGTTAAAAGTGAGACCCAAATTTTTTTTATAGCCAGTGAGATATACATGTATTTACGTACACACACACACACACACACACACACACACACACACTCACACACACACACTCTCTCTCTCTCTCTCTCTTTTCCCCTCCCTCTCCCTCTCTCTCACTCACTCCAAAGAGACAGACAACCTATGTTTCTTCCTCTCTTATGTGTATGAAATCTTCTTGGGGGTTCCTCCATTAGACTGTGAGTTCTTTAAGGGAATTAATAAATGCTTGCTGACTCAAGTTCTTGAGACCTGAGAGCTTCAAGACAATTTACTTTTTCAACTCCAGCCAGTAGCTTTCAATTCCTCAGTAGCTAAGATTATTTGGATAAACCTCAAGAAGGCATTTTAATACTGATGGGGGAAAAGCCCAATCTGTTTGCCTCTGCCAGGATAGGACAAAGTTCACTAAACCTCTTCAATATCACATCAGCTAAGCAGTTTTATAATCATAAACAGCAAATAAATGAATTTTTTTCCATTTAACTAGGGTGTCAAAATATACTAAATTCTCTTCTAGAGAATGAGTAAATTTAGAACTTGTGTTTTGTGGAAATAAAATAGAGATGGGAAAAAAATATATATCATAATGATTCCTAAGAAAATGATTTAATTTTTTATTTATGCTTTAATTTTTGTTCTTACATCATTGTTATGAATGAATGAATAAAAGAAAAAAATGTAGTTAAGTGTTTACTATGTATAAAACTTTGTGCTAACAGAGGAGCGTATCGAACTTTTTCCACTTTGTGACCCTTTTTGTCTGACAAAGTTTTACATGACCTCAGGTATGTATGTAAATCAAACATTTATATTACAAAACCATAAAAATTCAATCAGATCCCAAATGGAGTAGCAAACCACAGTTTAGGAAGCTATGCACAAGATATACAAATAGAAAAGCAAGACAGTCCTGTTATTAAGAAGTTAACATTCTAATAGGAGAAAATAAAAAAGTCATTTCAAAGTTTCCACCCAAGAGGAATAGGTAGTTTTCTTTTCTTTTCTTTTTTTTTTTTTAAAAGCCTACAGCACCCGGTATTCCCAGGCAGTCTCCCATCCAAGTACTAACCAGGCCTGACCCTGCTTAGCTTCCGAGAAGTAATTTTCAAAAATAAAATTCTGAGGAAAGAAAATGTTTTCTTGCGGCAAAGCCAATTAAGCCAAAAACATCCAATAAGTGACCATATTTGGCAATCTCGTAATTAGGGGGTGTACATTTCTTTTTTCACTCTATAGAATCTTTGCTATTTAAAAAATTATTTGATATTCAACTTTCTTTTAGTGACCTTCCACTGACTGTTATAATAATCATGTATACTATTCTTTGAATTCTGATTACTTTATTCTGTATCAGTTCATAAAGATCTTTCCATTTTTTCCCCTCTTAACAGATTCTGTTAATTGCAGCATTAGAATACTAGAAATTTGGAGAAAGAAACCAGAGTTCAATTTTCAGCTATGCCATTTATATTACTTATCAATCCATGAACAAGCAGAGTGACCCCTCAAAGTTTCAGTTTATTCATCTGTAAACTAAGAGAATTGAATTGATAATTTCTAAGTTCAGGCATTCAGAGTTCTTTAAAACCAAAAACTTTCACATAGAGCTGAAAGGAATCTTGTTATTGGCACTCTGTATAATATTAATCAACAAGCATTTATTAAGTTGAAAACTATGTATCAACAACTGTGATATGTCATTGATTACAAAGAAAAAGCAAAAATGATCTTTGCCTTCAAGGAGTTTATATTCTAATGGAGCCAACATATAAGCATTAATGCACATGAAAAAAATTTAGATAGATAAAAGGTAATTTTGAAGGGGAAGTTACAAACAGCTGAGGTGAAATTAAAAAAAAAAATGAAGTAGAAGGAAGAGACATTATTTTTTCTTCTAGAGTACTGGAAATTTCACTTAAACATCATAATTCTATATGTAACTTTACAGATTCATAAAAAGCTATTTTAAGAAGCCAATTAATTTATAAATTAATAGATATGTAATTTTATATAATCTCTTTACTACCCTTTTTCCCCCAAAGGGGCAACTTATAATAAGGTTCAGAAAATTAATCAAATATATTAATTTCAAAAAGCATCTTTAAGTGCTAAGCATATTTTAAACTGAGAAATAAGAAATTGAAAAATCATATGAAAACATTGGAGTTACTTACTCTTAGCCATTCTACCATATTCTCTTCAATTTCACTGTCAGCAGAGATATCCAATATGAGACGGCGTGTTAAGTGAGCTTTGTGATATCTCATAAACACATCTTTGTTTTGTACATACTTAAGTACCAAAAGCTGCATGGAAACAAAATCTCATTCAGTTTCTTGCCTGTTTAAGTTGATGACTTCCCTCTCACCCCAAATATACAACAATACAGGAGGAGAAGGCCTCCTCTATTTATGGAGCTTATTTAATAGGGTAATTAATCCTGGCAGGACTACTGGTTTTCTGTTTAAAATGCTGGCCAAGTTATTTTGGGGTTGAGACAAACTACCCTACTGTATTCATTCAGTAAAAATAAGATTCTTTAGAATCTTAAGGTAACGAGTTAATTTTTCATCAGTAAAACAGTTCACCCTCTCTTCTCTCCTTTCTTTTTTTCCCCCCATCTCCCACCTATCTCTATTGTTTCTTTATTACTGTATTTATTCCCATTTTGTTTCCTGTTTCTATTATTTTTTTCTCTTCTTTTTAATTCTGGTAGCTACAATGATGAGGCTGATAAAGTAGCTCTTTTTATACAGTTCCTGTGCTTGGCTGATCATCTAGGGACCTTATATAATTCAGTCAGAAAGGATATTAATTGTGCACCGAAGGCACCTGGGTTTCTCCTTATACTTTACTGTCCTTATACAGGAATCAAAGAACTTTTGCAAAAGTAAAATAAGAAGAAAGCAACATGATGGTGTTCATTTTCAATGTTGCTTTTAGGTAAAACTGTTTTCAAGTGAAAAATTATATAGACAGTAAAGATCTCATATTAATTACACCAAAAGTCTTTATGGATGCTATCACAGAAAGGCCAAAATCAAAACAAGTTCATTTAAATAAATGATCACAATACTTAAAAAAAAAAAAATCACATACCACTTCTTTTAGTTTGGCTTCAATTTCTTCAGAAGTTAGTTTTTTGCTTAGTGGTGTTTTTCTTAGCAACATATCACAATAATTGGCAAGGAGTTCAGGGCATTTTGATTCAGGTTGCGTTTTTAATCCAACCCTATAAGTAACATATAGGCAGTTCATTACACTGCATTACCACTTATAAATATTGTTCCTATTACCAGTTTTTTTTTTTACACAAACTAAATCTTTATATTCTACAATTCATCTCTAGGATGTACTCATTCCTTTCTTACTACACTGAAATAACATTATCCAAATTTTGATTCCCATCAATGCCTTATGCCTAAATTATTCCAACAGTCTCTAAAACTCTAGTCTTTCCCATTTCTAATCCATTCTGCTATAGTTATCTTCTTTGTATTTCACATCTTCCACAAATAAGCCTCTTTCTTACCTCCCATTACTATGTGAATCCTCAACTTTAGTCAAATTTATTATTCCTACAATAATTATGATGCTGTGATCTCACTTTAGTTTACATGCCTGGATTGGCAAGATTCCGATTTTTACTACTTTAAATCTTATGTAGCCTTCAAGATCAGCTCAAAGGCTATCTCCTTTGTAAATTCTTCAATTGTCCCAACTTGAAGTAATCTCTCTCTTTTGAGTTTTATATCAATTATTCTCTATATAAATTGTGAGCAATTCAATAAACATGTATTGTTTTAAAATATTTCAAATGATTAGTTTGATTTTTTCTTTTCTTTTTACATTTTGAGTTCTAAATTCTCTTCTTCCCCCTGCCCACTGAGAAGACAACATATAAATTACACATATGAAGTCATGCAAAACATTTCCATACTAAAAAAAAAAAAGCAAGAAAAATCAAGTTAAAGTTATATTCAATTTGAACTCAATTTCTCTCTGGAGGTATACTGAATCTTTATGTGATGAATCTTGTGGAACGGTTATGGATCACTGTATTGATCACAAAAGGCATGTCTTTTATAGTTGATCATCAATAGAATTCTGCTGTTTCTTCTCAGTCCACTTTATATCATTTCATACAGGTCATCATGATTTTCTGATACCACTACCCTCAATATTTCTTTTAGCACAAGAGTACTCTATTATAATCACATGCTACAACTTGTTCAGTCCTTCCCCAATAGATGAGCATCCCCTTGATTTCCAATTCTTTGCTTTAATCAGCATTTATTATGTACTGATATATGTGGCATTGCAAGTCTCTTGTAATAAAATTCTGTATCATTTGTGACATCTCTTCTAGTGCTGTTTTAATTACAAGCCAGGAATCAGAAGAGCCAAAATACATTAAATGAATGGCACTATGCTCTCTGTTAAAAAATGTCTTTTGTCAACAAAGTGCACAAGGAGCTAGAAGCCCACTCTGCTTTTATTTTCTGCCAAAACAACCAATCTCCAAGGCATGTAGTGGTGTACAAGTTTCTTTAATACTAGGACAATAATTTCCTAATGGTTAAATTCAATGGCCTTTTCTCTAGGCATCTCTACTATTAAATATAGCATTAAATACTTGAAGACTACAGATTTCACTCAGCAACATTATAACATGGTTAGACCTATAATTTAAATAAATCACTTTAGCAAATGAGCAGAGGACAAATTGGAAAGACTTGTTAGAAAGATGTTACAAAAGTCTAGGTGTGTAGTGATTCTAATTAGGATGCTGATTATGTGAGTGAAAAGAAGGGGATGATTAACAGAAATGATTGAGAATAAAAACAACTATGTAAACAGTGCAACATCTAGACTAGTTATATTGATATTGACTGAATACAACAGTTGAAGTGGCAGGCCTGAGACTGGAGGATGGTGAAACTATCAACAATAATATGAAAGTTCAGAATGGGAAGGGTTTTTGGGGAAAAGATAATGGGCTCTATCTGGATAAGTTGAGATTGAGATATTTATGAGACATGCACTTTGAGAGATTCAAGAGAAAGTTGAGATGTGAGTAAAGGGGAGGATGCAGAGATATGGGAGTTATTTGCATAAAAATTATAACTGAATCCATAGGAATCTCAGCAATTGAGACTGTACAGGGGGAAAAGAAAAGAGGACTCGGAATAAAGTGCTGAAAAACTAATAAAGGAAAATGAAAAAGAATGGATGGGAAAAGAATCAGGAAATGGCAGTGTCATGAAAACCTAGAGATGAAAGAGTATCCAGGAGAAAATAGACTCTCACCCACTGCAAGATTCCTATATCTTTTAGCACTCTGTTTGCATCATTAACGGGGTACTTATCATCTACTATTTTCTTATGTACATTTTTTTTTTTGTATATGTATCTTAGAAACATAGGATTTTAGAGTTGAAAAATATCTCTGGGACTAAATGATAAAACCTAATAAGGCACAAACTTCCTTAAAAGCAAGAACAATGTCTTTTACATCTTTGCATATTTCTACCAAATGAAAAATATCTCCAGAAAGCCATCTTCAAAGTTAAAATTTTTTCCAAGTTATAGTCACAACTTTCTAATAGCTAAATTAAGGAAAGCAAACGTAGGCAAACTAGGGCAGTTGTAACAAGCTGTACACATTCTTAGATCTACTCTAAACAAAGATCCACTGGGCAATTCTTTATCTACATGCTGATTTCAAAAGAAAAAGAGGTGATGGTAGTCCTCCATTGTTTCTCCTTTATTCTACATCTTATTTCAAAGGTAAAGGAAATCCCTCTAATTCTCCCAGAAATTCCAATCTCTAGTTTTTGTAGTTGGTTGGCCCATTATTACAAGGTGGTCTACAGCCATGACAATTACAAGACTGTAGAGACAAAACACCTAATAATAGACCAAAAGTTAAAAACAAAAAATTTTACAAATTGATGCATGGAATTATGCAATTAATTTGTTACAAAGAATTAAAATAAATGTATTCTCCATTTAAAGATTTAACAATTAATGATATTTGATACTGTAGTAGATATTTAAAGGACAAAGAAACTAAGTGGAAAAATTAGTGTAATCTATAAATACAATTTATCATGTCATATCTAAACTAGCTTAACTTAAGCAATAAAACACATAAAAGAGAGATGGAACATTAGCAGGAGGGTCAAACTACCTCAGTTATTCATCCCTGCCCTTCAGACTCTGGTTGAGACAACCCAGGACCCTAAACCCAAAAACTCCAGCAATATTCCCTCAGTCTGTGTACTAGTAGCTGCAGCTATTAAAGATCTGGAATCCATCTAATCAAAAAGTACTTATTAAAAATACTTACTGTGTGCTATGCTTTATGTTAAGCGCTGAGAATACAAAGAAAGGCAAAAATAGTCCCTGATCTCAAGAACTACTTAGTCTAACAATGGGGAAATAACTTGTAAAATAGATACATATAGCATACAGAATAGAGAAAGATAACTTAGAAAGGGATGCTTGGCCTTAATCTGCATTATCTTCTATGCATTAGGCAGAGCCAAAGGAGTCTGACTAAATGTAGAATCAGATAACTTGTAAAATAGATACATATAGCATACAGAATAGAGAAAGATAACTTAGAAAGGGATGCTTGGCCTTAATCTGCATTATCTTCTATGCATTAGGCAGAGCCAAAGGAGTCTGACTAAATGTAGAATCAGAAAATAACACCCAGAAAATTCCACACAAATTTTTTTCTGTAGCATAATAAGTTTAATAAAACATCTGTATTAATTTCAACTTACATGTGAAAATTGGTCCACTTTTAATAAACTAACTTGCTTATCCAAGAAAAGATCAAATCTGGATTTTGTTTTATTTTTAAATTAAAATTTTAAAATATTAATTCATGTAATTCATTTTCCCAGAATTAAAAAAATAATTTTATTAACTCAATTGTTCACTGACACTAAAATAAGAAATCATTAAAAATGCAAATTCCCTTTTATTTAAGCTGAAGCTTGCATGGATTCAGTTTGTTGATTTGCAGATGGAATGACATTTGTGAACAAACTTGTTTTCATATGTGGACACACATAAGGAACAAATGTAGAAAAGAAACAATGTCCAAAAAATTAAAAATGATTACTATTTATTCTTAGAATTTTTTTTCCTAGAAGAGGAGATAATCCAAAGAGAAAGTTCAACAATCAAGTATTTTTCCCCAATCTAAAAACTGAAGGAAAAAAAAAGATGAACAGATTTCAAATAAGCTATGGTAGCTTATTAGATAAGCTACACAAAATAAACAGAATGAGGGTTAGTATGATGATCTGAACATCTAAGACATGGTAAATTTCAAAATATAAATTTGCTAATTTTTCCATTTAAAATGAATATTTCCTTAATAAAAATTTTCTTACCCTTTCTGCTTTAATGGTAATTCAAGTTTAAAAATTGTAGCATCATTCACAACTGCTTTGTATGCCTAGAAATAATTTGAAAAGAGATAGGTCAAAAACTTGACATTTAAAATACATGTACCTAAGAAATTAGGAATTTTATATTAGCATTCAATTTAACAAGCATTTACTAAATGCTTATTATGTATAAGGCACTGTATTATGTGCCAAGGACATATATAAAGATTACACAGACCTTAAGGCGCTTATAACTGAATAGCCAGGGAAAGACTATAATTACTCCTCCTCCAACAACAACATTATTATCATCATCATCTAAAATAATGGCTAACATTTCTATAGCACTTGGAAATTTAAAAAGTCTTTATATTTGTTAATACATTTGGTCCTCACAATGCAGGAAGGTAGGTGCTATTTTTTTTTAAACATGAGAAAATTGAAACACAAATTATGTGACTTGTCTAGTATCCGTCTTTGAGGAAGGATTTAAATTCAGGTATTCCTGACTCCAAGTTCCAAACTACCTCACTGTCCAACATAAGGGAAAGTAGGGAAAAAGCATAAAGGAGAAATATGAAGAGGGAGAAATTTTTTTCAGTTGAGAGAGCCAGGAAAAGCTGAACTGAAAAGATGACACTTTAACTGGGTCTTGAAGGAAAAGAGAAATTTCAATTGATCTAACATATTCCACATTCACTGTTCTATGTATTAAATATCTGTTCTGTGAAAGGTACCCTTTCTAAAACAGCTAACTGCCTCACCAGGGCGGTATCAAAGAATAATTAGGATCAAAGAATTAAGAGACAGAGAAGGAACTGTAATGGAATAAAGAGAGTTTTTCGGGTTGTAATTTTTTATTAGACAAATTAGTCGTTTTGGGAGATAAATTAATGCAAAGCTGCTCCAGCACTGTGAATACTATTTACCTTAATAAAAGGAAGGAAAAGAACCTATGAAGACAGTATCAGGCTGCCTATCATAATAGAATGAGGACATCTGAAGTAAGGGTAAAAAAAACAGTTGCAAGGCCAAGCACTTTACTTAAGTTGGGTAACATATCCTGAGAACAGAAAAATGGTATAGCTTATGGTTTCTAAAGAAAAGTAAAACAAATATAGTTGCAAAGATAAAGGAAAAACTATAGTATTTGTTCTCTTGTTTTAAGAGCAGTTTTCAAATGGGAAATATTTAAACTAAATTGATGTCTACAGAATTTAGAAATCATTTTTGCAGCCACTTCATTTTTCTGATGAAGAAATTAAGTCCCAGAGAAATTAACTGATTTGCCCAAGGAAATACAAGTAAGAAGACAAAAGGACATTCAAACCTAGGTAGTGTGATTCCACATTCACTGTTCTATGTATTAAATATCTGTTCTGTGAAAGGTACTCTTTCTAAAACAGCTAACTGCCTCACCAGGGCAATAGTACTTATTTTCCCAGGCAATGCATCAAATTTCCAACTAGATCCAACAACACCTTAATTCTGAAAATAGACAAACTAGGCCGCATTTGAACTAGTATGGTCATAAATGGCAATGTCTTACAAGCAGAGGTGACTATATATAAAAATAATGAAATGGAAGAAGGTAGATCACAAATGGAAAGAAAAAATAAATCTAGTTAAGCTATAACATGGAATATATATGTAAAGGGAAATATGATTTAAGGCTGAAAGAATGGACTGACAGAAAGACAGCCTGGAAGCAGAAAGACTAATCAAGTAATAAAAGAACAGTAAACTAGCATAAATGAAAGATATGAGTAACTAAATTGGAGTGATAGTTGCAAGAATGGAAAACAGGAGAAATAAGAGACTGCAGAATCAAAAACAATATCACTTGATTACTGATTAGCTGAATGGAATTGAAAACAGAAGATTCAAAAATGGTTCCAAAAAATTAAAAACATAAGTTATTGGGAAGATGGTAGTGACATTTCAGGAAGAAAAAATTAGGAAGAAAGGCAGATTTAGAAGAGAGATGAATTCAGGTCTGAATGTGTGAATCTGAGTTGCCAGTAAGACATTTATGCAGAAATACTCAGCTAAAAATAGAAAGATGAAACAAGAAAGGAGAGAATGTAGACAGAGAGCTATATATAAAACTCTACCCATTTTAAAAAATGGTTCAAAAAGTATTCTCTTTAAAAGAGAAGAGGATGAGAAGCCAGGAAAGAATAAGAGTTGTTTAAAAAGATAGTAAAAACATGAGAATACATACAGAGTCACAGAAGCTAAGGGAAAGAAAAGAAATTAAGAAAAGGGTAGCTTAGTTTACTGTAACAAATGCCTAAGGAAGAGGAAGAAAAAATGGACTTAATCAAAGAGGCAAAATGGAATTTTACATATCAAAGCAATGATAGAAGTATACAATTTTCTACATTATGCCATTTACTGAAAAATAATAGAAATCCCAAATCTTATTATACTCATTTCACTAATTTATATTAAAGTATCCCAAAACTTAAATGCAAATATGTTAAGCCAGTTCTAGGAGGCAGCTAGATGGCATAGTAGATAGAGCATTGGCCTTGGAGTCAGGAGGACCCTAGTTCAAAACCAGTTTCAGACACTTAATACTTCCTAACTATGTAGCCCTAGGCAAGTCACTTAACCCCAATGACCTCTCAAAAACAAAATGAACAAACAAACAAACAAACAAACAAAAAAAACCCAAGCAAACAAAGCAAGTTCAAGATTACTCTACTTAGGCTAGGTTCTGCTAGGTCCTACACCCAAGTTCTATGTCATTCAAATACAATAGAAAAATGAGGCAGTGGTCTAATTAGTTACAACTTCTCTTCACAGGAACAACTTAAAAGTATAGATAAATGAAATAAAGAATTAAAGGAATAGGAGCCAGCTGACAAGTACTAAATCTTTTACTGTCATCAATAAGGTGGAATACCGTCAAAAGTAGTACAGTGGGCATTATAATAGAGGTCCAATATGAGCTAAGTTAAAAGAAAAGTACATTTCGCATAATAAAGTATTTAGAGATGATGTGAAAGGGAAGAGAATGAAAGATGAAAATGACAGCAATACTAGTCTAACACTAATTAAGGTACTACTTAATGAAAATACTTTAAGAGCTTTTTTCCACAGATAGCATATTTATTTTTTACCTTTCAATAAAAATTATGATGTTGTTGTTGTTGTTTTTTTTGTTGGAAGAACTAGAGGCTGATTATTATTAATCATATTCACTATCTCTGTTTTTTCACTCCTTCATATGGCCTGTAAATGTACAGGAGGTTCCTCTAAAAACCAATTCTCCCTTCTATGTCTCATTTCCTCATCACTAAAAGCTCCCTGTGGAGGAAAGGACTGTCTTTTATGTCTCTTTATTATCTAGAACTTAATTAATACATGTCCTATATAGTAAGTATCTGATAAATATTATGCTCAATAAATGTGAAGCACAAAGAAGACAATTGAATTTAGAAAAGCGTTTTGCTTTACTCTCAGAAGTGATTTTCATTCTCTTTAGAACAGTATGCAAGGAAAGATGGAGTTTTGGACAGGAGAATAAGATACAGAAATTGAACAGTTCCTTTTTCTTCAACCAAATGGCTTTTCAAATAACAGATATAATTAAATACATTATGTATTACAAAAATTACAATATATTACAAAACTAAAAATAAACAATGTTTAAATTATAAATGACTCTACTCCAATGATAAAGATAAGTGATTTGGATATATAAGACTAATCCTTTATTTGGCAATCTTAATTGTCTAATGAAGGAACTTTTTTGACTAAAAGTAAATTATCACAATGACATTTTTAGTTTTAAAACAAACAAATCAAAACCAAAATGATGTTACATACCTTATCTCTTGCAGTAAGAAATCGTGGATCATCCTGAAATGCTTCTTTGACAAGTTTACTAAATCGATTAAATAGTGTAAGTAATTGTTCAACATATTTTTCAGAATCCTGGAAGCAAAACACACTTAGAAAGTAAAAAAAAAAGAAAAATAATAACCAAATTGCTATATTGATGAAATTAATTCAAATATGTAACCACACAAACATGATGAAAAAATATTTTAAAAAAAGAATTAAATTTTGTAGATCTAAAGCACTAAGAAATTTTTTTGAAATGATACCACATTGCAAATTTTCCTTACAATGTTAAGTATTTGCCATTTTCTTATCTTTACATACATTTATTTCTGACATATGTTTTGGGAAAAAACTTACAGTAGTAATAGTTTCAGCAGCTGCTACCATATCTGCTAGGCCAGCACTCACTATATGTTCCTCTAAATCTTTCAACATCGGCTCTATTCCATTAGGAACTTTGTCCATCAAAGAAAACATTAAGTGCAACTCTGAAAAGACAAAAACATACTGGTAAAATTATCTCATTAGAGGGGAAAAACCTGAAATTTTCTCTCATCAAAAGAGAATGTGTTTAGGAATTATTACAGTGGATAGGATCTGTTCTGATTTAATTATCCACTTTATTCCCAACAATTACAAGAAAGAAAAAAAAAGAAATGAAAGAAAGTGAAAGAAAGAAAGAAAAAGAAAAATCCATAATTCAAAAGTGATCATATAATGACATCTGAATAATCTAATCTCTTTCTCTAGAACTAAAAAGTTCTTAAAATTTATGTTGACCATTAGTAAACAAAATAAATGTAAAGTATATCTAGTAATTAAGAATAAAAATCACGTAATCTCAATTTTTAAAAAATATAACTATAGTTAAAACAGAACAGATAAGGGGCAGCTAGCTGGCATGGTGGATAGAACACCAGCCCTGAAGTCAGGAGGACCTGAGTTCAAATCTGACCTCAGAAACTTAACACTTCCTAGCTATATGACCCTGGGCAAGTCATTAATCCCAATTGCTTCAGCAAAAAAAAAAAAAAAAAAAATAATAATAATAATAATATAAATAAATAAAAATAAAATAATAATAACATAAATAAAAATAAAAAACATACACAACAGACAACACACGATAAATTATCCTATATAACAGAGAAAAAAAAATTAACATTCTCTCCCTCACCAAAAAGTGTCAAAGATGGAAATTTTTAAAAAAAAAGGATTACTTATAATCTTTTTCTCAGGGTTCATACTCTGAGGAGCACCTTCTGCTTTCATGTAATCTTATAGTACAGTTCTTTTGAAATAAATTTCACTATTTCTCCTTGGATGGTATGTGAGTACCATTCAGTTTGATCCACATCTATTAGCTTCCAGTGGGGTCCCAATGCATGAAATTAACCTACCAAATTTCAAACATCCTTTAATGACAGCAAATCATAAGTTCTGGGTTATTCTCTTTATACAAGATAAGTATTTTTGAAAATAATTTAAACCTTGTCTTTTAATAATGAAAACTATCTTTTAAAAAAAGAGTATCTTATGTAGATGCTTCTGGAAAGATAAGAGATAAGGTAGTAACATCATAGTTTAGGAAAGTAATCATGGCCTAATGGACAGAAAGCTGACCTAGAAATCAGATAGCTTCTCACAATTTGTTTGTAATTTCAAATCTTTTAGTACACAAACTGTACACCAAGGTATGGAAAGGTGATTATTCTTTTATAATGTACAAATATATTCACTGACAGCAAAATCAATGATGTTATTAAATCATGCTAACTATCTAAGCTTACAAAGTTATAAAGCAAAAACTTTCTAAATTTCTAAATTCTAACTAAAATACTACTAAAGTAACAACATTTCAAATAGAAAAAAGCTGATGAAAAACTTGGTTTTACTGTTGTAATCTTCAAGCACTAGAACACATACATGTGCCTTACTAAGAATGATATAACTGAAAGCTATCAAACAATTTACTTAACAGTTGCTTGTATTTGACACCAAAAGTTATTTACTATTTATTTTACTTACTTTCAGTTTCATTTCTTTTTATCATGCCTTGGCATTCTGCTAAAATTGTCTCCTTAAAGGATGTCACCAGGGCATTTACACAGCACTCCATAAGCTGAAATATTAGAAATTAAGTTAATTCATTTCAAGACTTTTAGTTCACAAATTTCAATTTAGAAGCTAAAACTAGCTTGTCCACAATGATAAAAACTTCTTGTGTGCTCAAAAACAGAGGTTATGTACCTGTAATATAAACTTTAAAGTGTATTTTGATATTGATTTATCACTTATGAGATGGTTCTTATGCCCCCTTGAAGATCAGAGTAAGGTTTAAGACCACTTTAGGGAAACAAGTCCTTTAAAACTTTTGAGAGATTGTATGTGTGTTAATTATTAAGGCAAAGATGATTCTGTGTGAATTTATTATGGATTATAGATACCATCTAAGTAAAAGTTCCCTTCTTCCAGCTTACCCTCATATTAAACATTGTTAAAAAATTCTAGATGCAAAGCATTTTGTTATTCAACAATTCATTATGCATCAAAATCTAGTTTGCTTTTGAAAATCTCTACTTATTTATTAACTTTTATCTATAATTGTAACAGACCCACCATAATAATTGCTTTGCTTATTCCCTCCTTATAATCTTGGTTGCTTTTTTTTAGATTAATATATTTCATGATATTTTCTATTCTTTTGGTACTTCCCTTGTGTGAACTACCAAATTGATCTGCATATTGTTTTAAAACTGTCAACTCCAACATGATTTTCCCTGTGCACACTTATTATGATCTACTTGCTCTTCTCTCAACTTAATCTCCCTAAAAGGTCATTTATACTTCTTCATATAGCCAAAACCTATTAGTTAACTAACTAAACATGTATTTAAGATTTCACTATCACCATCCTAGTTCAGATTGCTATCTACTCACTTTAAACTACTAAAATCACTTCTCCTCCATTTTATATATTGCTGACAGACTGATCTTCATAAAATAGCAGATTCTATCTCCCACATGCTCAGAAATCTTCAAAAATATTTCATTGCCCAAAAGACCAAACCCAAACTCTTTAAAATTCCATTTCAAGATTTCCATGGTGCTGTCCCAACGTCTCTCTCTAAGCTTTTTTTTTAATAACTCATACGCAAAAACCATCTATTCTGACCAAATTGTTCTATACAATGTTCTCTAAACAGATTTTCTGCTTTGCTCCATTAATACCTTTATTCACACTAATTCTCAAACTTTGAATACTCTTTTCTACAAATCCAACCCATGCTTTAAAATTCAAACCAAAACAACTCTCTTCTAAGTCCACTTAAGTTCTTTTTTTAAATTTTATAATAACGTATTGACAGAATCCATGCCAGGGTAACTTTTTTACAACATTATCCCTTACACTCGCTTCTGTTCTGATTTTTCTCCTCCCTCCCTCCACCCCCTCCCTTAGATGGCAAGCAGTCCTACATATGTTAGATATGTTGCAGTATATCCTAGATACAATATATGTGTGCAGAACCGAACAGTTCTCTTGTTGCACAGGGAGAATTGGATTCAGAAGGTAAAAATAACCTGGGAGGAAAAATAAAAATGCAAAAAGTTCACATTCATTTCCTAGTGTTCTTTCTTTGGATGTAGCTGCTTCTGTCCATCTTTGATCAACTGAAACTGAGTTAGGTCTCTTTGTCAAAGAAATCCACTTCCATCAGAATACATCCTCATACAATATCGTTGTTGAGGTATATTAATGATCTCCTGGTTCTGCTCATTTCACTTAGCATCAGTTCATGTAAGTCTCTCCAAGCCTCTCTGTATTCATCTTGCTGGTCATTTCTTACAGAACAATAATATTCCATAACATTCATATACCACAATTTACCCAGCCATTCTCCAATTGATGGGCATCCATTCAATTTCCAGTTTCTAGCCACTACAAAAAGGGCTGCCACAAACATTTTGGCACATACAAGTCCCTTTCCCTTCTTTAGTATTTCTTTGGGATAAAAGCCCAGAAGTAACACTGCTGGATCAAAGGGTATGCACAGTTTTATAACTTTATGGGCATAATTCCAGATTGCTCTCCAGAAATGGTTGGATTTGTTCACAACTCCACCAACAATGTATCAGTGTCCCAGTTTTCCCGCATCCCCTCCAACATTCATCATTATTTTTTCCTGTCATCTTAGCCAATCTGACAGGTGTGTAGTGGTATCTCAGAGTTGTCTTAATTTGCATTTCTCTGATCAATAGTGATTTGGAACACTCTTTCATATGAGTAATAATAGTTTCAATTTCATCATCTGAAAATTGTCTGTTCATATCCTTCGACCATTTATCAATTGGAGAATGGCTTGATTTCTTATAAATTTGAGTCAGTTCTCTATATATTTTGGAAATGAGGTCTTTATCAGAACCTTTAACTGTGAAGATGTTTTCCCAGTTTGTTGCTTCCCTTCTAATCTTGTTTGCATTAGTTTTGTTTGTACAAAGGCTTTTTAATTTGATGTAATCAAAATTTTCTATTTTGTGATCAGTAATGGTCTCTAGTTCATCTTTGGTCACAAATTTCTTTCTCCTCCACAAGTCTGAGAGATAAACTATCCTATGTTCCTCTAATTTATTTATGATCTTGTTCTTTATGCCTAGTTCATGGACCCATTTTGATCTTATCTTGGTATATGGTGTTAAGTGTCGGTCCATGCCTAATTTCTGCCATACTAATTTCCAATTATCCCAGCAGTTTTTATCAAATAATGAATTCTTATCCCAAAAGTTAGGATCTTTGGGTTTGTTAAACACTAGACTGCTATAGTTGACTATTCTGTCTTGTGAACCTAACCTTTTCCACTGATCAACTAATCTATTTCTTAGCCAATACCAAATGGTTTTCCACCTAAGTTCTTCAGAGAAAAATGTCTTCTTTATTCTTCTGAACTAATATACAGCATTAACATCTTGTAGCACTAATTTAATATTTAGCATTTAGTATTCTTTTTTTTAAATCTTTTGCAACATTTACCTTTTCATGTATATGTATAATGTTCTCAATTAAAATCCAAGTTACTTGAGCATAAGGAGCCATATTTGTATCTCCAACAGTTCCCAATACCTCAATAGTGGTAAAATTTTTTTGAAAAATTAATTTTAAAAAATTTACCAAATATAAATTTTCCTTTCTTTTCCTCACCCCAATTTAAAATAAAGCAATACATTTATATTATACACAGATAAGCAAAATGAAGTACCTAATTGGTCATGTCCTAAACCCTGCGTAGTAGTATATCTTTCTATTAGGAGAAGGGTAGCATGTTTGAACATTAGTTCTCAAGTCTTTCAAATTTGTTTATTCTTGTGAAGTTTTTGTTACTATGCACACTGTTTCCTGCTTCTCTTCATTTTATTTCATATCAGTTCATACAAAGTCTCCCAGATTTCTCGGAAACTTTTTTTACAAGGAATAACAATCATTCCAACTCATCAACATTCCATTAATTATTCAAATCTTTTCCAACTGATAGACAGTCCCTCTAGCTTCCAACTTTGTCACATCAAAGAGTAACCACAATTTTTTTTTGAATATATGGGGCCTTTCTCTCTCTCTCTCTTTTTTTTTTTTGGAGAGAAAACTGGATTAGCAGGATAGCTGGTTCAAAAGGTATTCACAGTTTACTAACTTTTGTGGTAGAATCATAATACATACTATTGGTTGTTTGCTTCCAAGGAAAAAAATGATGTTTAAAGAACTGGATTAAAGACTACCAAAATAGTCAAGTGCCCTAAATGTTTGACAATGAGGAAGTTCTACTTTTTATAGTTTTTCCAACTTGACTCAAATGGACATATATGTAACTTCCCTCCATTGAAGTAAATGATAACCCATTCACATCTCCTTACACTGTGTCAATTAAAACATTTAGGACTAAATAATCTTTAAAGTTCTTTGCCAACTCTAAAGTTATGTGATTCCTTCAATTTTTGCAAAAGTAATTTGCAACTCTGAGAAGCCAGATTACCTCAATATCAGATAGCACTAGAAATTTTAATGCTTAATTAAAATTGGGCTATTAAATTATAATTATTATCTGAATTGCAATATGAAAGTAAGTTGGCCCTAACTTCTACCTACCTATTATTGGCTGTTAAATTTGGATCTTTGCTTAGTAGTTATTGAGTATGACCTTCATTATTTTTATGAAGATATTTCTATGATGAATAGTCATGGAGACATTCTATTCTAAAAACCCAGAGAAATTCATGTAATACAATAAAAAAGTTGTTTTTGGCTTTTTTCCCATAGCTTAATTTTATTCCACTTTTCTAAAGCATCCATTAGGATAATTTTACTAAAGGAGAGCAAAAAACAAAATCTAAGTACATTATAACTTCACAAAAAAGCAATTGAGGAATACTGGATGAAAGCTACCAAACAGACTATCTTCATGGACTGTCCCTTGATCTAACAGCCAGAAATATTAATTCTCCTCTAAGTCATATGATGTTAATATCCCTTTAAGGATCTAATATAGGAAACTCATTCTGTGACATTATATCTAACAATAACATAGAAAAGGGTCTACTGTTTGAATAATAAGAATGAAACATTTGTGAGTCCCTCTTTCTACATATTTCTCTTTTATATATTTTATGTTCATGTTGCTTCCTCAAAAAGAATATAAGGATATCAAGAACAATGACTATTTAATGCTTGTCTTTGCATCTCTAGCACTTGGTACACAATAAATGTTTAATAAATATTTGATTAGCAACCCTTTAAAAGCCAGAACAGATAAAAGAATTTTTTAAGGAAATCAGATTTCTGATTAAGAATTCAAGCAACAAGAATCTTCAATCATAAGAAAAATAATATGTATTATTACTACTGTAAGTCTAAGATGAAGCTAGTTCGAGACTTTTGGCCAGTTTTCACTGAGAAAACTGTTTTCTCAGTAAAGGGTTCATTCCGATTCAAAAACTGACTATTCTTTTTGCATTATCTTTTGCTTTACTATTGTCACTGTGTATATTACACTCTTGGTTCTGAGTTTCTTCATTGAGCTGTACTCTAGAAAGCTTAATTTGATGTAATGTGTAGACTAGATTAAAAGGATATTTGGAGGCAGGGGAAGAGGGTCTGAACTAAAATGAGTCATGTTATTATAGAATGATGAAATCAGAAAGCACTTTAGATACTAACTAGACATGACTTCTCAAACACAAGTATCAACACCATCTTCCCAGAGCAAAGGTCTAAACATACGACTTTGCTGCTCAAGAATTTTCAGGGGTTCCCTATTCTCCCTAGAGTGAAAAAAAAAAACAAACAAACAAAACTGCTTGTCCTTAGAGTCTTTTACAAGTCAGCTCTAATACAGCTTTTTCCAGGCTTCCTGTACATCACTACTCCCCTTCATATATTCTACATTGCTGCCAACCTAATTTTCCTTTTGTCTCTTATACACACCCCTCACCCTCATTCTCCATGCCCTCTGTCCATTCCTCAAATATCCCCCTTTTTGGCCTCTACTGTAATATTCTCTCTAAAATGTAATGTCCTCTTTTGAGGTTTTCTTGGGATGTCTGGGAGCAGTCTTTGTTTCAGTTCAGTAATTACCACATGGGTAGCCAGGAGTTAAAGTCCAAATCCTTTATTTTCTCCTTCAAAGTCTTGTCTCCTTCACTTGGGGCTTGGCTAGTTTTTCTGGAGGTCTATCTCTCTCCTTGGTTCTGAGATCTTGAAGCTCCTACCTGCCTTCTCTGGCTTCTGAATCTCCCCAAATTCAAAGGTCTGTGCTTTAGTCTGCAGGCACCACAATGGAATGAATTTGTCTCAGCCTCTGAGAGCTTCTAGTGAGCTTGTTTCTTTTCTTGGCCCTGAGAGCTTCTAGCTTATATGCCCCACACTGAGTATACACCAATCATTGTATCACTAGGAAATCATTATTTGTTGTAAGATTAAATCAATGCTAAACTAGATTTAACCATTGTCTCCTCAATTCCACTTAGTACCTTGTTTCAAGTTCTGGCTCATAACATCTCCTTGTAGGATT
Source organism: Antechinus flavipes (assembly GCF_016432865.1). Taxonomy (NCBI): domain Eukaryota; kingdom Metazoa; phylum Chordata; class Mammalia; order Dasyuromorphia; family Dasyuridae; genus Antechinus; species Antechinus flavipes. Next base: position 503,009,449 of record NC_067400.1, on the reverse strand, counting down.
AAATCAATCACAATGAACCATGCTAAATTAGATAACTATTGTCTCTCAATTCTACTGACTTAGTACCTTATAAGAATCCTTTGTTTCAAATTCAGAATTCTGGTCTATAACACTCTACCTCATCTACCTTTTAAATTCAAGGTACAACTTATGTGTTACTAGGTGGGAAAGCCTTTCCTGAATCTAATTCTTATGTTTTCCCTCTCTTTAGATTAGTGTGTATACCTATATGTTTATATGACATCAGTGAAGGTAGGAACTTCTTCATTTTGTCTTTGTACTACCAATGCCGAACACAAAGTGAATTCATGAGATTCTTCATGATGCAAATTGGTTTGGTCATGAAGTTCACCTTAAAAATTCAAGTTAAGTTTCTTATTTTATCTTTAAGAAGCTTATACTATTTCTAGTCTTCTAAGACTCAAGTTGGTGGCAATAATGTTAGAAAAGAATTGTAAACACTGTGGACGCAAAATGGAGAATTGCCTTCTAAGATGTGAGGGTTAAGATAGGGAAGGAACTCCAATGTTTCAGTTTTGAGAGAATGGAAGAAATAATAGTGCTATTAATTAAAACTGATATATCTAAAGTTGAAATTGATTTTGTGGAAGATGAATTCAAGTTTCTTCCCAAGAATTTATTTATTTTCCTTCCAAATCCAAATGATAAAAGAAAACCTAAGTAGGCATATACAAACAAAATAAATCCCTACAATGACTAGGTCCAAAATCCTGTCTTATTCTGTATGTTGAGTCTGTCACCTTTCTGTCAGGTTCTTTATCACTCATACCTTGGAATCATGGTTTATCATGATTTTTTATCATGATTATCATGATGGTTTTGAACACACTGAAGGTAAAGTGTGAAAGAAATATCAATAAAAATGTTTACTGCCTTAGAAAACCTACAATTGGAATTTACTTGACAGAAAAATTGGACATGACAAATAATGGAAATATTTAAAAGGATTGCACTTGTTTCACCTATACCAGATTCTTGTTAATTTCAGGAGGGCAGAGGTAAGAGAGGGAAGAAGAAAAATTTGGAACATAAAGTTTTACAAAAAAGAGTGTTGAAAACTATCTTTTACATGTATTTGGGAAAATAACATACTATTGAGAAAAATAAGAAAAAGGTTGGAGATATATATATATATATATAGAAATCATTTATATAGATAGAGGTCACAAAAGCATAAGAACACATAAAATGACTAAAAAAATAGAAGAGAGAACTGAGTTGAAGAAAAAACCCTGGGCAATCAACCAGTGAAAGACTTATAATAGCTAATAAATAGCTAGCATACATGCAGTTCTTTAAGGTTCTCAAAGCCCTTTAAAATACCATTTCATTTGATCTTCACAAAAACTTAGGAGATGGGTGCTACTGTCTCCATTGTACAAAAGAGGGAAGTGAGATAAACAGAGGTTAAGTGACTTGCTCAGGACCACACCAGAAAGTGTCCAAGGCAGAATCTGGACCCAGGCTTCCCTGACTACAAACCCAATGCTCTATCTACTGTATTACCTAACTATTGAGCTGAGAAGTAAGTGCACTAAAGTGTAATGGGCTGAGGCTCGAGTTGATGCACTGAGGTCCCAAGCACGTGAGGCTAAATAGTAATTGGACCATAATCTATTAATATATAAGCTTGGAGAAAGAATGGCCCCCGCCCACTCTTTGTGCAAGTCCTGATGTGTTGTATAGGAAATGACGATTTTGGTGGGTGGAGGCAGGGGAGTGGGAAGAGAGACGGCTGGCTGGCGTCTTGACACAGCCGCTCACATTGCTAGCGCGACTGCCCTTCACCTCCGATCCCCCTCTGCTCGCTGGCTTCCTGTTGCAGCTGCCCATATTGCTATCACAATCCTTCTTCATCTCTACTGAGAATAAAGATTGAAGATTTTCCCTTTAATCTGAATTCCTGACTCCAGCTGATTTTAAATATGCAGTCATCACATTTAGTGCCCAAGCGTGGGAACCAAGGACCCTACTTTCACTGAAGAAGTCTCCAGTGACCAGGAATTTAGGTGAGTATAATAGACAAACAGGGAACTTATTTTCTTAAAGACTAAATTAGTAACCTTTTTTGGCTGAAATGGGACAGATGCTAACTAAAGATTCTCCATCCCCCATCCCTACCCCCCCCCCCCCCACCTCCACCCAGGAGCTTAAGCTGATAGAAGATCAAGGGCTACTTATAACTTGGTAACAGACAGCTAGACTTCTGGGTACATTAAAACGCACCTCCCCTTGGTTCTTAGAAGAAGAACAAATCTCTCCAGATAATTGGGCATTGATTGGTCAACAGCTCTCCGCATATTACAACCAAAACGGTCCTCATTCAATTTCCATAGAGGCATTCTATTTACACAATATAATACAGTTGGCCTTAAGAAACCGTATAAGTTATAGAAAAAAGAAAAAAAAAAAAAAAAAAGCTCTAAGAACAGCCAAATGGAGAAGCCTGAGATAAAGGAGGAAGACAATGAATAGATTAATGACCATATACCCACAGGGCATGGAGACTTAAGTGAGGCTCAAGGGTGGGGTGAACTTTAGCCCCACCTAAGGAGCAGGTAATTGACTCCCCTCCATCAACTCCACCCTCCGGGATGGAGGGAGGAGGGATAGTGGGGGGGAGTGACACCACCAGCACCTCCTCACAAGCATCCAGCCACTCCTATGACTAGACTGCATTAGGGACTAATTAAGGCCAAAGCGGAAGGGAGAGATATATTGGAATTTCAACATCACATTTTTCCTGTAATTCAACAGTTTAATTCTTTAGCAAGAAAGTAGAAAATATGCTCCTTTTGATATAGAAATCCTCAAAGACCTGAAAAAGGCTTGCATTCTTTATGGGGCTACATCAGCTTATGTTAAGATGTTATTACAGAATTTGGCTTTTGAAATCTTGACCCCTAATGACTGGAAATCTATAGCAAGAATATGCCTAGAACCTGGACAAAACTACTTGTGGTTTTCTGATATATGGTCTGTAGAATACAAACCCAACAAAATAGTCAAAGTGGAGTTCATGCTGCAATCACCTGTGACCTACTAACAGGTATAGGTTCCTATGCAGATGTCACAGTACAGATTAATTACTCTATAGCAGCATATAAGGAAATTGCTGCTAATGCTATCAAAGCGTGGGCTTCTCTCCACAATAAAGACAAGGGTGAGGCCTTCACAAAAATAACACAAGGGCCAAATGAACCCTTTGCTGACTTTGTGGGACATTTGCAGAAAGCTATCACAAGAACAAATGGAGAAAATGCAATAACAGACATTTTGATAAGGCAACTTGCTAAGGAAAATGCTAATGAGGTTTGCAGAAGAATTATACTAGGACTGCACAAGGATGCTCCTTTAGAGGAACTCATAAGACGCTGTGCCACAGTGGGCACAAATGCTTATTATACCCAAACTATGTTGAATATGGAAAGACAGGGTCCTTGGCAAAGGAATTCTAGAGAAACTCGTAGATGCTTTCAGTGTGGAAAAGTTGGACATTTGAGAGCTCATTGTAGATAGGGAGATAGAATGAGAAGACAGGGTGAGAGAATAAAACCCAAAACCCCATGTCCAAAATGTAACCCAGGCTTTCACTGGGCCTCTGAATGTAGACTGACCCAGAGAAATGAGAGGCAGGGCCCAGCTCCAAGGTATCAATCAAAGATAGGTGGGGCATGATAGCAACTGAGGTTACATCCAGAGAGTCTTTAGAAATTCAGGACTCTGATGTCATCAACCAACAGAAAAGCAATCAGGATTACAGTTGGGAAGGTTACAGGCCTTTTAACACAACAGGGCAGTGTCCAGTGCAAACAGCTCCACTATCTTTAGATAATCGCCAGGATGTGGAGAGACCCAGAAAGTGGTAAATAGAAGGGAATTAGAGAGGTTAACTGCTTGGGGAAAAGGGTTTGCTTGTATTTTTACAGAAGAAGGAATCAGATGGGTACCAACGAGCTGTATTCTCCTTGTCTATCACAGAGAGATGGAGCAGACCCTTGAAACGAAGGAGAAGACCCAAGAAATATCGGGTGGTTCTGTTGCTGATTGTGCTCACCATTGAAAGAGCGTGGCAGTTATGGCGTTTGACTCATGGACATAGAAAATTGTTGGACTTCAAAACCCTTAGGAATCATTGGATTCTCTGAGACGTGATAAGATTGTTGTAGGACTTGAAAAGCCTCAGGAATCATTGGATTCTTTGAGACATAAGACTTGAAAGCCCTCAGGAATCATTGGATTTTCTGAGAAATGATAAAGACTGTTATGGAACTTCAAAATCTGCTGGAATCATTGGATTCCCTAACACATAAAAAGACTTTTGCAGGACTTCAAAAATTTGGGGGGATCATTGGATTCCCTGGCACGTGAAGCAATGGACAATAGATTGGTTTTGGACTATCTCTTGGCTGCTGAAGAAGACGTATGTGTGACTGCTGTTTACAAACTTTCCTTCTAGGACTTCTGACAATCTTTTACAACACCATGTTGATTTATATTGTTTGTTATACCGTTACTTGTGTGTACAATTCATGTTTGTTACACCACATCAAGCCTGCACTGACTGGGGAGAGTCATCACTAATAGCCTCTACGTTATTGCTATGTTCTTATGTAATACTTCCCATGCTGATGGGTTTGTGCATAATAAGACCCTTCAGCCCAGAGACCCGCTAGCAACCCCCACTTCCCTTTGATGCTTTTCATCTCCCTTCCTGAGATGTCAGGGAGGGCGTGATTATCTCCTTTTTAGTGCTTTCACCTCCTTTCCTGAGAAGTCAGAGAGGGTGTGATCACCTCCCCTTGGGGGCTCTGACCTCCCTGAGGAGTCAGGGATAGCATGACCACCTCTGTTCTAAAATAAAAGAAAGAAGGAGATGTAATGGGCTGAGGCTCGAGTTGATGCACTGAGGTCCCAAGCATGTGAGGCTAAATAGTAATTGGACCATACTCTATTAATATATATTCTTGGAGAAAGAATGGCCCCTGCCCACTCTTTGTGCAAGTCCTGATGTGTTGTATAGGAAATGACGTTTTTGGTGGGTGGGGGCAGGGGAGTGGAAAGAGAGACTGCTGGCTGGCGTCTTGATACAGCTGCTCACATTACTATCGCGACCGCCCTTCACCTCTGATCCCCTTTTCACCTGCTATCGCAAGCTTTCTTCACCTCTATTGAGAATAAAGATAGAAGATTTTTCCCTTAACCTGAAATCCTGACTCCGGCTGATTTTAAATATGCGGTCATCACACTAAAGGATCCACTGTCATAAAGGGTCAAGAAGCAGAGAACATCAATAAAGGAAGGATAATCATGGACATCTAGATGGTACAGTGATTTGAGCACTGGCCCTGAAGTCAGGAGGACTTGAGTTCAAATCCAGCCTCAGACACTTAATACTTCCTGGCTCTGTGACTTTGAGCAAGTTAAGTGACTTAAAATTGGAAGGGAGGAAGGAAGATGAGTCTAAAATGCTAAAGAAAGATTAAAAAACAGTCTCAGAAAAGATCATTGGTTAGGATGACTAGATTGTAACAGAGAAGTTTCAAGAAATCAGTTTGATCAAAAAGGGAGAACAAAAGCTAGAATAAAAAGGAATAAGGAATAAAGCTACTCATTTGTAGTGAAGGAAGCTTAGAATACCTTAAGTTTTCTTTCAAGTACCTTGGAGATTGAAGGAAGAACTGTAGGACAGTAATTACAGGGTCTAGGGGTAGCTATTGTATGACAAAAAGAGATTCCTGAGTATATCTGTAGGCAAAGGAAAAGAAATGAATAAAGAAAGAAAAAAGTGATATCTTTTCAGACAAGGAGGAGAGGACTGGCAAAAATAAGGAGAAATTGAGATTTGAAGAAATAAATTTAGAGATATTTAGGAACTAATTTGAAGAAAGTCATGTTGGTTAGGAAAATTTCTTAGCATATAATCTCTAAAAGTCTATCCGGGATTTTTATTTTTGTGATTCATATAGTAAAATATTCTTTTTAGCATTATTTGTGGTAGTGAAAAAAAAAAAAAAAAAACCTAGAAGGAAAGTTGAGTGCTCAACAAGTGGTAAATAGCTGAAAAAAAACTATGAAAAAAAAAAAAAGACTCCCTGAAATAAATAAATAATGACATATTATTGTACTATATTGCATTGGGCTGTTATTGTACAAAAAGAAATATCAAAACAGAGGAAGCATGGCATAGAAGAAAGAACTGATTTCAGAGTAAGGAAGATTTAGGTTCAAATTCTGCAACATTTCAGCTCCCCATTAACTCAGTGCCCATTTAAAATCTTTTCCTTTACTAAAATACTAAATTTATTTAACATATATATTCTATGTCTTCCCACTATTTCCTTTTATCTGACCATCATTAAACTATCATGTTCTATCATAACATTTCATGCATTTTAACATAAAGGAAAAGAGTCCCACCTTGGAAAACTAAACCGGTACCAACTTTGGACAACACTTTTTTGGCAAAGTAATTTGGATGACATTTATCAGATAGCTAAGTTCTCAGTGAGTTCTAAAAAGGATAACCAGATATCAACTGCTACATAAATAGGATGTCAAATGTTCAAATTTATTTGATAATTTCCCCAAAGCTTGAGACCTTGGATAGACTACTGAAAAGATATTCACAATATCCACTTTTTGAAAAGCTAGCCTGAATTTCTATTTAATATCCTCTATTTATTGTTATAGCACTAACACATTTCTTCACTGAAGTGAATCTTTTTTTCACATTCTTCATTTTCAAAAAGTTTTATCTTTTTCTATGGTAAATGTATCAGTATTCCTTAAAGAGTGCCCTAAGGAAATTCTCTAAGAATAAATTTCCCAAAAAGTGTCAATTTGCATTCTAATTAAGCTCTTGTGAAAGTTGGAATCACTGGATAAAACGAATTTATAGCCCTAAAATATTACTTAACTTAAACACTACAAGAAATCCAATAGTTACCTAGTAGCATTTCCTATATGTCTCTTTTACAGGGTATGTAGTAAACACATGACTGTGTGGCAGTAACTTAGAAACACCATATACATTAGACTCAACACAATACTCCTGGTTTAATATAAATCAACATTTTTTTATGCATTTACTATATGCCAGGCTCATTATATAAAGACAAAAATCAAAACTTCCTTCTGTCCTCAAGAAACTTATACTTTTATTAGAGGAGAAGATATATACATCATTGGATTTTCACCTTCACTATGGGCATCTTTATAAGTGTGCCATGGTCTACTAAGAGTTATCTCTACAAAAGTAGTTTTGAGTTGGACAAGTCTCTTGATCAACTTATGTTCCTAAATAGGAATTCTGCCTCTCTGTTTGTTATATTATACAGTAAGGGGCTCTATTTAAGGAAAAAAAATCTGTTGGGAAATTCGAGTAATCTTTCTAATGTAAAAATTTGATCACATCATTTTCCTGCTCACAAAAAAACTTTCAGTAGCCTCCAGAGCAGTCCAGGTGATAAAATATTAACTTCTTTTTATTATTAGAATTCTTTTTACTTCTATAATGTAGCTTTAACTTACCTTTGTAACCATATTTCATATTACTTTTTTTAGGTAAAATAAGATTAGCTAAATAAGATTACAGGCTGTTCCTTGATTTTACTCTGAATTCTTAAAAAAAAAAAAAAAAAAAAAGAGTTCTGTGCATTTGGGCAAGTCATCTCTTTTATTTGGAATGTCCCCCCACCACATGTCTGCTAAAACCCAATGAAGCACAGTTCACTGCTATCTTTTCCTTAAAGCCTTTCCTGATCCTTCCAGCAAAAGATAATTTACACTTTACACTTGAATTTCTCATGTCTCTCCTCTCTATTTGACCTTTCCTATACAAGTATTTCATTCTACCATAATTATTTTTGTATTTGTCATAGATCCTTTAATAGATTACCAATTCCTTGAAGCAAGGATTATGTCATAGAATTATAAAATTTGATTGCCAAAAGAGATTTTAGTTATACAGTCATACAGTCCAAAGAGACTTCCATTTTATCATCTGACAAGTAGTCAACCAGATTCTGTTTGAATATCTCAAAAGAAGTAGAAGTCCTTGTTGACATTTTTCATTTACAAATAGTAGGTGCTGGAAAAGACTTCTGACAGTTTCTTGGATAGCAAGGAGTTTAAATCAATCAATCCTTAAAGAAATTGATTATTTACTGAAAGGACAAATATTAAAGCTGAGAAACACTCTGGGCTACATGAGAAGACAGGACTCATGGGAAAAGATGCTGATCTTGGGAAAGACTGAAGGCAAAAGAAAAAGGATTGCAGTAGGGAACGAGTTGGATAATGTCACAGAAACAACAAACACAAACATGGATAGGATTCAAGAGAGAAGAGCCTAGCATGCTATGGTCCCCAGAAGTGGGCACAATTGAATGACTCAACAACAACATGCTTAATAAATATTTCTGTGTGGAATATAAAGGTAAGGTGAAGAACTTACAGGAATGTGTGAATTCTTTTTCTGTATTTTATTTTCATTATTTCTGTGTTTCCCTTATGACCTGTATAATATGTGCAGGCCCATATTTACTTGAGCCTTGGCCAGCTATAAACACATTTTCTTAACCTGAGCTGATGACATTTATCGATATTTAGTCTATTAGCTTGACCACTGTCTGTTTAATTATCTGAAGCTTGAAGGCCTGATTTTCTGTTTCCTAGAAATCAGGTGATTTTGGGGAAATAGAAACCTTCCATTCCAATCTCTCTGGATACAACCAATTAGATGCCTCTTCCTCCCCTTGTAAATGCTCTCTTACTTGTGATATAATCTCTTATATAAAAGCTGTGTATCTTTACTACTTCTTTAGCCCTCCTATTACAAGCTTTCTCTTTCCCTTATCTCATGATAGAATGGCTCATCCTCTGGAGGTTTTAATAAACAACCTTTCTGCTATCTACTGAGTGATCTCTGATAGTCATTTTGGGTAAGAGTCTTCTATATGCCACACACTTCCTAAATTAAAATGGATAATACTACTGCTTATGTACTTTTTGTGGACATGGTACACATATAATGTTACCAACCTTTAATTTTAAAAAGAAGAAAAATTACACTTCCTATACAAAGAATGGATAAAACCGAAAAGCCCTAAAAACAGTACAAAACTTCTCCTACAGATCTTTAATCAAGTATTATGCTATCCTTTTTTAATAAAGCAAAGAAGTACTGATGTACAAAAGGGATAAGGAGAAAAAACTAACTGGAGGAGAAAAAACTAGAATGGGGAGGGGGAGAGAATTTAAATTTGGCCTATTGTATTAGGAAAGAATAAAAAAAAGAAAATTGAGGTTTGGGAAGGAAGAATATTAAAATAATAAAAAACAATTTCAGAGAAAACTGGGAAGACACATGTAAAAACTGATGCATGATGAAGTGAGCAGAATGAGGAAAACAATTTATACAATAACAAGGAAAACAACATTGGAAATTAGATTAGAACCCTACTTATCCATAACTAAAATCAGTGAATTTAAAACAAATCACTGAGGTGTGTTAACATGTCAAAGATGAAACTGAAGGTAAATCTGAGAAGTTCAAAGGTTAAGCAGACTATGGGAGTTCTCTCAAAATTCTATAGAAGTATTTAGCTCAAACGGCCTTAACTTAGTTCTCTAGAATTGAAAGAAAGTACTCAGAAATGGTAATCTTGCCAGTCATCACCTTTGAATAATCATTATTTTCTTAAAATAATATGAAACAGATGAACACAGAATAAAATGATTCTGATTATATATAGTTTAGTCATTACTGTACTGTTTAGTTTATGTACAGATAGATATAAAACAATTTCTTATAGGATAATAAGGTTTAAAAATACTCTAACTCAAGAAGAAATTTTATTTGATGACTTGATACACTAGTTATTTTACATACAAATTGGGCTGATAAACAGTCGGGCAGTTAACTAATACTATGTATAACCAATACTATTAGCTTAGGTTTACTTAAAACTATATATCAAACTCATCTTCCAAACTTAAAAGCAGGGTTTATGGCTTGCTAAATTGTCTTAATTCTCCATTTGATTTGTTCTATGCTGACATTGCAATGAAGCCTTCATACTCTAATACTTAGTTTCCCATATTGATCGATGGCATTGTGAGAACAAGGATGTGAACTAATCTGAACCAGACTAGAAAACAAAGTTTCTCTTCTATTAACCTGATCATTTTGAAGTTATTTCAAATCCAAATAAAATGAAAACAGAAAATAATTATAGGATTTCAGGTCTTCAATCATGAAACAGAATAATCCAATTTTAATAAAGACTGAATATTTTTTTTTCTTAACAGTATTCTATTTTTCCAAATAGATGTGAAGATAGTTTTCAACATTCATTTTTATACGATTTAATGTTCAAATTTCTCTCTCTCTTCCTTGCCTTTCCTCTTCCCCAAGACAGCAAGCGATGGGATATAAGTTAAATACATGCAAATGGATCTAATTTCAAAAAAAATTGACTTAGTATTTTAAGTTTTTTTTTTAAATCACAACAATGAATTACTTGTAATTAGATTATCAAAGATGGCCTTTTTATATTTTTGCAATATAATTATCTTTTCTGTGATAGCTCAGAAATTTTCTTAGGAGCAGAAATTAAATATGAGATGAATAAAAATAATTTCTTCAGTCAATCAAAAAGCACTTCTTATATTTCAAGCACAGTGCTAAGCACTGCAGGTAAAAGAAAAAAAACATGGTTCCTGCCCTCAAGAATTTGTAGTCTAACTGGGAAGACAATATACAAATAACTATATACAAACAAGATATATACAAAGCAAAACAGAAGATAATCTCAGAGGAAAGGCCTAATAACAGGAAAGGCTTCCTTTATAATCTAGGATTTGAATTTGGTCTGGGAGGACCAGGAGTAGTCAGAAGCAGGGGTAAGAAGGCAGCACAATAGAAATAGACACTTCAAAGGCAAGGAATTGAGGGATGAGTCATGTGTAAGGAACAGTAAGAAGTTTAGAGGAACCTACAATATAATTTCATATTGTAGGGAAATGAAATATAAGAAGAATGGATAGGTAGAAAGAAGCCAGGAGGTTGTGAAGGATTTTAAATTATCGAATAAAGCATTTTATATTTCATCCTAAAGGGTAATAGGGAGAGACTTGAGTTTGGGATGAGATAGGATTGGATAAAAGTTAGACTTGCATTTCTGGAAAATCACTTTGACAATGGAGTGTAGGATAAGCTGTAGTGAGATTTGAGGCAGGGAAACCAATCAGCAGGTTACTGCAAGAGATATGAGATAATAAATACCTTTACTAAGCAGATGGCAATATCAGAGGTAAGAAGAGATATATGTGAAACATGTTATAAAAACAGAAACAATAAAATTTGATGATATATTGAATATATGGAGTGAAAATAAGGAACTGAGTGTGATACTAAAATTGTATGCCTGGGTGATTAGCATGATTCTTAACTATACTAACAAAGTTAGGAAGAAGGGAAGATTTGAGGAAATATAAGTTATGTTTTCAGTTTGAATTGGCAATGGGATACACTATTCAAGATGAATAAAAGACAGCTCAAGACACCTGATTACAGCTCAAAAGAGATTAGTGCATATGGGAATCATTTGCATATAATGATAATCCACCAGAGCTAAAGAAATCTCCAAGTGAGATAGTATAGAGAGCAAATGGAAGGGAAATCAGGATAGAAACTTGGCAGATATTTAGAATTAGTGGATATAACCTGGTTGCAAAGATGACTAAGAAGAAGCAGTTGTAGAAGTAGAAGAATTCGAATGAAGATAATGTCATAATAAAAAACTAAAGAGGAGAGAGAATCTAGAAGAGAATTATTGATAATGTAGAAGGCTATTCACAGATCAAAAAGGATGAAGATGAAGTCAGAAAAACTTGGCAATTAAGTAATTACTGGTAATTTTGGAGAGAGCAAAGGAGTTTCATTTGAATGATGAGGTCAGAATCCAGATTGCAGAATTTATGAGCAAGTGAAAGAAAATAGTGGTACTCCTCACTCAAGGAATTTGACCATAAAGGAGAAGAGAGATATCAGTTGTATCAGATGAGGGACTTTTAAGGATGGGGAAGAGATGGGCATGTTTTTAGGTAGCAGGAAAATGACCAGTAGATATAAGAGACTGAAAATTAGAATAAGAATGAAGATGAGAAAGGAAACGAAGATGTAAAGGCATAAAATTAAGAGTACATGTAAAAGGAATTGCATTGGTGAGTAGGGCTACTTCATGTGAGACAGAATGGAGGAAAAGGTAAAGATAACTAAGTGATGTGAGGTGAAGAGAGAAGGAGAGAAACTGGTGAGTAGGACAGAGAATTTATTAGGGAGGTATAAAATGACTGCAATGAGGGTCAAGTCAACAGTTTCATGATTTTTCTACAGTTTCATTTGGCAGCATGCAAATAGGAGTTGAGGGGAATGAATATAATCTAAAGTTAGACATTGGCAAGGAATAATTGCCAACAGAACAAAAGTGAAAGGGATTAGATTGTAGAGAACAGTGTGGATTGAACTGATTTACCAAGAAGTAAGGAAATGGAGAAGAGCAGTGCAAAACAAGAACAAGAGCCCGGGAAAGAACTAGGGTTGGAAGACCTAGAGGTCAGAATGAGGGCAAATAGGATCAAGGATTGTAAAGATGGAATGGTAATATTTGATTATAATCATATAAAGGAATTTAGGAATTCATGAACATATAAGTGGGAAAGGACAAGATCAGGGTATAATCATCCCTGAGTGTAGTTGAAATAGAATGGAGAAATAGATCATGGGAATTGAGCAGATTAGAGGAATAGAAGGAACATCAATGTGTATGTTGAAGTTCACTAGTATGAGAGCAAGAACTGGGATGGGGAGAAAAATTGTCGAGCTAGACTAAACTTGTGGAGAAAAGAAGGACAGTGTTCTGGGTGTTGACAGGTAAATCACTAGAATCTGGATTAAATGATAAATTTGAATATAGTGAATTGACTGGCTTGGGGGACATAAATATCATTTTAAAGACTAACCTCTAAATGAGATTTTATAAAACATAATACAAAATAACTGATTAAGTTAATCTACTTAGCATAGTCAACCAATTCTATAGCATATTGATTTGCAAAAAATACTTACTGCTTCTACAGAGTTACATTCTCGCCTTGTTTCTAAATACCGAAGTGCTCTTTTTTCTTCTTCTTTTAATTTAGCATCTGCCTGTCCAAAAGCAAAATGACAATCATTTTAAGAAGTGAAAAAGCATAGTAATAATTATCTTATGAGGTAAGTTCTGACTTACATATTTCATATAGTTCTGTACACCATTTTGTTGTAAATAAGAAGGGGCTTGTGTTCTATAAAATCTTTCTGTCGAATCCAAGTATGCTTTTTCAAAATTGTCTCGGTAAATTTGAAGCTTATCCTCAGGATTTGAACAGAGATTAACTGAAGGAAAAAAAAACACCCAGAAAAAAATTTCACTCCAGTTATGATACAATTCTTATAAAATATTTTAATTAAATAATAATAAAAAATATGTATACTTTAAAAGAAAACTAAGACCACAAGATTTTAAGTGCCACATACAGGGACTCTAAACACACAGTGCCAAGAACAATATAAATTCTGTCTATATGGATCACATAATTTAGAAGAAGATGCACAAATGTATAAAAAGATAATATAAGATGGCAAAGATATGCATGGTACAGACAATAAAGCATTCTAATAGTCTGGAGGAGAGAAGAAATTATTTACAGCTATGGTATTTGAGGGAAATGTTATAAAAGAGATGATTATGGAATTGGGGCAGTGGGGGAAAAACAGTTGTGAAAGTATAAGAAGAAACACAAAAGAACAGGTTATACATAGAAAGTAGTAACTGAAGGATAGAGTCCTTATGGGGAGTAGAGGGATAGAAGGTTTTCACTTTATATACAGGTAGAATTATAGAATTTATGACTATATAATTAGAAATGAAAGGGACATTGGAGGCTATCTGCTCCAATCCTTTCTTTTTACAAATGAGAGAACGAAGGCCCAGGAAGATTATGTGATTTGCCCTAAGTCACAAAAAAAAAAAAAAAAAAAAAAAAAAAAAAAAAAAAGAATTTGAACTGTGGACATCAGATTCCACACACAGTAATTTTTCCCCTTTGTCACACTTGAGCCATACTGTATAAATCCTTGAATTCTAGGTTACAAAGATTAAATTTGATAGTGAAAAGTTATTGAAAGATTTGAACAGAGAATGACAAAAAGCAAAAATATGGTATCAGAATACATGGTAGATTTATAGAGGAAAGAAAACACAAAAAAAGAAACTGAGCAAGGAAACTATTCCAATAGTCTAAGGACAAAAGAAAAGAAGCTTGAACCAGGATTGTAAGCATGGGTATCAAAGGAGTATGATAAATAACTAGATGTGAGGGCCAAGCAAGAGGGAAGATTTAGAGTCAAAACAAAGTCTTAAACCTGGTTGTCTAAGAGAATGCCAGAGATGAGAAAATTAATATTAGCATTGGTTTGGAATTTCAGGAATATACATTCTCAAAGGAATTAGCACATTTCCCAAACTTAAACATAAATGGAAAAGTTATTTGTTAGGTGACTGCTCTTATTTAAATTGATCAAACAGGCACATCTATTAAGAAATTCAGAAATTTATAGCTTAAATGCCAAGGAGAAAGTATGAAATGGAGTGAACAAAAGAAATCTTTTTTTTTTTTAAAGGCATATTGAAATCACCTTTTTAATCACTAATACCACCATCAATCAATAATCAATCATCTGCTGCCAACAAGCCAAAGAAGCTGGGAGTTGCAGCAATCACCAGACCACTAGTTCTTTCAGTGTAGTTCCCAAAGGCATAAGTACTATGCCAATGTGACCTGGAAACTTTTTGAAGATGCTGCAGTGCTTGCCTCCACTGCCATTGAAGAGTCAGAAAAAAGTTTACTGGCAAAATCTTTAACCCTGTCAAATTGTTCATCAAAAGCAAGTTTAATTTTTTTATTTGGAAAAAACCTTAAGGAAGATACAATAAAACCTACTTACCTGCTGTACCCTAAGAGTCATTTTTATCTGACCTGCAGCTGAAATCTATGTATTTTGTTCCTACCATTTGAATGTGAGCACCTTGATGTCTCTCTAGTGCTTAGTATGCTGCAAATATAATATAATAAATGCTTTAACTGCCTTTTCATTGATTTATTTAGCACAAAAGTTCCTAAGTTTTCTGTGTGACATGGACCCTTTTTACAATTTAATGGTAACTACATGTCTCTTCTCAAAATATTTTTAAATGAATTAAAAAATACTTAGAATTATAAAGGAAACCAATTATACTGAAATATAGTGTGTATACACACACACACACACACACACACACACACACACAATATAAAGTGAACAGATCCACCTCTGATCTAATATTAATGGTATATACATTGTGCTTACTGACAAAAAGTTCTGCCCTACAAAATATACTAGTTTCTAAAAAGAAAACATAACTAATATCATAGAATTAAAACATACCATAGGATTCTCTTACTCCAATCACCAGCTGAGAATCGAAAGCTTCTCCTAATCTCTCTGCATGGACTAGCTTCATTGCACTGTCCTGGAGTCTATTCTTTATATTTGAAAAGATTGACTCATTCCATGTATCAAGCATAAGCTAAATAAAAAGAAAACAAAATCCACTAAATATAAAATTGTAAAGAATTACAGCAGATATAAAAAATGGGTGATGACTATAAAAAAAAGTCAATTATTTACCAATATTTCAGGCTTCATTCATTTGAATACTAAAACATCAACTTTTATGTTTCAAGTCAGGATGTGACAATTTTTAAAAATCTTACCTAATTTTGTTGGTCAATT